>NW_026596079.1:92353-131480 GCF_907164565.1 Psammomys obesus | reverse complement strand
GTGTGTGTGTGTGTGTGTGTGTGTGTGTGTGTGTGTGTGTGTGTGTGATGCCACCATTTATTGTATGGTCTTTATACCTCTGAGACAAAGCTCCCAGAAAAGAAATTAACTCATAGTCAAAAAGGCAATTAATCACAAAAACAGATGAATTCCAAAATACAACAGATTACATGTTTTAAAATTAAATGTTTCTTATCTATATATCCATTAAATAAGTTTATGGTGAGTTCTGAGTGACAGAGGTTTGACGAGGCCTACAGGTTAACAGGATCAAAAAGTTACAAGAGTATATGTCTTTTCAATTAGGACTGACTTGGCTACACATTTTTCAGCTATCTTTGGGACGATAATCTTATCCGGCTTTCATTCCAAGAAACAAAGTAAATTTAAAATGATAGTATATAATGCTGTAACATAACAAGGTATAAGAAATTATGACAGAACAGTTGTATATGATGACATCAAGGTTTTTACTTAGACATCAAGGTTTTTAATTAGATATTGCTTGGTAGTCCCATCATAATTTGGGTTCGTGGGAAGTTTAAACCATCATACTTATATTTATGGTATATACCAAGATTTACTGAGTGAAGGCTATCTGAGGCTAAAATCTGCCTTAAGCCTGTATCTTAGTAAGGCATCTGGAGGTCCACAAAGGTATTTATTGCAGCCATAAACTTTCTGAAGTTGTTTAAGAAGTTCTAAAACAATTTAACTTTTAAAATTGTTTGAATCAAATCAAGAAGTCCATGATCAGGAATTAATTCATTTAAATAGCAGTACATCTATAAGATCCCATAAGAAGGTTGTTCAATCAAAGTGTATAAATACCCAGAAAGTGACGATTCCTACCATACCAGAGTATAGAGAGACACAGTAGTGCACAAAGAATGAATGTCAGAGACTGGAAGTAATTCTGGGGTGCATCATGGTAGACCCTGCAAAATACCAGATCCCCTTCTAGAAGGCCCACCTGCCTAATGAGCTTTTTTAACAGAATGTCTCCTGACAACTCTAGAAATATACAGAACTCCTGAGAGCAGCCACCTTGGCTATAGTTGCTGGCAGGGTACTTCTAATCAGATCAGTTGTTAGGTACACTAGCTCTGCACTTCTTAGCCATGCTTCCAGCCCTCCTTCCTGATAAACCCTGTCACAAGTCTGCATTCCTCCCCCAAGCTCTTCTCACAACTGCTGGGCTATATGCAACCAGTTTAAGTTCTTACAGTAGAACTAGCTACTATATAAATTGATGAAACTGAAGTTAGCAGAGTTTCCTTGCAAACAGTTCACATACGAATTTGAAAGCTTTGGGAACATTAATAAGACACTAGAAATCTTTGCTCAGTCAGATTAGATGCAAGCAAGACAAATGTAAAGACTGAGAAGGAACAAGAACAGACTTCCACGGGGCTATTAGGAATGCCATTAATGTTTCTCTTTGGCAAAGCACACACACTGCCAAGTCTGGCGACACAGCTATGACCCCAGCACTTTGCAGCCTAACACAGAAAAATCCTAAATTGGAGGTAAACTTGCAACACACAGGGAAGCTGTCTCAAAAAACAAACAAATAATAACAGACACTGGACGTTTTGTGAAGCCAGGTTATGAAACAACTTAGCAGCATTTCTAACAGCAGGTCTGTATGCACATAACATGCCTCAGCCTCCTACTGAAAGACTGAAAAGTAAACACACATGTTTAAGTTAAAATACAGCACTCTGAGTTAAAGAGAAAATTTAAAATTACTTCTCCATTTCAGCCAAATGCTTAGTTAACCCCTGGAGGCCTACTACGAATGACTGTTTCATCACAGCTAAAATGAGCCTTTATCCTGTGCCGCCTAGTTGGTCTAGGGCTGTGTCAATGTAACTGTCAACATCCTTTTCTACTCTCAAAAGTGCCCCAACTTGAACAGATTACTAGTCACCTTAATAATAGTAAATATAGAAAGTTGTGACACTCAGGTGACAAAGGACCAGCCTTCGGATTCCTGTTCTATTTTTAAAGTTTTCTCTGAGAGTCAATTCCAAACCAATAATCTTAGCACATCAGTGAGGTTTTTATAGAGAACTAAGCCCTCTTCTAATTGGACTACCATTCCTAAGTCCCTTCTACACAAGAACTCAAGACCTGACACATGCAAACTATCCTCCCATTTAAAAGTTAATACAAGCTCACAAACAGCCTCATTTTTACTATACCTGGGTACATTTATAAACACACACACGGCAAATTGTAGTTGGCTGTACACCAAAATTAGATGCTAAGACCCTGCTGCTGAAATGGCACACTCTGGTCAAGGGGCATGGAGAGCTCAGGCTGAGGCTGGGAAGGAAGCATCCTCTGCAGAAGTGCCAGAGGCTGCTGCTCAGGTGCAGCAGACATCGCCAAAGCTCTCACTTAGCAGCAGGACTTTCCTGTAATACTGACCCTGGTCAGGCAAGAGGTGCCTGCTGATGCAACAGTGGCATGACTTTTATAAACCAACCAACCACCTTCTGACTGGAATCAAGTCTGCTTCACAAGAAGGAATCCATGCCTGGTGCTATCAATCTGGCCGAAACTCTGTGAGAATGACACGGGGTTGCAAGTCCCGGCAGAGAAGCTGCAACTGTGGTTTGTTCTAAATGGACATGATGTGCTAGTCAAGTTGCCACCTAAACAAATATGCTTAGCCCCATACAGACAGGTGCTGCTGACAGCTTTGATCAGAGGAACCCCTCCCCACAAGACAGTATTAACTCATACCTAACTGAGGTATGAGAATAAGTGATAAGTGATAAGGCACTGAGAAGAAGTGATCATGTAGCATTTAGCCATTATTGAGACATCTATGTCACCCCCTCCAAGACAGCACAAAAGAGAGGGCAGAAAGAATTGAGAAGGACAAGCATCACAGAATGCTATCTCTGGATGACATGTGTGTGGCACTCTTGAACTCACAGCAGCTGTAGTTACCTGCACAAAGCTGGGCCATCAAGACCTCCATGGAGCAGAATGGGGCTCATGAGGTCTGCTTATCCCTATGGATTTATAGGTAGTTAATGGTTTCTTTGGGGGGGGGGGGTGTTCGCTGATATAGAAACACTACTGTAAATAAACCCTCACTTCATGCTTCTAAAATAGCCTTAATAAAACCCATTAGGCTGGGAGTGGAGGGAGATGAAGCAGAACAAGGATAAACTGGGAAGGGAAAAGTGGCAGCAGCAGTAAGAGAAGGACAAGAACGAGTAATGGGAGTTATTTTATGTGCACTGGTGTTTTGCCTGCATGTACGTCTGTATGAGGGGCCAGATCCCTTAGAACAGGACCTACAGATAGTTGTTAGTTACCTGCAGGTGCTGGGAAATGAACCCAGGAAGAGCAGCCAGTGCTCTTAAACAATGAGCCATCTCTCCAGGCCCCAGTAAGTAGGATTTTAAACTACTAAATGGCATCAGCAGCCTAAAATCTTGCGTGGCTTTGATAAATACTCAGCTTTTTTGAGCTGATTCTACATCTGTGAAACTGGAACACTGTTTGCCTTCTCCCCTTTTACAGAAAGACCACACTGGTAAGTACTAGTGTTTGCTTGAGCACTTGATGAACGAAACAAATTGCCATCCAAGTGATTGATCAGGAAAAAAGGCTGTGCTCACCTTGATTAAGAAACCCAACGTAGGCTGGCAGTTAGGAGCACTGTCCTCTTCCAGAGGACCTGATTTCAATTTCCAGCAACCACACAGTGGCTCACAACCACCTGCAATGGGATCTCATGCCCTCTTCTGGTGTGCATAAAAACAAAGCACTCATGTATATAAAATAAATATTTTTTTTTTTTTAATTTAAAAAGAAGAAAAAAAAACCCAAGGTTAGAAAAACTGTTAAGCACACTGGCCACTGTTGCTGAGAACTTGGTTTAATTCCCAACACCCACAAGGGAGCTCAAAACCATCTGTAACTCCAGTGCCAGTGGATTAAAGCCCGTATCTGGCCTCCGTGGACACTAGGCACACATACATGCAGGCAAAACACTCATACACATAAAATAAAAATAAATAAATTTTAAAACAACATTAACAAAAATACCTTGTCAGGTGTGGTGATGCACACCTTTAATCACGTGAGAGGTAGAGGCAGGCCGATAGCTGTGATTTCTAGGCCAGCCTAGTCTACAAAGAGAGTTCCAGGACAGCCAGGGCTACATAGAAAGAACATGTCACAAAAACAAAACACTATCAAAAAGAAAGAAACTGAAACCTCTACCAGCAGATGGGTTCTCATCTGATTTCTTTATGATGGCTAAGCATCATAGAGTCTAGGAAACCTCTAAATGGAAGTAAAAGCGTGAGTGAGTGAGTGAGTGAGTGAGTGAGTGAGTGAGTGAGTGAGTATCAATCACCTCACTTTAAAAGAAAGGACACAAGCACAAGAGAAGTTTACGATCTGATTAAGTGCTGACTTTCAACTGCAGCCTTGGGGAAGGAATTTTACTGGTTTCCTTACCTTTCCAAAGGGAACACTTGCCTCATTTAGTGTAAGAGAAGCCTGAGAGGATAAAAAGAGGAATCACTGCTGACAGCATTCCACAGCAACCAGAAAAGCTTAGATGCTGATGAGAGCCTGGGTAGAATTAGTTCTTACATGTTTAGAGCAGAACCCCCCCCAAAAAAAAAATAAAAAAGAAAGAAAGCAAATAAAGACACACAATTAAAATTCACCCCACCACCCCATCCCCCCTTCCCTCCTGGATCTGCTGAGACAAATCCACACTTGGGAGCTGTAAAGATCACAAGTTTAGTTCCTGCCCAGTGCAAACTGCTCAGTGACCACTGTTTCACACTGATAAATGCCTCCCAAATCTCAGAGCATGGAGAGAAAGTTCACAAGGTTAGGTGCATTAATTAGCAGCACTTATTTGGATTCTGTACCCACCAAGTACAACAAGCAGCTATTCAGTACCTGCATATACACACTCTTCCAAGATGCCTAATTCAAAAACCCACCCAGAGCAAAAAACAAACCCCAATAAACTGAAATAAACCTTTCACCATTGGAATGTGCCTCAAGTAAAAGCAGCAGCTCTGTCCCACAACAAAGGGTCTGCACCAGCCTACAGCTCAATAGCACAAATAAATAGGCATACAGATACAAACAGCTCCCTGCTGCAAAAGAAGAGAAATGAAGAGTGTGGTGCAGAGACTGATATATGAGCTTTAACAAATTCTTGCTAAGTCCTTTTGCTCCCTTCATTGATCTGCAGTTCTGCACAGGAACACAAGACTGGATATTACTCTTCAGGGCCTTTAAATTCAGAATTCTATTTCCCTAGAGGTGTATCAATTAACCTACCTTCTGACCCCCAAACAGGCAATGTTTTATAAATAATAAACTGTGCATTACTATGTAAGAGTAGATTAGGAGAATGAAGGTGCTCTCTTATATGTTAGCACCATAGATAAAAAGCAAAGGGTGATATAGAGAAGAATCCCTTCTAATAAAGCAGCCCCTACCACTCCAGCTCTCGCTCTGCATGACTCAACCACCAGCAGGGATTTTTAATATTAGAACTGCTAAACCCATTCTGTAACCTACTTAGTCGGAATCTGTAGGGGCTCATCTCCAGGCACCAGCACTTGGTGGCCAAGATACAGAACTATCAAAGGTCATAAATACCACAACCAGTAGAAGCTCAAGGGCAGACCTACACTAGAAAGAAAAGCATGCACGATATATATATTCCCTTTAGATTTGGGGGCAGTGACCACATCTTTCAATAAAAGCTCCCATCTTCTGTTTCAACAGGAAGGATCTACTGGGAGAGGAGCCCTGAGAAGAACAACTCTTCTTCTGTCCTTCCTCTCCTACCTCTGGGCACTCTGACGTCAACCTAGCAAAAATTCAAGCACTGGGTAAGTAGTCTTTAATGCGGAAGGCAACCATGCAGAGGACTGTTGATTACCCTAGTTCCTGAGATCGGCTTCAGCAGCTCTGATGAGATGCAGTCACCTTCTAGACTGGGAAACTACTCAACCTTTCACTTAGCACTGCCACTCCATGTGTTCCATGGACAAGTGTGACAAGGGTGTCTTGTTTGTTTTTGAGAACCCTACAAAGAACCTTGAATAAGCCGTCAAAGGTTATTAGAAATCACCCTTTCAAACATCCTACAGAATATAGATGTTCCCCCCCCCCCCCATAAAAAGAAAATTTCAATACCCTGCTGACAAGATGGAAGTTCACATCATTTCTCTAAGGGATGGCCTTATGGGTCCAACCTTACCTCTGCTCCAGCCTGTTAAATAACATAAAGATTATGAAGGCTTTACATACAGAGGCTGAAAGCTTTACACACTGGTTGTACTGAGGCTGACTTGTAGGAAGTATGACTGCCCGGGCTTAAGGACATCTTGGGACCATCAACCCAACAACAAAGGCAACAGAAACTGCATTCTCAAGTAAGCACTCCCTTATACAACCCACATGGCTAAAAGCCACCCCAGGGGAGAAGAATGAAATTGGCTTGTGGCAAATTATTGCCAAGACTTAAGCATCTGTGCAAGCAGAAGCCAAGTGATCAGACTCAAACATCTGTGCAAGCAGAAGCCAAGTGAGAGAAAATAAAAAAGATAAGTCCCATACTAAGAAATAAGAGGTCGCTGGGCAGTGATGGCCATAACCTTTAATAATAGCACTCAGGAGGCAGAGGAAGGTGGATTTCTGAGGTCGAGGCCAGCCTGGTCCACAGAGTAAGTTCCAGGACAACCAAAGCTACCCAGAATGCACCCCCCCTTCAAAAAATACATAAATAACTAGGGGGTACTAAGAAAATCAGGCTAAAATTACACAGCCTGGAGATGAAAAGTATTAGAACAGATATATTGCTAAGAGACTGTTTCTCCTCTAAGACCCATAATTAAATAACATGACTATAATACCTTTAGGGTTAAGAAAGGAAATTAAGTCATAATCTCTAAAAGCAAATTCAGTGGTGAAACAAACTGTAATTTGTAAGTAATTTCAGGAAAAGTTGCTGTTCCTTTCAGAACACACTAATAGAATTAGAAGCAGCAGATACCTACCTGGCCGTCCCGTGCTGGGAATCCATGATAACCCGGGGTCAGTGGCTCGTTCTAAGAAGAAAAATAAATAATAATCAAACTTTAAAAGAAAAGGAAATATTAAGAATCAAAATCATCTAAAATAATCAAATATGAATTTCTGCCCAAGTTCCCAAAATCTTCCATTTCAATACTCTACCTGCCTACCACACACACAGCCCCCAGCTGAGTCCTACAATACCATAACCAGAAACAAACCACAGACAATCCCAGTTTCTCTTTATGCAGGTAAAGTGTTTCCTTCCTCGTGTACCTCACACTGAGTTCTACTGAGACCCAAGGAGAGTAAGTCCTAACTTTGTTCACCCCTGAAGTTTGAGCAGCCCCAGAAGCTGACATAGGACAACAAGAATTCCACACGTTTCCATGTGCATTTACCCTGCCGAGAAACATTTTTAACCTGGAAAGTTTCAATTCTTTCTATCAGTTCTTTTAAACCCAGATGAAATTCCACTTCTGTTCAAGACTCCCCTACCTGTGGACTGAAGTGACTCCTAGCGTGCATACTAGTTAGTATTACTTAATGATTTGCACAGTTCACTTTCCATGTTATTATTTCAATTTCTTCCTTTTAGAAATTCACATTTAGTGTGTCTCCTCTTCACAGCAAACAATTAAATCAAGATCCCGAGGGCAGAGGTGCTAGCCTACAAAAGCTATGCTACTAATTCAGTAGCGCTGCACACACACCACGAGCTTGCACTTTGGCTGACTAGAGCCACTTGATTATTCAGGCAACAGACACTGAGTGTAAAAATTCCAAATTAATGTTAAAAGAATTAAGAAAGGTGAATAAAACAATGTCCTTGCCTTGCAGGAAACTTTGGGAGGAGACAGGGTGTACACAAAGGAAAAATGATGGCATACCACTTCTTTGTAATTTCTGAGAACTCAATGAATCTACTTAAATACCCCATCCTCTCCCAGGCACTTGGATTTTCATTCATACTAGAGAAAAGAGGGATTTTCACTGCTTGGGCTTTACGGAAGAGAATAAATTTTCCACTTAATGGCAGCTACCAAGATATGCATGGGTATGTACTCAATACAGAATCGAAGTCTGCAGTCCCTTCAAAAACACAAGAGATAGCCAGGTCTGGTGGCACACACCTTTGATCCCAGCACTCGGAGGCAGAGGCAGGCATTTCTCTGTGAGTTTGAGGCCAGCATGATCTATAAAGTGAGTCCAGGACAGCCAGGGTTATTACAGAGAAACCCTGCCTCAAAAGAAAACAAAAACAAAACAAACAAACAAAAAATACCAGAAGAGGCAGAGGCAATGTAAGCCCATAGAGCTCTACTATGGCTTGTCCACCACGCCTCATTCGGATCTAGCACAATGACTGAGAAATGGTAGACACCTAAAAGAATACTTAAGCAAATAAATGGAATTGGTCTTATATAAGCTAGGAATTCTAACCTAAGTTATTTTCTGTATATTTATAGTCTCCTCAAAAAAAAAAAAAAAAAAAAAAAAGGGCGGGGGGGGGCAAAAAAAAAAAAAAAAAAACACTAGTCAGTATTAGAGACAGCTGCCTTAAAACTTATGTATATCAAAACCAAAAAGTTCTGAGAAGAAACAAGCTGAAGAGTAAGATTTCTGAGTTCACCACAAAGCTGTATCAGGACAAGGTGACCCTGGCCTAAGACAGGCTTGTCTGCTTCTGCATAAGGATAAATTATCCTCCCCCGCACCCATTTCTTCGTGTGTGCTGCTGGGAAGTTAGCCCAGGGCCTCACACTAGGCAAGCATTCTACCACTGAGCTACATCCCCAGCCCTTTTATATTTAAATAAAAGCCTATGATTCTGAGAGGGAATGGGGCAAGGACTAGACATGCAGCCCAAAAGTATAACTCAGAATTACGCAAAAAAAAAAAACAAAACAAAAGAAAACTCGCAATTACAACCAATTAATGTTTTTAAAGGATGCCAAGAAAGTCAAAGGCAGAAAAAATTGTTGTTTTTTAAGAAACGCTGATGAGACAGTTGGATAATTGAACATCCACATGTAAAAGGAGTTAAAGGCCCATGCCATATACTAAATTAACTCCAGACAGATTGACCTAAACTATAAAATTCACGAATGAAATTTTCAGTACCTCTGGACAAACAGCAGTTTCTCTACTACGACAGCAAAAGCATAGGAGACAAGAAAGTAAGGTCAATGAAACACCATTAAAAATGACAACTTTTGTCCTTCAAAGTCCACCAGGAACAAAGGTAATCTACACAATGGAGAATACTTATGATCACATTCAACAAGAGGAAAGTGCCCAAAGTATATAGGGAAGGGGGTGGGACGTGGCGGGGCAGTGCAGGAAGACTAGACAGGAGAGGACAAGGAACAGGCTCCTGAAAGCCACAACTCCTTACTTGGTATGGAGTCTGCAGATCTACCTCGATGTTATCCCTCACAGTGACAGCGACAAAGAAAACCCTCGCATATTGGGCATGCCAAGCAGTATGACTCAAGGATGAGAGGAAGGAGGAAGAGATGGAAGCAAAGAGATGACACGGTAATGTGTGAGGGCTGTTTCCCACTTTTGGAGGAAACGCTGGCTGTGGCCTGCAGAATCTAGTAGTCAGGGGCCCTGTTCTCCCCATTCTGCAGGCTCTCATCTCCACAACCCTTCTGAATCACCCTTTCAAACTATAAGATTTCAACCTCTTCTCAGAGGGGTTATATATATGACTAAGAAAGTAGTCAAAAAGTCCAAGTGTTTGCTAACAAGGACGCATGCCCCCCCCCCAAACAACAGTCCGCATCCATATCCTATGTCCTGACATCCTAGGGACCAACAGTACAGAAAGCTGTCTTTAAAAAGATCATGATCTGGGAAGCAGCTATCATCAGAAACACTAGAAGCAAAGATGGAACATCACCACCTGTCACACCAGAAGGCTAAGGCTACTAGGAACTCTTCCGGTGCTGGAGAGCCATGCCTCAGAGTAGTCTAAACTAAATGAAAAGGCATGGCTTTCCTTTTAAATTTTACCTTAACAGTATGTGTTTTGCACATACTGTAACAGTGTGTGTTTTCCAACAACTTGCTCAATACTGGGTCAAACCCCATTTCCACTAATGCACACGACTACATTCCACCCAGTCTCAGTGCTGCTCTGGTACAGCATCCTTCTAAATGCCAAAAAGTGTGTCCATTCTACTTTCTTGTTGCTGAACACTGAATTCCTCAGTTATACTCTGTGCTTACTAACCACACAGCCTGTTGGTATCCGTTTAGAGTTGAGACACCATTTCCAATCCAAGAGATCAGCAAAAAGCAAAATGAAACTACTACAATTGTCAGGATTGCACAAACAGGTATCGTCATCATACCTAATGTAAAAATATGAGTATGCCGGGGCCACTGACAAAGCAATGGGACAAAAATGCACAGTGCATACATGATCTTAGAACCCCACTGTTCTCTCTATTCTAGAGAATCACTAGTGCATGTGCTCAGGAAATGTGTGCAGACTGTCCCTGTTGTCAGTCACAGTGAAAACCTAGAAGGAATTTCCGTTTTCTCACAATGGGGAAATGATATCAGTGTGTGATTTCAACATCCTGTGTGCAAGTGTGGAAATAAAGGGAGAGCTCTGAGAGAGTTAAGCTCATGTAATTCAGCTTGGATGGCATCACTTTATAGGTCAGATACCAGGCTGGCCCCGTGCTCAGTTTTGAATCAGTGTGAGACCAACAGCTGAAAGGCTGAAAACAGAGATGGGATTATAAGGGAGCCCGCAGGTTGAACAGAAATGAAGCACATAAAAGCAGAGCATGGCGGTGAGCCTGCAATCTGAGGAAATGGGGTAGGGGACCAGGAATTTAAGCCAATCTTGGTAACAGTGAATTCCAGGCCAGGCCAGACTATGTGAGACTATGTCTCAAAAGCCCGTAAATTAACTAATTAATTAACTACATACACGTAAGAAGTACAATAACAATCACAGAAATGCTTATTAGCTACAGAGGCCGGCAATTAAACCTGCGTGAACATGTGAAAAGGCAAAACAAGGTCGGTAAGTAATTGTCAAGTACAACAACCACAATGGATGCTGAGTGTACAAGTGGACACTGAGAAGTGACACAGCAAGACAAACAACACTGACTTTCCTATCTTCACTGACACACCTAGGTATGAGAGCTCCACTGAAGCAAAAGAACCTTCAATCATGGAGCAATGTCTATTTGACAGTCAAGGCACTACTGTCCTTGCTACTGAAGGCTGCAGTCCTGATGATTAGAAGGCAAAGTTAGTGAAGCTGTTAAGAAGGACAGGGCCCAGGCCTGGAGAGATGGCTCAGTGGCTAAGAACACCGTCTGTTCTTCCAGAGTCCTATACTAGGATTTTTCCCTCTTCTGGCACACAGGTGTGCATACAGATAGAGCAATCATATATATTAAATAAAATAATTTTTTTTAGAAGAAAAAAAAAATCACAGGGTTCTTATTGAAAGGGGTAGGGGCACAAAAGCCTAATATCCCTAGCTTTTTATTAGGACAAGACCTCCAATAAAACTGTGACTGATGGTACATGCTGAAAAGAAAAACAGTATGTTTTTGTTTGTTTGTTTGCAGCAGTGGTCAGTTTCTGCTCTCATCTCAAAGGCAAGGGACCAGCCTAGGGCCTCACTCATGTCACGTAAGTGTTCTACCTTATGAAACAAACCAGACAGCATTAAAGTTAAGTCTCCCAGGCACCTAAAAGTTGTATGAAAGATTGTCATTTTGTTTGTACCACTGAAAGCTGGGTGGGAATAGAGCCAGAAACACTAAATATACAATGAAATAAGCTAACCAATTAAAAAGTTCAAAATCAACTCCACTGTTAGGTCTCAGGCAGTCCAAATATCCAGAAACAGTTCACACTGGACTGTAAGAAGATTTCTGGCAGGTAGATAAAAGCCAGCATTCCTCAGGAACTTGTGAAACTGCTTCCCCTCTGCCAAATGGAGTCACTTCCTCTAACTCTGGCAAAAGGGACATATGGCTCCTTTGGCATATACCTGTAGCTGCGAATGAAAGCCCATTTCACACTCCAGGCTCTCTTCCCTATTCACAAGTACTTGTTAAAGACTTTAAAACCTCCACTCAGGTCTCTGGGCTCTTCCCTCCCAGCTGCTCACCTTCCTTGTAATCTATTCACTATTTCTGCACTCTCTCTTACTCTCTTTCACTAAGCTCTATTCTAGCTCTTGCTAATTCCACTATTCTCTTCTGCTCTCCCACCTCCCTAGCCCTGGCCATGTCCAGTCTGATTCCATTCCACTCTGTGCTCTGGACTATTTAGATGACCTTGGATGTTCATTCTCTCTCTTTCTCTCTCTCTCTCAATAAAACCTTCCCTAATAATGGAGTGGTCATTTAATAACACAAAATTTATGCCTTGGGAGAATAAAGTATGTAAATTTAAGGTAGGAACTGACCTGTTCTCCACCAGCACAGTTCGAGCAATGCCACAAATTCTGACTGCCCCATGACTTAATCTCTGTTTGAACTAAATTTATTGCCTTGCATGCATTTGGAACAATGGAAGGAGAAATTATTTACACCACATGGACTCTCCAATTCCTCAAAATATTTCATTACCTTCTTCACTGCAAGTTGCTCTTTTTCACGTGCTAGTTTAAACAGAGAAGGAAACCAATACCACAGGCATTGAACACGAGGCTAAGCCTAAGCTAATAGGTGCAAACTGAAGCCCAGCAACAAACACCTCTAGCTCAAGGAGAGACACTGCTAAGCAACCATGAGTATTACTCTGCTTCCAAATCAGCGTTCAAAGTACTTAGAGGTAAGATGAAGGTTTCTAACGGGCAGAGATCTACTAGCTGTAGCAGGCTCCCAGTTTAAGGTTCAACTGTTAAGTAAACTTAAGCTTTCCTGCCATTACAAAACACAGCTCACTGCACCTCCTGCTCACCGCAATGGATGACTGGGCTTTGTCACACTCAACACTCAGACATGGCCCGACCTTGTTGGCTTTACTACTTGTTTGTTATAACTAGAAATAACCATGGTTTAAACTCATCTTACACCCAAATCCAAGACTGTGCAGGCTCTTCATAGCCCATCTTTCAATAAGACATGAGATTGAAAAGAAAAATCAACCCTTTCTTTAGGGATGAGGAGGCTAAGAGGCTGAGAGAGGTTCTCGAGTCTACCTTTCAAAGAGACAGGTGCCAAGTAAAAGGCCCTGGCCTGGGAAATTAGAGTTCCCTGCTTTCAAATCCTAGCCACCTTACACATCCAACTCCTATCTCCTTGCAGCAGGGAAGGTGTGGACTTTGGAAGTCAGAAAGACTCACTTTCAAATACTGGATACTTTCTAACTGCCTGATGCTAGCAAGCAACCACACCTCAGTTCCTCAACTATATAAAAGAGAATGTCTGCTTAACACAGCAATTATGGCTAGGGAAAATAATACAAGCTTTTACCTGGCACAGAATTTAACACAAGAGATGCTCAAAAAAAAATGACTTCCCGGGTTGCAGTTTCTACCAAAATGACTCCTAAGTAGAAACTATGTAACAAGTGAATATAACTACACAACTTCCCACATCTCCAAACAATTAATCTCTCTCTTAGCTTTCTCTAACATCATTTCCTCAGGTATGTGTATAGCAAATGACCGTCCAGTCTCAGAGATTTTAAAAATTTGATAAAAATTATTTATGTTGACCTGAGGACAGACGCACAAGGCCAACCTAGGAGACACAGCAAAACCTGCTCAGAAATGGACCTGGCGGCAGAAAGGAAAACTATGTTTAAAAAAACAATTAAAATCAGGAATGACAGCATATGCCTGTAATCCAAGCACTCCAGGGGTACAGGCAGGAGGATCAGGAGCTCAAGGCCAGCTTCAGCTACACAGAAAGCTCAAGGCCAGCTTGAGGCCCTTTCTGAAGAAGCAAAAACAAATGAATTGTAGCAGGGCGGTGGTGGTGCACATAGACACCAGCACTCGGAAGGCAGAGGCAGGGGGATCTTTATGAGTTTGAGGCCTGCCTGGTCTACAGAAGTTCCAGGTCAGCCAGGGCTACACAGAGAAACCCTAACTCAACAAATAAAGCAAAACAAAACAACAACAACAAAAAAGGACAAGCAAATGAATAAAATCATTAGCTAGGCATCTGAAGAAACCAATGAGCTTACTTCTAAGATAAGCAACGCAACTTGGCCTTTTACAATAAATGTGCTTCACGCTCTAGGCAAAACATGCTGCTGCCATCCATCCCCTGGATTTTTTAATTTACTTTGTCCTTGTTTTTATTGTTTAACTACCATTGTTCATTAAAACATTACTATTTTGAAGTAAAAAAGAAACAAGATTCTCCTTTAGTTTACCCCTTCCAGTTCTAAGACTCATGCTCATAGTTAGAAGCAGGGCCCCCAGTCTGAACACATGACACCGTCACCGTGATGTCCTAATTGGAGAATGCCAACCATGAAACTTTGTTTCATGTGCAAAATTATTTACAATGCAATATAAAAGTTACCTTTATATATGTAAAGGGTACATAAACCATATGAATTTCATGTGTAAAATTGAGTCTCATTCCAAATCTCATTACAAACATGTGAATATCCCAAAATACAAAAAAGCAATAATCTTAAATTCTGAAAATCTTTTGGGTAAAGGATATCCAACTCACATAAATATTATTAAGCACTTTTCCATTCTTAAAAAGTTGTGGTTTGTTATATATAAAATTTAGCGTTTTTACAAACACCTAACTCTAGAGCTTTCTAGGTTCTCCAACTGAAACTCTGTACATTAAACACTAACTCTCTGTCCTGTATGCCTTGGCAAACACGACTCTACACTGGGTCATCACAGATCTGGCCACTCAGATACTTTATGAACAGAACCTGAGTGCCTTTCTCTCTGTGGCTGGCTCACTTCACTGCCACAGGATCTTTGAAGTTTATCCACACGGTAGCAGGTGCGGTGCCAAAGCCTTCCCTCTAAGGCTCAGAAGCACTGTACTGCTTATAAACAACATATCTCACCATCTTGGTCACTTAGGCTGCTCTGCCTTTGGCCACTGTAGGAAAGCTGCTAAACATCTATGCTGACAAGCACCTGCTCACCACCTGCCTCCAGCTCATCTGGGTTTATATCTAGGGGGAGAACTATGTCACTGGTGATTCTAAATTTTTGAGTCCCCACCATGCTTCCTACTTTCCACAGCAGTGGCACCATCTATCTCACATTCCTGTCAGTACAAGGATTTATTTTCTTTTTTTAAGTTTTACTTATCTTTTTTATGTGACTGCTCTGTCTGCATGTACACCTGCAAGCCAGAAAAGGGCACCACATTCCAGTATAGATGGTTGTGAGTCACCATGTGGTTGCAGGGACTTGAACTCAGGACCTCTGACAGAGTAGACAGTGTTCTTAATCACTGAGCCATCTCTCAAGGCTCAGCACAAGGATTTCAATTGCAATTTCTTCCCATCCTTATAGACACTTGCTTATTTTGTCCTTTTTTTCTTTAATAACAGCCATTCTATGGGTGTAGCATGCAATGATGGCTTTCATTTTCTTTTTCTTATAACTACTGAACTCAGCATCTTTTCTGTCCTTATTGAACATTTACCTAAGTTTTACAAAACTATCTTAACAGTCCATTAAAATATTTTGTTTAATTGAGCTGTGGAAGATTATTTTGCTAAAAAGAACAGGGAATTCTAATTTCCCAGGCCAGAGCCTTTTCCTTGGCACCTGGCTTTGAAAGGTGCTAGAGAGAACCTCTCTCGACCTCTTAGCCTCCTCATCCTTATGGAAAGGGGTAGATTTATCTTTTAGATCTCATGGTCCAGTTGTTGGTCTTGTGTTTTAAAACCAATCACTTAGCAGATACATGATTTGCAATTTTTTTCTGTTAGTGAGTTGCCTCTCATTCTGTTGTTAGTGTCCTCTGCTGCATAAAAGGGTTTAAATCTCTCAATTTTGGTGGGTTGGTTTTTTTTGGGGGGGGGGGGAGGTGGGGGGTAGGATTCTGCTCTGTGGCCCTGGCTAACCTAAAACTCAGAGCACTTCTGCTTCGGCTCCCAGGTACTGACACGACAGGCATGAAATGCCAAATCCAGCTAAAGAGTTTAATTTTCATAAAGTCAAACATGCTGGTTTCTTTCTTCTGTGTTCTGTGCATTTTTTTAAAAGTTCCTTAGATCTCCATCCATTACCATCCTCTTCAGTTCTAAAAATATGAAATTAAATAACCATTCTATGCATCTGCTCATATTTCTATCTCCAAACTGCCATCTCACCTGAGCCCTTCACTTCTGCTTTGCTAGCATGCATGATGTGAAAATTTGTCAGTAGAGGGCACAGCAGAGACACCTCAGGAGGAAAAGTCCTACCCTCTCCTACAGGAAAAGCAGTTTCCTCCATCCAGCTTCTACACAGCAGCCAACAGCTGGAAGCTTCTCCAGGAGCCCTCTGCAGGCTGATACATAGCAGAAGACTTCTGGTGAGTAAATTTCTCTTGAATTTTCCAACATCCTGAAAAGTGAACTTCTGGCGATTTGATATGAGAATTCATTCTCTGCCATCATGAGTTATTATCATGCCCTCTCCAACAAAGTCCAGACCTGGTCTGGAGAGGGAAAAAGTCCAGGAGCCACTGAAGGCACCAGCTCCTTAGGTACCCTTCTTGGTGAGTAGATGCTATTATATCAAAGTTACATTAATTGTGTTCTATCATATATCAACCATCTTAGCATATTATATCCACTACTATGTGTTCCATTGTTTAGATTTTATCTCAGTTAACATAAACTAATCCTACATTACATTTATCAAATTTCCTGTCCAAATTCCAGCAGTCTCTCTCTCCTGGTCAGACCCAGATTGCTAAAATGAGACGAAGTGAAACAGTAAAAGCTACTTACTAGTAAAGAATAAATGTGCTTAATGTCTTAACATATTACCTCACTAAAACCCTGTGAAACATCATTTCAACAGTAAGGAAGCAGACTCTGAAAAACTGTAATTTCCCTATAGTATTACAAATCCAAGTCCATTTAATGCTCCAGTTTTTGCTGGTTCTCTACTGTTATTTGTTTCTTCACAAAGCCTAGAAACACATCTACGCACAGAAGGACACAGCAAGTCCCACTACTACCCTTTGAGCTTGGGGTCTAGGAACATAGATCTGACAGGGTTCTTTCCCAGACCAGTCACAGTGGTCTTACCTCTTGATGCTCACTTTCCTACTGAGAGTCTGAATTTAGGGATAGGGCACCCTTAAGTGAACATATCCATCTTAGCACTCAAGTTTGCTGAACTTCCTTGGTAGATAACGCTGTCACAACTCACTGTGACAAATTCTGTCCTGGGCACCTCCACTGAGAAAGAGAGCCTGGCCTTTCCTAGACAGTCTGGGGCCTCTTGCACCTTCTCCTTTAGCTGGCGCCATTCACTACAACCTCTTGCTGCAAAGCTACAGCATTACAGTACTTACAGCTTGTAAGTCCTAGCAAATCACTAAGCCTGAGATGTCTTGAAGGGCTCCAGAACAACCCCCTGGCATGCTAATCACATTGTTAAACACTGAGATGCACAGAGAAGTAAGTCCTTTGCCCTCCAGAAACTTCATAGGCTATTTAAATTCCCCTTCCTTCACCTCTCTGTTCTTCACTTCCTAGTCTGTGCGCCACTTAAGTGGATTAGACATATTTCCCTGAGCTAAATTTCATTCTTAGCGAAGTGATGGTAAATAAATATTTAATAAGTCCATCAGACAAAATCGGAGATACAGAGCTCTAATAAACTCAAAAGACCAAGCATACATTGTTCTCTTTATCTTCCCCATCTTACTGTGTTCTTCATTAAAAATAAATTGATAAACCTTTGAGCATTTCTGGTGAGGACGTAAAAGATCAGCTGATATAGAAGATAACTTGCCAGTTACCTGGGAAATTAAATGAAAAGCTATCACATGACCCAGCCATTTCACTTCATTCTCAGGCACATAAATCAAACATAGACCAGGTACTCAAACAAACCCTGGATACACTGTTCCCAGCGCTATTTTCAACTGTGACCAGCACATCAGTGCACAAACACAAAAGAATGATTTACATAAACAAAGGACTGCTATTTGGCTATTGAAAGATGTTTCCAGCAGGGTGGTGGTGGCGCATGCCTTTAATCCCAGCACGGGTAGGGAGGTAGTAGAGGCAGGTGGGATCTCTGAGCTCAAGGTGAGCCCAGTCTACAAAGTGAGTTCCAGAACAGCTAGGGCTACACAGAGAAATCCTATCTCGAAAAACAGAAGGAAAAAAGGAAGGGAGGGAGGGAGGGAGGAAGGAAAGAAGGAGGGAAGTTTCCAAAGTCTACCCATGTGTGCCATGTAGCAACTTACCAGTATACTACACTGCTGGGAAAAATCATACACAAAAGGAAGGAGGAACAGAAAGTGGAATGGTAGTTGTCAAAGAAAATAAAGGGTCAGATCCCTACTGGGATCATGAAAAATGTCAGAATAATATGGAGGCACTCATAGGTTTGACACTGAGAACATACTATATGCCATCAAATTTTCCATTTTAAGAAGTCAGCCTTGAGGCTGGAGAGAGGTTCATCGTCAAGAGCACTACGTTTTTCCAGAGAACGTAGCTTTGATTCCCAGCACCCACAGCACAGCTTACAGTTGTCTGTTACTCTAGCTACAAGGGATCCAAGAACATCTGGCCTCTACAGGTACTGCCTGTGCATGGTGCACCGACATGTACACAGGCAGAACACCCACATATGTACAACAATAAACAAACAGTACATAACTAAATCTTTACAAATAAATTGAAATAAGTTAATTTTATGGGAATATTTGTTCAACTAAAACAGTTTTGAATGCAACACATTCTATCGTGTGATAAAGCTGTAGTAAAAGGGGGCTGGAGAGATGGCTCAGAAGTTAAGAGCATGGTTGCTCTTCCAATGGTCCTGAGTTCAACTCCCAGCAACCAACCACAGGGTGGCTACCAACCATCTATGGTGAGATCTGGTGCCCTCTTCTGGAGTACAGGTGCACATGCAGGCAGAACTCTGTATACATAATAAATAAATAAATCTTTACAAAAAAAAAAAAAACTGTTGTAAAAAGCCTGATGTTACTGAAGCTTAGGATAAACAGAGACTGTAGCACGTTACACACATAAAGCCCTTATTTGGCATTCAGCCTATCATAAGTACACAATACACATTGGACACTACAAGGACTGTGATGTTCCTGATTTTCAAAATATTCCTCAAATTAAGTGCCTTATGATCTACAGGGGGGGGGGGGGAAGCATCTCCTTAATTAGAACTGAGCTATCTGGAGCCTGAATTCCCTCAGTAACAGTCTCTTAGCTGACCTAGCACAGAGCCAGCTAAGCACACAGCCAAGCACAGAGCTGTGGCTTTCTTAGGGCCAGAGCTAACCACCTACAATAACCACCTACAAGCACACTATCACTTCAATATTAACAGCCCTCTTTATCTTATATGATTCAGTTCCCAAAGTCCTAAGCCTGATCTCATGAGTTCAGTGGCCTCTTGAAAAAGTATTTTCTAGAGGACTCTTTTTTATTTTAATGTGTGCACTATGAATAGTCCTGTACTATGAATGCAAACAGAAGCTGTGTGTAATGTAATACCTGTAATCCCAGCACTCAGGATGTGGAGGCAGGAGAATCACAAGGTCAAAGCTACAAAAAACTATCTCAACAAACAAAAGCAAAAAGAAGGCAAACAAACTGCCATAGGGATTCCTGTCTCAAGGATCTTTGACTACTAAGGGAGAGGGGCATGTAAAAATTAACAAAAGCCATACAATAAAGTGAGACAAAACCCAAGAAAAACAGATGAATATGGCTGAAAGTGGGATAGGAAAGCAGGAGTTAATCCTGATTGTCAACCTGACCGGTTAAGGAGTTCCTAGGTGATCAATAAAGCACACTTCTGGGTAAACTTTCTAAAACTTGAAAATTCAAAATTTATGAACATTCAAAATTTGTCATTAGCAACAAATACTGCTGCTGTTTTCCCTCAAATGACAGGCAAATTTCATTCACTTTTAATAAAATGTCTGCCAAAAACCCAAATCTCAGTAAGCATGGTCTTTGGCTTGTTCTTTCAACTAAAAAAATGGCACCCATACTTTTACTGCAATAGATACTATACTCAGCATGCAACACAAGTGTCTTCTACATATTAATCTACCACGAGACTATACAACACAAGACGAAAAAGACGCCTCGTCAGGTGGAGAACAACATTAGAATAACTGTTGTGCCATTCTCCCTTTCTAAGGAGTATGTGGCGGGGAAGAATATAAGTTCTTGGGAGCTAAGGAGAAGGCTTGGTTGGTAAAGTGCCTGCTGGGCAAAGCATGAGGACCTGAATTCTGAGCTCTACAGCCCACACAGAAGCTGAGAGCAGCACACGCTGAGGAGCCAGAAACAGGTGGGTCCCTGAAACTCGCCGACCAGCCAGCTGGCCAAAGCAGAGGGGTCTGGGTTCAGTAAGAGCTTATCTTAAGACATTGGATGGAACGTGATCAAAACCAACACAATGGCAACCTCTGACCTCAACCTACATGCTTGCACACACATGGGACATGTGCACAGATGGATAGGTACACACTCACACAGAACGTAATGTAATAATCTTTACATTCCTTTACTGCCAGCAGTTTGTCTGCGGCCTAACAGGACCACACCCTAGTCTGGGATGTCCTAATCCCTGCAAGGAAGTTAAAGGGGGAAAAGTTGTTGCATCACAACGACCTGGGATCATGAAGATGGTTTGCCTCTCAACCTTAAACTCTTTACCTTTTAAATGAGATCACCATCTACTTGTTTTAAAGATTAAAGCATTACATGCAAAAATGACTGACAGAGCCACTGCTCCTTAATGGGGCAGCCTTGTTAGAGAACAGAGATAATGAGAATCAATGCTTCAGCTGTATACAGCACTTCCCACAGACAAATTGAGACAGTTCTGAGTCCAGGCTGAGATTTCTGGTGTACACCCTCCTTACCTGCACTATGCTCACAGAACACACACAGGAAAAGCATAGCAGGTTTAAGATACCTTTCCTGTGGGCACAGGGCTGAGAAGAGCGAGAGCTTGCTGTGCAACATCCTCCTGGAAACAGTCCTGGTGGACAGGTAACATTAAGCTGTGCACCCGACCCACCCCATATCCAGAACTTCAGCCTCTGGGGACTCATCTGACGATAGATGGAAAACTTCAGGGAGCAGCCAGGGGAACTGTCTGTATTGAGCACAGACATACATTTTTCTTGTCAACACTCCCCTAAACAGCACACAATAACATTTACACAACACTGACACTGTATTTGTAAGTTAACATGGAGATTAGTTAAAAGTGTGCAGGTGTATGTGCACGTGCGACATTTAAAAAAAAAAAAACCCACCCCACTTTCTATTAGATATGTGAACAGATGGGGGTGTATGAGTGGATCCTGACTAATCCCTGCAGGCACTGAGGAGCAACTATGTTCCCTTTTCACTGATAACAAAAAAAATCCCAGGTCAGACTTGCTGAGGTTAACGACATACCCAAGAGCTCACAGGCAGTCAATAGCAAAGCGGCCTGGAACCCAAGTTTTCTAACTACAGATTTAGGGTTCTTCCATCTAGAACTTAGAACTCTCTAAGAAATTGAAATTTGTTCTGTGCAGTAATTGATGATCATCCACATTAGAGTTGAATGGGACAGCAGACATGATTACAACACTTACTATGATTAAATATGCCAACTGAGAACCACCGACAAATTAGTGTATGCTGCGATACTCAGTCCAAACTGGTGTCTCACCGAGCTCAAGGCTTCGCAAGCTTTGGCATTTAAAAAGATACCTCTTAACTAGTGTCTGAGCACACGCACGCGCACACACGCACACATGCAAACACCAAAACAAATGATCATTCTGTACTATGCAAAAAGACCCTCTGAGATAGGCTACCATGTTGAATATCATACTCTAAATTAACAGTTCTATCCAAAGTCAATAAAGACAAAACAGTAATTTTGTTTTACTTAAGTGGTCCACACTGACTGTTTCACTTTAGCTTTTACAGCTGCCTCTTGACTCACACAGCTATTCAACATGTCACACCAGCTCTATTACTTACTGGCATGGTGACTCAGGACAACCCTTCTAGGTAACCATCTTCTGATCTGTAACATGTATGTAATTATACCTATACTCTTCACAGATGTTAAGATTCAGCATAACATAGAAAAGCACCTGCAGATCAACCTACCTTACAGAGAAAAGCTTAGTCATTGGTATTGTGAGCTTTGAGCTCACAACCCCACCTTTCCTCTCTGTCCCCTAAGAGCTGCATGACTAAGTACAAATGGGCCTTTCTTATTTGCTATTCCTGTGTCACTTCTAATGCCAACTCCCTGCTATCTCTCCTGGGGTTCTCTGAACTTCCTCTCATTGTATTGCTTCCTGGCTTGGGAAGAAAGCAGCACTTACTGCTGATGACTTGATGATCGGCTGATAATTGCCATGCTAAAATCTTATTTTGTGTATGAGAGTTTTGCCTGAACATATGTAAATGCACTACTTGGGCATGCCTGGTGCTCATGGAAGCTAGAAATAGAAGCAGCTGGATCCCCTGGAACTGGAACTGAGAACAGGCAGTTTGGAGTTGCAGAGATGGTTCAGTGGTTAGAACAATGGCTGCTCTTCCAGAGGACCTGAGTTCAACTCCCAGCTCTCACATGGCAGCTCACAACTGTCCAGTTCCAGGGGCTCATTAGACATAAAGGACGGCAAAACACCAATGAGCAGAAGAAGAAAAAAAAGTAAAAAGGGATGGGTTAGTGAGGGGTCCACCTTTCCTAAGGGGTAGGGGAGCGGGGAGGAGGGGAACAAGAAGGGAAGGTGAGACCAGGAGGAAAGAAGGATGGGGACTACAATTGAAATGTAAAGAAAACAACTAAATAAAGTTTTTAAAAAATGGGCAGTTGTAAGCCACCAAGAAGATGCTGAGAATCAACCCGAAGTCTTCTACAAGAGCAGTGAGTTAACTGCTGAGCCATCTTTCCAGTCCAGCATGCTAACTCTTGCTGGGACCAATCAAGGAAACCTCAAACAAAACCACCTGAGAGTTTTATTTGGGGGGTGGGGTTACATACACAGTTTTCTTATTCACAAATTACACAGTCGTTTCCCTGATTTGGGGAATCTGCAGGGGCCAAGATACCCAAAATGCAATGGATAAACATCTTCATGGTCTTGGTTCCTTCCCTGACAGACAATCCTTTTTCTCGAAAATTCTAAAAAACACAAACTTTTCTTACACGTGTGATCAAGTATCAGGAATTCCCAGAACTGTCTCATCAGCCGTCCTCTTCAACACTCGAGCCCGATGTTCGCTCAACTGTCAAATCCCCCTCATACAGCCCTTCTTGGGAAGAATAAACTTTTGATGGAAGGTATTTTGTAGGGGAAATCTATTTGTACAGTTCTCTCTGTGTACAATTAAATACTTGAGATAGCTGAGGGACAGGTTAAGTCCCTCAAGGAACCTAAAGAGATCAGATGATATTTAGACTCAGAAAGGGACCCTTCTGAGAAACAGGACTCCTACACACATCTACCAATAAAACGCTGAAGGTGAGCTGGGCAAGGTAGCGCAGGCCAGTGATCCTGCACTCAGGGAGGCAGGGGAAGGTGGATCTCTGAGAGTTAGAGTCCAGACTGGTCTACAAAGTGAGTCTAGGACAGCCAAGGCTATACAGAGAAACCCTGTCTGGGGGGTGAGAGGAGGCTGAAAGAGAAGTGAGAGAGAAAAGCCATACTTTTACCCACCACATGGTGCTATACAATTCATATAAGTTAGGTCATAATTGGGTATCATGTCCACAATGACACTGTGGGACAATGAGACTCAGAAAGTCTAACTGAGCTAAGCAAACAACTACTTATGGTTGAACCACAGCCACACTATAAATGTTCTTTTTATCACATTCTGCTTAGTGCAGAAAAGCCTTGCTCTCTAAGGCTAAGCAAGAGCAGGATGATCTGGACACTGGCTTCACAAGTGATTCTCTCCTGGCAATGGCGGAGACTCTAAGCTACTGCCCAGTTGTTCCCAGTGGTGCCTCTCACACTTGACTGTAAAGACGGGTTACCTGGTTCCTTGTTAAAGTGCAGGCTCTGGAAATCAGAGCTGCTCTGCGCAACACCTGCAACCCTACGTCCCCCAGGTGATTCATGAGGAAGCTTAGTACGTGGTCCGAAACGGGTTACTCTCCATGGCTCGCAATACTAAATGATAACTGGGCAAGCATGTAAAAACCATTGAGTTCTGGGCCCCTTCTTAGTGGGTCACATGTTAAATACAAAAGGTCCCAGACTGATTTTAATACCAAAGTGGAACCACTGGGCTACACTATCCCAGATAACTTCTTCCTCATAGTTCTTCATTTCAAGAAAATAATTTTTGTTTGGGGGAGAGAGGGTGCTCGCAAGTGTGTATCCATACAGTGTGTGTATGTGTGTGAGATTTCCCATGTGTGTGAATCCATGTGTAAGTTCTATGTAGTAGGTGCAAGTTGGCTAGTGTGTGTGGAAGACTGAAGTTGATGCCTTCCTCAGTCTCCACAAGTTTTTGAGGCAAGGTCTCTCACTGAACCCTGCCTCTGAGTGCACAAACTGTGTCCAGTGAACCCAGGCAGCTTGCTGGACCCTGCCTCTGGCTCCCACACTGGGAACACAGGCAGCCAAGCACAGCTGCCTTTACATGGTGCCGAGGATCCAGATTCCAAGACTCACTCGCGCAGCAAACACTTTATCTACCAAGCCGTCCCCAGTCCTTGTTTGCTTTTAATACCTTTCAAACAACATTTTATTTATTTGTTTGTTTGTTTATGGGGTGGGCATGCCACAGCATGCAGATATAGGACAGAGGAAAGTTTGTGGAAGTCAGTCCTCTCCTTCCACCACGCAGGTCACAGGGATCAAACTCAGGTCATTGGGCTTGTCGACCTTACCCACTGAGCCATCTCACTGACCCATTTTGTTTTATGACACAAGATCTCTGAATGTAGTCCAAACTGGCCTTAAACTCATAGCTTCCTTGCCTCAGTTTCCCCTATGCTTTGGTTCTGTGTATGCTATCACACCAGCTTAAGAAACATGCATTATTACTGACCAGTCAGCAAGCACTGAAAACCCATAAAATGTGGAACTGCTTTCCGTATTGGTTTGCTTAATCCTCAAGCTGCACTTTGAGGCTAGTTCTTACATCACATAGCTCATTTATATCTGAGGAAAACAATTCAGCAAGAAACAGCTACTTGTCCAAGGTCAGCTAGAGAAGAACAGAGGCCAGGTTCAGACAATCTGATCCCGGCATCATTAGGCTCTCATACACACCAAACCCTCTACTGCCCAGTGGCACATTTGAACAAATAAACCCAAATGGGTCACCTCAGAGATGTCACCCAGGAAAAACTAATGCTCTTATTCTCACATGCTACCGTCATTCAAAACACCACTGCTAAACTACAGCATACAACAGTTCTTCTTCAGAAAACAAAAATGCCTTCAGAATCGACATGTATTTGAAATAGCTTTAATTGGGATAAAATCTTGCTTAAGCATGGACTAGACTTTAACAGGATGAGATCAGGAAGAACCCATTCTGACTACGTTTTTTGGTAGAAAATCCAGAGTTAGATATGGAAAATGTTTTCCTCATCACTGGTTTCTGAAGCTGACTCAAACCAGAGTTCTTTATGTCTTGCGCAATGCTTCTATATCACCAGAGCCCAGGTGACTGTTTGAAGGACAGTACTCCTTCGGACGCACAGATTCTGCTACACTTTTCCTTTTAAAAATCATCTTTTCAATCACATCTAAACAAATTGTCCTTGACTAGCAGTATAAACATGCATGTGCTCAGAACTGTCTTAAAGCATACAGTTTTCCTCTCTGCTGAAAAGCAATGGTTTGATTTCATAATTTTTATTCAGAATTTATTTACATCTATCCATAGAAAAATAAGTACCACAATCAGGCATTAATGAATCATCTAATTGCATGCAGTACCATAAAAGGAATTGTGCAAAGGCAACTAACAATATATCTAAAATATGCATCCAAATACCCTCACATACAGGGGATAAAGGCAAACACAAGTACTATAGGGATTTAGCTATAAAAAGATACTACATTTTTATATCTGATGAGCTCTTTTGTGGAAGAAATATGTCCTTTCTCAACAAAGAAAATATCCTGCTAATTCAGAAATGATTTACGGAATTTACCCTCAAATCAGGCATTTATGTAGATCAGCATAATTCTATACAACCAACCTCTCTGCTTGAACTGGACTCCCCACACCTTACTGAGGCCACCATTCCCCTCCACAAACTCCCACTCCACCCCCACCCCACACACACCCAACGCCCCACCAACCTCACAGGGGTTCCTGGGCTGGTCCATGGAATCTGATGACATCACTCTCCCTTCCTTCCTGGAATTCTAAACCCTGCTGCTCTCCCCTTGCACACAGCTACCATCTCCATGGCAACCTCACCTCCTCCTGCTTCCCTATTGGCTTCATGGAGCAGGATACACAAAAAGGTTTTCCGTTCTGCCCCCACTGTCCGCCCGCAAAAATGATGCTTTCAACAGGAACCTGAGCTAAATTTAGCTACTTGTGATTCTGTGTCTTATGACTAAGAAAACATAGAAATATCTTCCTTCCTATATCCTACCCGCCCCTAAGCCACACCCCAAAGTGGTTGTTTCTTTTCTCTGGCCCCCAACTCAAACACAAGCAGCAGTATGTGTTGAGCCTTAAAAATCAACCAGATTGCCTGCCCCACATAGAGAACTGGCCAGAGAACATTCCCTACTCAGCTCCTCCCATCAGGAGAGGAAAAGAACAGAAGAACAAAAACATGCGAAACACAGTTGGGGCATTTCATGTAGGGCACATCAGTCTCTGCTCCCTCCTTCCACCCTAAGACAAGCAGAGAAAAGCCTTGCCTACACAGGCAGAGCAGCAGCTGCCCTCTGACGAACTCCCTCCATTGCAGAAACAGGAGTGAAGAGGTGAGGGAGAACACACACGCTGTAAACGCTGCATCCAAGTGCTCACAACTCAGGGGCTGACCTACTGTGGAAACTGGAGCAGGTTCTCACCCCTGCCATCTGCAAAGTGGCTCCACACAGGGATGCTCTCAGAACTGCTGACAAAAGGAAAAAGAAGCAGTAGGCCCCTGAGCCAAAGGGACTGAGCAAGTGAGTATGGTGACACCATGATTGCAAAATTCCTGCAGACATATAAGTTTGAAACTGCCACAGGAGAACATGAGCCCCTAGAAAACCACCTCATAAGCACAGACATACGTAAGATAGATCTATAATCTCAAGGTCCTGGACAGCCCCTTCCAAGGTCTCAGCTTCTGAAAACACCTGGCAACACATCAGAGCAAGCTGGTCTGTGCCCAGTGCTGCTCTGGAGCTGATCCTACTCTTCCCTCAGTCCAAGCTCTAATTCTAAAGTGGCACCCCTCTCCCCCCCTAGACAACAGGTAACCATGGACCAGGGCTTTGCTTCTCTATTTAATGCATGTTTGTCATTTTGCATCTATGTTCTCGTAAATCATCAATAAAATGTAAGTTATTGGGCAAAGTCAGTGTCATACTTTTGATGGATTAATAATCAGTTAACTGTAAGTAGGCATACAATACTTAATTTATTAGTCTAATCCTATTATTCTAAACTTCTGAACAAAAGGAAATGATTCTACTCAGATCTTTTAAAATTAAGATTAGCTTGAGAAATTACATGCTGAAGTGAAATGACAAAACTTCAGATAACATTTAATTTTCTTATATTTGAGATTAAAAAGAAATGATCAGAGTCTTAATGCCTACACTGACCTAGTTGCAATGTCAAATTGCCTATGTAGTGTCTTTGCTTGTTCTGCTCTGATGGAGAGAAGTTGTAATTGGGGGTTTGGTGCTTGAAATGGAACCCAGGGCCTAACAGATGCTAAATATGAGCAGCTCACCACTTACTGAGCTATGCCTCAGCTCCTCTTCCGTCAGCTTTAAACCAGAAACCCTAAGGCAGTCAGGATCTATATTAAATTTAAAATTTCCACATTCTACATACAGAATCAGAGCATTTCTACAGGGATTCCACTAAAATTAAATCAAGTGATTAGAGGATCATACCAAAGAGGCCAAGGTCACATGTCTGATAATCATGGGATCCAGTTGGCATCACTCTTTCCTACTGCGACACACAATTATAAACACATAAGTTTGCTTTTATCAAGAAGTAATGTAACCTAGTACACCTTCTGGAAACAAATTCAAACCGTACGTCTACCAGTACCACGTAAGACAATTAGCTTTTATCCTTTAGAAAACAGATACTGATTTCCGATATTCATTGAACACCTACCACAAAAGGCAAGCACGTTAGGCACATAAACACACCAATGCATGACATGCAACAGCAAAGGCGCACAACTTGCAAAGGGAGAGTAAACAAGGTGGCTAGCACCAGTGGGTACATGATTAATTTAGGTAAAGAACAAAGCAGGATTCATTTAGGTAAAGAATAAAGATAAAGGTATTCCAGGGACAGAGAATAAGAGCTATAAATGAAGGAGGGGAGTAAAGCAACAAAGCAAACATGGAGACAAATTCTGGCGACAAATTCAAACCACACATCTACCAATACCACAAATACAATTAGCTTTTATCCTTTAGAAAACAGATACTGACTTCCGATATTCATTAAACACCTACCACAAAAGGTATGTACGTTATAAAGGCCAGGTTGAAAGTTGAAAGAAATGAACAGTTAAGAGAAGGCACAGGCAATGACTTAGATCTTCCACAGCAGGTTGGGTTTGCCTAGAATGTCTTCATCTGTTAGATCTCCAACAGATAATAGGTCAAAACATTTAATATCATATGGACAGTTTTTATCTTTAAAATATCCATGGCAAAATTAATGGTCAAAGTGAGGTATGTCCTGAAAATGAAGGCTCTAGCAGCCAAGAACACTCATGAAGTATGTTCTGCCCAGAGAACAAGTCCAAATGTGCTGCCTGGTGAGGACAGCGAACATTTTCTTACTCTTCTCAAGAGAACTGGTTTGAAAGTAGTTATCACTTTTCCTATGTCTCTTTAAAGAGATTAGTACATGTTGAATATCTGACAAATTATAATTTTAAAGAGCTCCTTCATTCCCACACAGTACTCTTAACACATCAATGTATGTGCAGACTCACACCCTACCAGCTAGACAGGCCAATGAACAGCACATCTGAGGGGCCAGCTATCTATCAGCTATAGCAACCAAAGGATGAATTATGTAAACTCTTTGATAATTATATATACATAAATATATGCAAAAATCCTATGTGTACAATATAATATATTCTCACAAAGTGAACCCACCCTAAGAGAAACCCAGCACCGAGACAAAGAGAAAGAAGGCATTATTGACACCCTAGAAGCCCATCTTGTACCTTTGCAAAGTCACTCTCAGCTGCTCACAACAACAGCATAAACAACACAGACTGACTCTGCTCTGACTTGTAAATAAATGGTCACACGCTATGCTCCCTTCTGCATGGCTTCTTCTGTGAAGCTCTGTACCAATAACACTTGTACATGTTAAAATATCCTATTTTACAAATGCATCATAATGCCCTGGAAAGCACTTCGGAATGGTGAAAAGCATTCCTATCATTCCTATCATTCCAGGTTGGGCTACGTACAAGCTACTTTTCTTATGGTTATGACCAAATATTAACAAAAAGGAACATAACAGTTTAAAGGTGCAGCCCACCATGGCAAGGAAGACATGGCGGAGGGATACTACATGTTCACCTCTGGACAGATCAGGTAACAGAGAGGAGAGGAATGCTGGTACTCAGCTGGCTTTTTCACTTTCCCTTTTGTAATTCAGTCTGAGCCCTCAGCACAGGTTGGTACTGGCCACATCCAGGTTGGGCCCCCTTCCTCAAAGGACAAGTAATGCCATGAGGTGTGTCTCTTAAGTGATTCCAAACACAGCCAAGTGGGTAATGAAGGCTCACTATCAGAAGTTGTTACATGAAGTGCTGCCATGTACACCTTTGTACAGTCTTTTGGCGACCCTACGTACACATTTCAGGTTTCTGCTGCTGTGGCAAGGAGTGGTAAGCCAGCACTACTGCGATCTCTGCAGCTATGCTACTTAACATCTTCCCCAGCGCTGGGGGCTCCAGGCACTGAATGTCTGCCTTCTTTGTCCAGTCATTCAGGAGGCAGAGTAATAGAACCTTACTGTGGCCATCTGCTTTACCTTCGAAAATAATCATTAACCACTTTTTGAACAGCTGAATATCATGTTTTTTAAAGTAGCTATTCATATATGTTGCCCACTTGGCTACTAGGTTTGGTTTTTTTTGTTTGTTTTTTTTTTTTTGTTTGTTTTTTTAATGATTTCTAGCAATTCTTCTACATATTGGGTTGCAGGAATAACTGATGTCTTCTGGATAGCAACCAAATCTGTGTGTAGCAAATACTTTCTCCTACACTGGGATTTGCTTTTTCACTTTCTTAACTGCCTCCTAATAAGTAGCTATTCCTAAAATTGATACTTTCAGATTATCCTGTGTCTTCCAAATAGCCCTTTTCAAATAAAGTCTCATGAAATGGTGGCCCTGCTAGGTGATTATGACAAACTGACACAAGCTAGAGTCCTCTGAAGAGAAACAACCTCAACTGAGTAAAATCACCCCGCCACACTGACCTATAGGTGAGACTGTGGTACACTTTTTTTGATGATGATTGATGTGGGCAGTGACCTGCCCTGGGCCAGGGATCGGTCCTAGGTGCTTTGACAATGCAGGCTGAGCAATCCATAAGCAGCAAGCCAGGAAGCAAGCTCCTCCACGGCCTCTGCATCAGCTCCTGCCTCTAGGTTTCTGCTCTGTTTAAGTCCCTGCCCTGACTTCCCAGTGAACTGACAGTTGTGATCTGAAATAAATACTTTCTCTTTAAGTTGTCTATAGCTGTGGCATTTTAACACAGCAATAGAAACCCTAATGCAGACTATCTGTCTGCTTTCCTCTAGAAACTTTAATATCGTGGCATTTTAAATTTATCATTTAAGATTCTCAGGCATTAGCAGCTTTGTTCATAATAGAAACTGGAAACAACCAGATGCCCCTCAACCAAAGAATGGATAAAGAAAATGATGTGGTATGTTTACACAATGGAGTGCTACTCACTGTTAAAAAATAATAATAACATTATAAAATTTGCAGCAAATGGATGGCACTAGAAAATATCCTGAGTGACGCAACACAGACCCAGAAAGACAAACATGGCGTGTACTCACTTTTATGTAGATATTAGCTGAAAAGTAAAGGATAACCACCATGTTACAATCCACAGACCCAGAGAAGCTAAGTTACAAGGAAGGCTCAATGAAGGACACAGGGACCTCCCAGGAAAGGGGACAGGGGTGGGATGGGATGGGTACAGGGACAGGAGGGACCGGGTGGGGGAAGGATAGATGGAGAGAGTACTGAGAGACAACTGAAATGGGGGCGGGGCAATCTTGGGGATGAGCTAGAAACCGAGTACAATGGAAACTCCCAAGAACCTACAGGAGTGACCCTAGCTAAGAGCCCAGCGATGAGGGATGTGGAGCCTGAACTGGCCATCTCTATAACCAGGCAAGGCTTCCAGTGGAGGGACTGGGACAACAACCCATGCAAAACACTTTCGAGCTACAATTCCCCCTTCCTACAAGATGTGCTGGAGTAAAGGTGGCACAGAAATTGTGGGAGTAGCCAATCAATGACTGGTCCAGCTTGAAACCCACATCCCAAGAGGGAGCCCACCTCTGACACTGCCTGGAGGGGCAGGACTCAGAAACCCGATAGCCCAGAGACCCAGGGTAAGCCCAAACACAACTGCAAGAAAAAAAAAAAAAGTCAATTAAATGATTCCTAATGATAGTCTGCTATACTCATAGTTTGGTGTCTAGCCCATTTGTAATCAAAGAGGCTTCACCTAGCAACTGATGAAGACAAATACAGAGACCCAAAACAAAACATTAGGCTGAGCTCAGGGAATCCTGTGAGAAAAAGGGAGCAGGAATTGTAGGAGCCAAAGGGCTCAAGGACACCACAAGAAAACCCACAGAATCAATTAACCTGGGCTCACAGGGGCACATAAAGACTGAACCAACAGGAAGTCTGCATAGATCTAACCTAGTCCCTCTACATATATGTTAGTTGTGTAGCTTGGTGTTCTTGTGGGACTCCTAACAGTGGGAGCAGAGGCTGTCTCTGACTCTTTTACCTGCTTTTAAGACCCTTTTCCTCCTACTGGGTTGCCTCATCCAGCCTTAATAGGCAAGGAGGTGCCTAGTCTTACTGCAACTTGATAGGCTGAGTTTGGTTGACATGCACGAAAGGCCTGCCTTTTCTGAAGGGAAATGAGGGAGAAGTGGATGGGGTGGGAATGGGGGGTTGAGGAGGAAGGCCGGCGGCTCTGGAGGAGAGGAGAGAGGGACAACTGTGGTACAGAGAAGAAAGTATGAGAGAAGAATAATGAAATTTTAAAAGATTCACAGGTATATTATGTATCAGATATGTATACATAAAGTGCATAAATGAAGTTTCTTCTAACATATAGATCAAGCATTATCCCAGGGCTGGAGGGAGCCATCAGCAATGAGATAGTATAGCTAAGGGCCTCTCCACAAGGAATACTATGCAGCTTGGGCTTTCAGCCTTTGAAACTTTATACATTTCTAGTCTTAAATACTTCATTACAGGAACAAAAACAAGCTAATATGTTAACCTCTACTGACATCATGACTCAAACATTAGTTGTGTTGAGCAGCTGAGTAAATCTGAGGATTCTGACATCGGAGCCCAAAATAACAAATAATCCCTCCTCATCCTCAGCCCTGAGCAATTTCTACTTCAACGAAGAACATGAGGGAAAGCCACTAATTTATTACTATAATTCCCTCTTCAATGTACATATCTAAAATGTTAAAGATCATTTAACACTCTTCTTAAATGTGTAAGAAAGATCTTTAAAGGGGAAGTTACAAGTCCAGTGTTTTCTAACCCAACTACCTAAAATAACAGGCTCACGAATTATGCAATGTTTTCCACAATGTAAAAAAAAAAAAAAAAAAAAAAAACTAGGTCATTCTAGCCAAAGAACAGAGAAGGAAAACACGTATGTATACACACATGCTGTCACACACTCAAACATCTTTTTCCCAAATGTTTTCTAATTCTCTTGCCCGTAACTGTTTATCTCTTCTTCTTGGTCTTGGGAAGGGGGAGGGGGGGGGGAAGCAATTTTTTTTTCAATGCTGGACCAGCAAGCTACAGATTTCACACACACACAACTCTCTGGTACATGTGTAAATCATTTTCATAAAACAAAAATTTACAGGTCAATTCAAGATGGAAAGTTGAAGGGGCTAAATAAATGAACAGTATTTAAACCAATTTTGTTAGATGAGCAGAGTTTTTAAAGAGTTACTGAATCCTCTTTCTCCCCCATTTTACAATAGAATCTGTGCCTTTCTAAACATGCAGAACAGGGGGAAGAACAAGTCTGCTTATGTCAGAGGCCACAATAAGCAAGATGGTTCTAAGTTGTAAGCTCATCTTCCGAATCAGCAGAGTGCACTGCTGAGCTGACTTCAGGACAGTAACCTCGGTCAACAGCACCCCTCTCCTCTTCCCAGTGTGGGTAGGTATGGACCCAACAGCCTGCTCACTCGTACTCGGCAAGCATGCCTAGCTCACTGAGCTACGCCTCCAGCCTTTTGCACTTATTTCAAAACAGGTTCTAATTTGCCCAGGCTAGCCTTGAGCTTTCCATTTTCCTGCCTTTCTCTCACACAAAGCTGGGACTGCAAGTCTGTACCACAAGACCCAGCTCAATAAAACTTTCAAGGTCAGTTCCCTGATGCTAAGTAATAGGCAAAGGCTGGACCAGAATTCAATAAACAAGCACCATGAATCCTTCATGAAAAGCAGACCCAGTGTTTGCCCTCTTGATGTTTAGTCAAGACAGAAAATACTACACTAAGTAAATCATTAAAAGTCACTGCAAGCACAAGAAAAATGTGTAAGGAGACTTTCAAGTGAGCCCACCCCACCCCCACCAAATCCAACTGTGTTTCATGACTGACTACTGTGTCTCACCTGACCTAGCCTCACATTCTCAATGTTGTCTCTGTTCAGGCAAATCAGTAAAATTTCAGGGTACAGCCTGAGCTGGGCGCTACACATCATGTGCCTCTCATAGCACAGCATGGGAGAGTATTTGACCCCTCAAGTGGGCGCCCCCAAGCCCCTCATACACTCTTCTTGTACACGGTCTTGAAAGACAATGAGCAGTGTTTATCCAGATCAGGGCCTCTTCTTTCTTGCAATTCCAAAGCTGCTTTTTCATAAATACATGCCACTGAAAATTGCCCTGAAATTTTTTCAACTAAAAAAAATTGGCATTTTTTTGGAGACCTAAGTTTCACTATAAACAATGGCTAAATAGCTTGCCTCTTTCTCCAGTATTAACACTTCATATATCAGAGACAGAAAGCTAACAAACCTAACAAGAGAAGATAACAAAAACAAAAAAATAAGCTTAAAATTATTTTTATGTCTTGTAAGGCACTACATCCTTTTGGAGGAGTTTCTAAGAAAGGTATAGGGGGAGAATGTGAACACCTACACACAGTACATTCCTATGTGAAAGGGGAAACGAAGCTGCCTACCTGACAGTTCTGACGAAACGGGGTAATGGGAGCCTGGCACTCAACTTCTCAAAGCACACACAGCACACCCTGGCTGCCTTCTCTTCACAGCTAACTTTAGTAAAGAAAGAGGACCCTCCTGGTCAACTGAGAACATTACAAGTGGTGTTTAATTATGGGTAATCTCCTTCAAAATCGAAGCTGGGGCTCGCTCATAATAACAGTGACCATTGCTGGGCAAGGTGGCGCACACCTGTGATCCAAGCACTAGGGGAGACAGAGGTAGGTGGGTTGCTGTGAGTTCGAGGCCAGCCTGGTCTACAAAGTAAGTCCAGGACAGCCAGGGCTACACAGGGAAACTCTGTCTCAGAGAGAAAAAAAAAAAACTAAAATAAATAAATAAAGGTGGGGCTGGAAAGATGGTTCAGTGATTAAGAACACTGACTGCTCTTCCAGAGGTCCTGAGTTCAATTCCCAGCAACCACATGGTGGCTTACAACCATCTGTACTAAGATCTAGTGCCCTCTTCTGGTGTGCAGGTGTATATGCAGATAGAACATTATATATAATAAATAAATAAATAAATCTTTAAAAAAATAAATGACCATATGACTTGTCTTAAGCATTCTACTTCAAGTAAACCAACCTATCACAACACCAAAGCATTCCAGAGATTCTACTTCACCACTCAGAAACAGACTAAGAATTCATCAGACACTGCATTTCATGTCTGGCTCAAGAAAAGGCTGCGGGGAATGCTACATGGGCTCTATGAGTACAGGCACTTGCCACCAAGTCTAATGACCTGAGCTCAATCACGGAAATCCACACAATAGTGGAGAAACCAGCTTTTATAAGTTGTCCTCTGACTAGACTGGAATTCGACTGCAAAGGCCCAGATGGACCCCAGGGATGGCAGAGTTTCGCAATCAGCCAGATCCAGAAAACTGAGCGTTGATACCAGCACATTCTCAGTCAAAATAAAAAGTTAAGTATATACATAAAATATATTCTTGATGTTGTCTGTAAGGCCCTAAATAATCCCCAGAGCCTGCAGTGGAGCAGCACAGAATCCTCTTTTAAGCTGTGCAGAGGCCAGAGATACACTGCAGTGGCTGGGAGGACAGCCAAATTCAAGCCAGGGTCACAGACAGCAGGCACGCTCCCCTGGCAACAATGCTGCACAGGGTCCGAATGCAAAACACCTTCCTCCGAGTTCAAGGTCGTGCTCACCCTTCAGCACAGACACAGCTTATGATAGTCAGTGTACAATATGAATAAACCACCACTCTGAACTATTCAGGAAGCACGCCAGGATTTTTTTTTAAATTAGAAATAAAGGGGAAAACGGTTTTCTTAAAAAGTCATAATCTCCTATTATTTGACAACTCTTTTCTTCTCTGCTCTCATCAATGAGAAATATGTGTACATATATGAGTATTTTAATGTCCCCTGAAAACAACAGAGAGGAGGTTAGTGAGGAAGCCAGGAGGTTCACAAAATGAGGCACAAAGACAAGACACCAACATGGCTGCTGTGGGCTCCAGCAGTAACGGCTGTTTCTTATTATGTGAATACAATTGCAGAGCTGCACAGGAAGTGCTCAGGGGCCCCTCATGGTCGGCCTTAGCCCAAACATACTGAAAACCTTTGTACTCTAACAAGCCCATCTGGAATCCGTTAGGACCAGGCTTGTAGTTGGCCTTCTCTTAAGAAAGAAAAAGAAAGGAAAGGAAAAGAAAGAAAAGGTAAAGAAAGGATAGGAAAAAGGGAAAAGGAAAGGAAGGGAAACAAAATGGAATGGAAAGGAAAAGGAAAAACCTCAGAGCCAGTCTCTCCATCTTTCCCTGGGAGCCACAATCAAGAATCCCATATGATTAGTGGTACCATCTTCTCTCTGCGCCCAGGAACCCCAAGAAAATTATAGCATTTGTGCAACAAAAATTCCCTTTTAACAATTGGCATTTTTAAATGCTATATTTAGAAACTCAAATATTGCTCTACTTTTTTAAAAAGTTGTAAATGATGCTTATCTTTTGTGAAACTTTTGGCATTTATCCTGTCTTCTTTTGTGCAAAAAGTACAAAAAAAGAAACTGGCACAGTTGTCCTAGCGTTCAAAAGAAAAATTGTTTTTCCTGCTCACAATCCTGAATTAACTGTTAACACTTGTTTCTTCATGAAGCCAATTTTTATTCACTCTTTCTATTAAAAATGGGAATCCTGATAGAGTGGAGAAAGCCTGGGACTCAGCTCGGGAAACCCCAGTCTTGAGAACAAACTTGGCAGTCATTCCTTAGCTGTTTACTCAACTTTCCTTTAATTCAGTAAAATGTGCACAGCAGTCTCTTTCAGCACCCACTGAAACCCCTCCAATTCCACATGCTTAATGAAACAGAAGCATAGGTGGGAACCGTCACTTCAAGGCAGTTTCTCTTTCCCTCCAGACTAGAGAGAGTTAAGTGTGTAACAGGAGAATGGATGAAGGCTGTCTCTCAGTAAAGCACCAGCACAGGTCCTCCCCATGTTGCTTAGAGACCAGCAAACAAGGCAGGTGGGTAGTGTTAAAGGAAGAGGAGGTGTCTACAAGCCCCTGGCAACAGCAGCCATCAGAGAAGTACAGCACCAAGACCAGAAGAGGTAAATTTACAAGGAAGCTCCGGGAAGAACTCCATCCTTTGTTCTCAGTTTAAAAGCTTCTTCTTATGTAACTGAATCACTTAACAGTTGAATCGACCAAGACTAGACTGTCTGAGAAGAAAACAGACTAAGAAACTGCCCTCCAGCCCAGGAGACTACAGGCTCCTTCCTGGAGAGGCACAGGTGTTGGAAGGCAAGTTTAGTTCACACTGTTGATAAGTAAAGTCAGTCTTCCACAGTCCTGGGCTCCACACCTGCATCAACCATCGACTGGAAATGTTTGAGGAAAACAAAAACAAAACACTCCATCTGTTATGAACATATATATATATATTCTCTGCCGTTATTCTCTAAACAATACAGTGCAGCCACTATTTACACAGCATGACAATACCTTAGATATCGTGAGTGATCTAGAGACCATGAGGACATATGGGAAGATACCCAGGCTAACATCAACCACGGTGCCATTTAAAGAAGGGACTCTGGGGTCTGTGTGTGAGGACAGAGAGCCAGCCCGTGAGTACCATGAGACATGTGTTGTGTACAATGATAAATACTTAGCGGAGTCCCATGACTGATGCTCCTTCAAGCCTTCCTGAAGGGGTACTTTTTAGAGGGTTGATTTTTTTCTTTTTTAACTCTTCAGTTAATCGGTTATGAGAGTTTTAAAAATCTGAAAACTGTTTTTACCATGAAATGTGCAGGCTGGCACTATAAACTGTCTAACCTTCCCACAAAGCCATGATGTTAACAAGCAGTCTCTCTCCACACAGAGGGGCAGCCCTAGTAAGCCACCTCCGGCCAGTCTTAGCAGTGTACAACAACTCTGGCTCAACAGCACCCGCCAGACCTAAGAAGCCAGGAGCCAGCTCCCCACCTCAGGCTGAGCTCTAAGGTTTGAGATCAGTCAGCAACTAAATTTTGGGGATTAAATTGCCATTTACTGACAGCCTTGCCTTCGGACACAACTAAGATGGCAGAGGTTACCACAGATCAAATGTAAAGATTTTGGCAAGAGGTCCATCTACAAACACAGCACCTGCCCTCATCTGAGTCAGCGTCCAAAATGTCTCCTCACAAGAGAAATTGATCCATCTCCTAGAGCATCTGGAAGTAGAGAAAGCCTATCCATCATGTCCTGAGGAACAGAGGAGGGATGAGTAATTCTTCCACAGCCACTGCATGGGGTTCCTATAAACATCTCCTTCCTCTCCACACCAGCAAGACATCAGAAGTTTTAAAAAAAAATCCTTGGTAGACAGTAAAAGCCGAACAGTAGGGGGCGCATCAGCAGGTCCAGCCATTATACACTCCAAATTAAATCCAGAGACTTGGCTGTTGGGCTGACTCCCAAACCAACTTTGGGGGGAAAAAAAGAAAAAGAAAAGGAAAAAAAAAAAAAAAAAAAAAAGAACTGGTCAGGATTTTTCTGGCAAACAGCAGGAGAAGGGGCCAATCAAAACTCTTGGCTCTGCCAAAAAGCTGCAGCCTTTTCCTTAAAGGGAAACACTTTAAAGCTGTGTGTGTGTGTGTGTGTGTGTGTGTGTGTGTGTGTGTGTGTGTGT
>NW_026596079.1:89058-92343 GCF_907164565.1 Psammomys obesus | reverse complement strand
GTGTGTGTGTGTGTGTGTGTGTGTGTGTGTGTGTGTGTGTGTGTGTGATTCTTCTGAACTTCCACCTTCAATTAACTTTGTTTCTATGACTTCCTTCTCCTATATTTGGTGTCTTCTGCATCACTGCTAGCCACAGTCACTAAGTGTAATAAAAGCAAATTTACAGAAAGACAGCTAGCTGGACATTACTGACCACGAAAGGCAGGCATCCCTCACCCGAATGCCACTGCTGAGGGCTAAGCTCTGCCCTCAGCATTGTTCTCCCATCCTGATGTCTCCCTCCTGCCTCTCCTGTTCTCTGACCTCACTCCCAGCCACTCAGAGCTCCACTAACCAAGTGTCAATGTAAAACTCTGCTGAAGCAGGTGTCTACACCTGGGTCACAGCAAGGTCAGTAGGGCTTCTCAGAGCAACAACAGCAAAAAGCAACCTTTTCTTGTCAAGTTTCTAGCCAGCAGGGAATAGCATTTTTGTTTGTTTGCTTGCTTGCTTAAAATGCATTAAAATGTATTACTAGAAGTGTGAAATCAAATTTTAAAAGAAAAAAAGTCCAAAGACACACAACACAATCTTATTGGATTGCACACCCACAAAGTTACCGTTAAACTGCTGTGAGTTTCTAAGTGCTTTCAACTTCTGCACCTACCTTGTATAAACTGATAATAAACAGTGAGGAAAGCAATACCAGCCTACCAACACCACCTTAATTAACACTGGCACAGCAGAGAGAATGCATGCTGGGATACCCTGTAATCCTCAGGGCGAAGCGAAGCTCAACCACTTCTTGGTCATATGACCTTGGCCACATCATCTAGTTTCTCTGAATCCCAGTTTTTTGACATTTATAAACAGAAATGTAATGTCACAAAACACTCCTCATTGTTATGAAGGATTAGGAAATTTCAGGGTAAGGCGCCCAGTACCACCCTGAAGTGGGCTAAATAGCAGCAACCACAGTCAGGTTTTCCAGTACTTCCTGCAGTAGACTCTGTTAGTCCAAAGGCAATTCAGACTCCAGCAAATCCTCATCTTGGGAGTGTTTTCACAGCTAACTATAACTAGCATAACTCAGGCCTACCATCTCTGTAAATTTCTCCTTTTGATCTCAGGAAGAACAAACTTCCTTGCCTGACAACATGAATTCTCATTTGATCTCTTGCAGCTTCTGTTTGACCTAAGATATATTCCAATATTCTAGCCAAAATATTCTCAGTTCAGTCACTAGCTGCACCACTCTGCTTTTGTTTTACTGTTATTAAACTAAATATGAAGTCAATACAAAGATATTTTTAAAACAACAGAACTATGTATTTACTATTCTAGTTTTCTCCTGCCCATCCTGCTTCACAGGATAACGAGAGTCTTCCTTACTGCTGTCCTAACTTAGTCACTCCATGACCCACCTGATCTTCAGGAAGCTCCACCACCCCTCCTACAGCAAATGCTGGCTATAAAATAAAGAGGTCAGCAACATGGTTGCTAAAATTCTCAACAATTCACTGTAAGATCTGATCTAGGTGCAACACTCTTCTCTCCATCTTTCTGTTTTGAACAACTTTAGCAGCTGCTCTTCCACAGCTCCATTTAGCATCCTAAACCATCTAAGATTGGTCACCACTGCCCTCTCCTCCCTTCCCTTGCTTTTCCTTGTCACTGAGGAGAAGCAGTCCTCTCTGATCCCCAAGAGCTCCACCTCTCCAAGATTCCTTCTCCGGGAAATATTCATCCCCCTTGTGGAATCACAGCATACAGCCTATATGGAAAGCCCCAAAGAATCCAGTCCAACACTTCTGTGTGGAGGGAGAGAGGGAGGGAAGGAGGAAAGGAAGGAACAAAAACCAGGGCTAGAAAAGTGGCTCAATGGTTAAAAGCACTGGCTATTTTTCTTGAGGTCCTGAGTTCACTTCCCAGCACCCACACAATTGCTCAAAAGAGCATCTATTACCAGTCTCATGGGAACCAATGCCCTCTTCTGGTGTGTAGACGTACAATCTACATAAAATAAATAAATCTTTTTAAATTAAAAAATAAAACTACAACTTTAAAAGGTCCAGAATTGTAGCTTTAGTGGTACAGCACTTGCCTAGCATGCACAAGACCCTGTGTTCCATCCCCTGTCACCAAGGGAAAAAAGAAATGCCAAAAGATTTACAACACCCATCATCAAAGAGATTCAGAGAACAAAGATACAATGAAAGACACTGAGCATCACTGGTACAAACTAAAACCACGAAGATAAGAGCACTGCATGCCTCCTAGAATGCCTCTTAACCCGACAATACCAGGTAGTGGAAGACATATATTCTTTGCTGACGGAAATCTGAATAGAGCAGCCACTTTGGGATAACACTTTGCTGTTCCCTGTAAAGTTAACCATACATTTAACTACATGGTCCACCAATCCCACCAAAAGACACAGGTAGACACAAGAGTCCACATACAAACTTTTTGTAGCATTATTCACAGATGTCAAAAACTGGAGACAATCCAAATGTTCACCAAAAAGAGAATGCACAAACTCCTGCATGTATAAATAATCAATCACAAAACATGGGGGATTAACTCTAAAAGAATTACACCAGAAGCCAGACTCAAAAAGGTATGCATATGTGTAGCATTCATGGAAAGGCCAGCAGCTAGGAACAGGAAGAGACCAACTTCAAAGGAGCCCAAAGGAACACAGTATGTACTCTGACGGTGACAATGTCTGTATGACTAAATTTTATCAAGATTTGTAAAAATAAAATCTTAAAGGATGAAGTTCATCGAGTGTAAAATACACCTAACAAAGGGAAAGCACACTCTCCCTTCTGCCCTGGGGTAGACAGACATGGAAGAACACAGGTGAATCGGTGAGCTGAGGAACACCACAACAGCAGCCCCACAGCTACTGGAACCGTGAGAGGTAAGCAGCTAGTGGCAACGTTAAGTCACATGATCAAGAATGGGCTAACAGTCCATGACTGAGAACTCTGGGGCACAAAGACAGGTTACAGAGGTGACCACAGAAAATGTGTTCCACAGGCTGGAGAGATGGCTCAGGGGTTAAGGGAAGAACTGCTCTTCTAGTGGTCATGAGTTCAATTCCGCAACCACATGGTGGCTCATAACCATCTACAATGAGATCTGGTACCCTCTTCTGGCATGCAGATGTACACATAAACACAACATTGTATACATAATAAATAAGAAAGAAAGAAAGAAAGAAAGAAAGAGAGAGAGAGAGAGAGAGAGAGAGAGAAAGAAAGAAAGAAAGAAAGAAAGAAAGAAAGAAAGAAAGAAAGA
>NW_026596079.1:80849-89048 GCF_907164565.1 Psammomys obesus | reverse complement strand
AGAAAGAAAGAAAGAAAGAAAGAAAGAAAGAAAGAAAGAAAGAAAGAAAGAAAGAAAGAAAGAAAATGTGTTCCACTGAGCAATTAAGTATCTACACTAAGGCCTAAGAAGCCAAGTTTCTTCCTGCTGCAGAAGATATTATAAAACTGAAAAGAATAGAACAGGTGTTAAATGGAGTTACTTGGTTAAACTCATGGCTTTATAATACAAACACTAGTCATACACAGAACACAGAGACATAAACATATACATGTATGGTGTATCTGCAGCATTTTACTGTCTGCTGAGAGCCTAGAGGCAATGATAAAACTAGCAATGTGCACACCTGCCACCCAGATCTTGGTTTCTATCATCCTCCATTTGAAAGAACACCAGCTCCTTGGAAATTACTCATTTCAGGGTTTTGACAAGAATAAAACAAAACAAGAATTTAAAAAAAAATACTTGTATCAGAAAGCAAGGAAATATCTCATGAATGATGTAGACAGATCAAAGGACAAAGAAGGTTAAGCTGATTCTCACTGGCCAATGCAAGACAGGTTAAGTAGCAGAATTATATAACTGCATTATAATACAGGGAAAAAGATACACAGAGAAATCAATGAGAACACTCCTTCCTACAACAGAATGGCACTGATAAACACAACTAATAGAAACAGGAGCATTTCATCACTCGGCTAACACAGAAAGGGCTGGCCCAGGAAGGGACTGCCAATAGTACTAAGGTCAGGGCTGAGGCTGTAGTTCAGTGACAAAACACTCTTGAATACTCAAGCCAGAGTTCAACCCCAGCACTGTAAACATTACGACACCAAAAAACCTAAGGCCCTCAGTTTTGTTGTAGAACACAATAATGTGTAATCTCAAAATACCTTTCCACAAGAACACAACTAACTATAAGAAAGGAAATGGTGAGCTTATGTGGAAACACCTAGCAGACGTCAACTTTACAAGGTAATCCTAACGTTATTACCGGGGACAGGGATACAGTGAGACAGGGATCAGAGGTAGCAAGAAGATCACAGCACCATTTCTGCCCTATTCCTGACAAATATGAACCAACCACCCTTAGGAAGGAACTGAGAAGCCCAAATCTTCAAAAATAACAAGGACATGGGCCAATGAGATGGCTCAGTGGGTAAAAGACCTGCCATTAAGCCTAGGAGCCTGCGTTCTCAAGATCCATTTAGCGGAGAGAACCAACTCCTCCAAGTTACCACCTAACCTCTACACTTGTTCTGTGGCTGATGAATTCTGGGCTTGCTGGCCAGTCAGCCCAGCCTAGTGGTGATCTCCAAGCCAATGAGAGACCCTATGTCTAAAAGAGCCAATCCAGACAGCCTCTGAAATACAACACCCAAGGCTGACCTCTATCCTCCACCTGCATGTGTGTGTGCACGCGCACTCCCCCACACCCACAAACACACACACACTTTTAAAAAGTACAATTTTAAAAAAGGATCTGAAAGAACTAACAAGGGCTGATAAGAAACTGTTTCAGCCTACAGGGGTTACAGGAATCCAGCACGTATTCACTCCTACATAGGCTCCTGTTCTAAAAACAAACAAAATGCTGGGATGGCAAGCAAAATGCTAATGGGCTCAGTAGATAAGCAGTGCCAACACTGATTTCCTAATGTGACAGCCATTGAGAAAGCTAAGTAGGAAAGTCATGCCTGGCAGGTACACACTGGAACATATGCAGGGGTGAGAAGATTTCACATCTGCAGCTGGTTCCCAAAAAGAATTCACAAAAAAAAAAAAAAAGATAAACGATCTACACACACACACACACACACACACACACACACACACACACACACACACCAACATTCCCACACACATACATGTCCATATGGCAGCAAACACAATAAAGTATAAACAACTGAAAAACTAAAGAAAGGAAATGCAAGAGTCCATGACATCTGAGACATACAGAACATGAAGACTATAGTCATATCCGTGAAGGACTCTATCTGACCAACACACACACACACACACACATGTTCGAAGGGTCTCAAACAGCTGCTGCTCTTGTTTTTTGTTCTTTCTTTTGAAGCAAGGTTTCTCTGTGTAATCTTGGCTGTTCTGTAACTCTGTAGACCAGGCTGGCCTTGGATTCAGAGATTCACCTGCCTCTGCTTGCCCAGTTTAAACCGAGTTTAAACAACTATTCTTGCCCTTAGGTTTTTATCATCCTCAAAAGTTCTCTATATTTTATTTGTGAAGTCATTTACTAGAAATCAGGAGTCATGATAGGATTAAACTGACACAGCTAAGCTAGATTACTGTCGTAAATTCTACCCTGGATTTTTATGCCAAAAGGGGAATCGTTTCTATATATGAAGATAACACCAAGTAAATGAAAATCAGATCACCCCTAAAGAAGCAGATTCTGCCTTCAATTATGTGCACACGAAGTGGCTTCCTTCCTGTAACAAATCAAGGGCGGTCAAAGCACGTTCTTTAAGGTTCACATTTTGCCCAGTGACGCAGACATCATCTAGAAAGAGCTCTGCTGTGGTTCAAAGATGGGGATTAACCCTCACTAGCGCCCATATTAGTGAAGACTTGGCCCATGGGGCAGTGCTAGATACTCAGAAGCTGGAAGCCGTTCGGAAGTCCTCAGGCTACTGGGAGCAGGCCCTCAAAGGGACTGCAGACACACTGGGTCTTCTCTCTCTCCTGCCTCCTGGCTCCAGGTATCTCAAGAAGATACGCTACCCTCACCAGAAACCAAACCTTGAACTTCAGTCTCCAGAACCATAATAACCAGCCAAAATAACCAGGCATCCGCTTCCTCAAAAAGGAAACACTGTTTGGCTGACATCTGAACAAGGAAAGGCTGGGGAGATGGCTCAGTGGCTAAAAGTGTTTGCTGATTAAGCATGAAGATCTGAGTTGACATTCCCAGAACTACACAAAAGCTGGACACACCACACAGCACACGTCTGTAATCCTGGCACTCTTCGGAAAGATGGAAGGTGGAGACAGGAGGCGCCCCAGAAGCTCCCAGGCCAGGAGCCAGGTGTCCACAGTAGATCTCACACAAGGTGGAAGGCAAGGACTGACAGCAGAGGTTGCCCTCTGACTGGCAAACACGTGCCCATTTTCATTCACAAGAGCACACAGAAGAACGCGTGCATTCACATTCAGTGATAAGCATCAACCTGATTCTATCAAGCTCATACCGTAATTCTGTACGGAATTTTCTTAAACAATAGGTTTAATTTAAAACACACACACACAAAGGCAGAGAAGAAAAAAATAGGGAATGAATCTATATGACTTGAACACGATGTTTTTTTAATTCATTTATACATGTGAGCACTTTATCTGCACGTATGCCTACAGGCCAGAAGAGGGCGTCAGATCCCATTATAGGTGGCTGTGAGCCACCATGTGGCTGCTGGGAATTGAACCTAGGACCTCTGGAAGAGCAGACAGTGCGCTTAACGGCTGAGCCATCTCTCCAGCCCACTTAAACATGATTTTTAGTAAAGAAACCTGTGAAGGGATTTTTAGCAGGGAATAAACAATCACTATAGCTCTCTGGTAATCATCATCAGTCTCATTTTATTAATGAGCGTGTGGGGACTTGAGGAAAGTCAGAGACTGAAGACACACATGTACGTGCACACGCACACAGACATGTAGACACCCACACCCACCGAGAGAGAGAGAAATGACAGCCCGACTAGAAAATCCATCTTCCTGCTCTATCCTCCTCAGAGTTGTTCTCAGACCTGACAGGCCGCTTAGATACCACTAACAAATCTCTCCCCTACATTCTCCCAACATTCACCAAAATTAACTTGGTTCCACTTGAAGGCAGATCCTTCAGTAAAATCTAGTATATTGGTTTTTATGTTTTCACCAATGTGGATTGTAAAAATGCAGCACTTTAACTCTTATGTTCCAGAAGCCCCAGAAGATTGAGGGAGCGGCCAGGAGACAGCCCACACAGACTTCCCTGTACTGTCTGCAGCACACAGCACATCAGCATCCATTTTATCTGGCAGCAGGAAGAGATATAAGTTAGGGCCCTACAATTATCCCTGTAGAGAGGCATACCAAAGGGAATGTAGGCATAACAGCTACAATAATGGCAACACAAATAGCCATCTGTACTTAGAGGCAGGCATGCCAAGAGCTTTTAAACACCCACATCCCTAATGCCACCCTCTCCCTCCATGCAGGTGGGCCAATTCCTTTCTTTTCCAGCCCACATAATTTCAAAGGAATAGATAATCTGCTGCCAGAAACAAAAAGCAAAGAAAGCCACCATACTTCTGAACACAAAAGACCAAAAAGCAAAGGTCCTAAGTCCTGACTGAATGAGCTGCCATTGCCCCCTTCCCAGGCCCTTCTCCTTGACATCTACCCTGCCCTGGCTGTCTCAGAAATCCCTTCCCTCTTTCCCCAGATATTCAGCTCTTCACTGCAGTGTGGCCACTGGTTTCCCACTATAATAGAGCTACTGAGGACAATAGTGCAAAAATAAAGGTATGCTGGATCAATACAAAAAGTGCTGGTTGACAGTAATCTGAGGTGCAAAGGTACAGTACTATCAGCACAGAAACTATGCTAACTTGGAATAACTGTTGTGGTGAGCATGTTTATATGAGAAAGTATAACAGTCTTTAACAGAGAACTTTGGAATAAGATAAAGTTAAGAGCATCACTTATTAAAAACAACAACAAAAACAGCACTCATACCAGAGTCATATCCTCAAGCACAAAAGGAGGTAGAAGTAAGGCAAAACGACAGCCTCCCACCCAGCTGCTGCCCAGCAGCTCTCCAAGGGCTCCTTTCACCCTCAGCTTTTTGCTCACCACTTCCCCCATAAGGTACCCAAGAAAACAATGAATGCACTCTGATTCTCATGAATTCTCAGAAACACCATCTCCCTAGTTCTCCCAACCTGATTCTTTTTTTTTTCATTCTTTTTTTAAATTTTTTATTAATTTTACTTTATTCACTTTGTATTACCCCTGTAGCTCCCTCCCTCCTCCCCTCCCAATCCCTCCCTTCTTTCCCCTTCTCCATGCATGCCCCTCCCCAAGTCCTCTAATAGGGGAGGTCTTTTTTTCCTTCCTTCTGATCCTAGTCTATCAAATCTCATCAGGAGTGGCTGCATTATCTTCCTCTGTGGCCTGATAAGGCTCCTCCCCGCTCAGGGGGAGGTGATCAAAGAACAGGCCAATCAGTTCATGTCAGAGACAGTCCCTGTTCCCATTACAATGGAACCCACTTGGACACTGAACTGCCATGGGCTACATACATCTGTGCAGGGGTTCTAGGTTGCTGAGAAGGCATGCAATTCCGATTACAGCAAACTCATCTGAGTGATGATGTAGTTACGAACTCCACAAGGTACTGGGAAGAAGAGCTATCAAAAGGCCACACCAACAGCACCTGGCCTGCACAGAGCTATCCCTAGCACTGCCAGTTCTAACCTCCAAGCCACGCTGGACAGCCTTCCTTACTGACCACACTCGTAAATATCAAACTCAACAGTACATATGGCAGGCAAAACAATTACAAGGTGTTGAGGGTGCTTCTGTTTGCATCCTCAAACACCTTTTGCTTAAGACGTTCTTCCCTCCTGATGAAAGCACAGCAATTACTTTGGGGAGGCACTGGTCTTTACCAAACTTTATGTAACAGGGCATCAGAGCTTAAAGCAACCTAAGAAACAGCCTCCCCCAATCCTGAACAGATGGAGAATGGTTCAAAGGAGTCAAAAACTGCTAATGGCAGCCACGTTAGCAGAAATGAGAAAGGTGCATCCGATGTGCCCCAGCAGTGCTCAGCACTTAACACATCTGAACCGGATGAGCACAACTAACTCATGGGAAGGCTGGAACTATAGCCCATGATATCCTGCTTCAATATCCAGCCATACTTCGTCTCTGACACCAGCCTTAAGTTTCTAGCCTGTCTTTCTTCTAACTATTCTAAAAACTATACATTTCTAAACTAGTTTCAAAAAAATACCACTCTTTCATGAATGGGGGAGGGACGGCTTAAGATGAGTTAGTGGAGAGGAAGGGGGTGAGGTAAATACAGCACTCTTATGAAATCCTTTAAAAATAACATTGAAATTTTAAATTTAAATTAAAACAATCCTGCTATCCAGAGTCCCTTCCAATAGTTCTCTTAAATTAACCAACCTTCGCTTAATGACTATCCTTTCTGGAATTCCTCCTTATGTCATTTACAAAACCATCCCAAAGCCTGTCCTTTCCCTTTTCTGTGGCCCGTAAGGTAGTGGCAGCATAATTCCCAGCCAAGTTTTGAAAATGCAGATTTCTAAGCCCCATCCAAACAATTCTGGTTCCACTGGTCTGGGCGAATGTAGCTGGCCTAAGCAATGAAATTTTTTTAACGTCCTAAGGAGGTTCTAATACACAGCTAGCAAAGGCTGAAAACCTCAGAAATCCATCATTTGGTCATTATACACTTTAAAAATAACATTTCCAGTTGTTCTGGACTGCTCTGCACTGAGGCAGAGAAGCTCCCCGACAGAAGGGCCACTGAGAGCACTGCCTTGCTGCACTCAGGCAAGTCAGTTCCAAAGCTCATTAATGACACCAAACGGCCAGCACCCAGTAAACTAAAAGAACACAGAAGAAAGGGAGTAAGGGAGGCTTTTTACCAAGAACCCAGATGGTCTTTCTGCATCAAAAATAGCTTCTTGTGGTACATGTACAAACCCAACCCCCAAAAGGCACAAGAATACGTCATGCATTTTCATGTGTTCTCCTGTGCATACTAACTCCTGTCTAGAATATCTTTACCCTGTCCTCAGGGAAAAATCAGCTTTCAAAACCCTTCAACCACTACCTTTAAGTGATTCATTCAACAACCACTGAGAATCTTACATGGAAGGTATGACCTGGAGTTAAAAGCCACACCTATGTGAAGGATTCTTATAAGGCTGGTTGATGGGTTAAAACTCTTGATTGATTATATACAGAGTTGGAAAGTTGTGGATCTAAAGACAAATTATCCTGGGCTATTTTTAGTTCCCTAATCAGTCATTCACTGACTATCTCTGTGTGAGTCCTAACATCTTTTTACTCATCAGGCAAAACACCTGGAATGTATTAACAGCCCAACAGCCTCCTCTGAGCCAAAGGCTGAAAATGGCAACAGGTGACATCTTACGATGTTGCCTTCCTGTAACTCACCCACCTAATGCTCCCACCAACATTTTTGAAAACTGTCACCAACTTGTGACTTTCTTTTGTTCTGTGACTACAAATGCTCATGTAAACACTTCCACATTGGAATACATCATGTGAGATAATATGAATCCATGTTCCCAGGCCACTGTCATTCATATTTGACTTAGTATATATTACCTCTTTTTGAAGCGACTGCTGTGTTTTGCATCAACACAGGCATTGGAGATCTAGCAATGAAGCCGGGTGTGCTTTTAAACACAGCACTCAGGAAGGGAGACGCAAGCCAATGTCTATGAGTTCAAAGCTGGCCTAGTCTCTATAGCTCCATGCCAACCAGGACTAAGTACATGAATAAGACTTAGTACTCTGAGTGAGACTGTCCCAAAAGTAATAATAATGGAGTAATGAATAGGTATAGATTAGTCTCATGGTGCTTATATTTGATTAGGATGTCAGATAGTAAACAAGGAAACAATTAAGATAAGTCCACATGAAGCCTGGCATGGTGGCCTATGCCTTTAAACCCAGTACTGGGGAGGCAGAGGCAGGCAGATCTCTGAGTTCAAAACCAGCCTCGTCTACAGAGTGAGTTCCAGGACAGCCAGGGCTACAGAGAAACCCTGTCTCAAAAAAAACTAAAAAAAAAAAAAAAAAAAAAAAAAAGTGTGGGGGGGGAGAATTCTGAATGGTAGTTAAGGTTAAGTGGCAGTAGAAAAAGTGCCAGGAGTTAACAATGTCACAGTAGTTAATAATGGTGGCAGATTCCTGTGAGTCCTCAAGGCCAAATCAAGAACAAGAAACCTTACCATGTTTTGTTTTGTTTTGTTTTTTTCATACTCTTGGTACACAATGAATTTGTTTGTTTGTTTGTTTGTTTGGTTGGTTGGTTGGTTTTGTTTGTTTGGTTGGTTTTGTTTGGTTGTTTGTTTGGTTGGTTGGTTTTGTTTGTTTGGTTGGTTGGTTGGTTGGTTTTGTTTGTTTGTTTGTTTGGTTGGTTGGTTGGTT
>NW_026596079.1:250-80839 GCF_907164565.1 Psammomys obesus | reverse complement strand
TGGTTGGTTGGTTTTGTTTGTTTGTTTGTTTGGTTGGTTGGTTGGTTGGCTGGTTGGTTTTGTTTGGCTGGCTGGTGGATCTGGAACTCGCTCTGTAGACCAGGCTGGCCTCACACTCACAGATCTGCCGCCTCTGTCTCCCAAATGCTAGGACCAAAGGTGTGGGCCACCAGGCCTAGATCATAATGAGTATTTTTTTAATAAATTAATTTTTAAAATGTGGAAAAGAATGTAAAATTTCCAATGAGTAGCAGAAATTGCAACCAAATAAAAGCCCAGAACCATGAAGCTCATTGTTCCTATCACCTATGGGACTATAGGCAAATCCTACTCACTGTAAGATAGGCAGACAAAACACACTGGGCTGCTATCACACACAGAGGTACCATGAAGAACAGACAGGGACATTGCAAAACTGAAGCTGAAAGTTGCCATCTGCGCAGCTGCAAACTGCTCCACATAAGAATGGGAGCTACCCTGCCTGCCTGGAGAAGCTAAAAACTTTAATTTCAGCAGGCATGGAAGTACACGCCTTTAATAGCAGCATTCAAGAATAACAGGAGTTTCAGGGCCAGCCTCAGATAAACAATAAATTCAAGACCAGCCTAGGCTACATGAAACCCTACCTCAAATTTCCTTGCTATATTCCATGTGAGGTGTGTATATCTGTGTACACAGGCAATCAGGATTTCACATGAGCTTTCTTGTGATAGCTCATTTTAATGATAAAGCCAACGTCCTCAAAGCTAGGAATACAGCTGAGCTGAGAGCATGCTCTTCTAGCATGTGATGTGTGTTTGCCCAGAGTACCACATAAACATGGTCTGTTGGTAATCCCAACACTCAGAAAGTAAAGGCAGGAGAATGAGAAGTTCAAGCTCCCTTGAGAATGAGACAGTGAGTTCAAAACAATTTTGAACTGCATGAGACTTGTTCTTAAAAGAAATCAAATATCTAGCCAAACACAATCCCACATTCAGGAGTCAATCAACTTCATACAGCTGTTCTTCTAGCCCTCCTCATCCTTAAGTCCTTCCTAGTATCAAGAGTCCAAGCTTTTTCAACAAAACCAACAAGGAGGTAACAGGGCTAGAGAGGAAAAAAAAGAACAATCCCCTCCCAAATGTTCCCATGAGACTGTAAGAAAATCATTATCACTGCTCAACAGGTAGCAAAGGTCTCATCAGAAAAGGAACTTTAACCTGGACTGTTAGGATTTTGCCCACCTGTGCTCAACATGCAGCTACCCCACGTAATCAGGAGCTTAAACAGGCACAGCCCATGTACAGACAACAGCACATGGGACAATGAGGAAATCAATTACACTTAAGACTGGCAAGATGCCCCAAAGACACAGCAGGAATGTGATATGAACAGCGGGATGGAGAGGAAGAATGAATAATTCAGACCCCGATTCACTTAACAAAGTCCTGTCATGCACAAGCTGAACCCCATGGCTTGTACCAGCTCCCTTAGCTAAAAGCAACAGTACTGCAATCTGAATAGACATCCAAATGCACTTGCTGTAGGGGGAGAAGTTTATTTTTCTGAGCGCTAACTCACCAGAAATGACCAAACCTGAAAGTAAGCAGTGTTCCCATACTGTTGTTTACAAAAAGAATGTACTTTATTCACACCCATCTTCTAAGAATGCCTCTGGGGGCCTGCATCTTTAAACCCAGCACATCAGAGGCTGAGAGAGGCAAGTGGATCAGAGTTCAAGTGCAGCCAGGGCAAAGCAGTAAGACCATCTCAAAAAACAAGACAACCAAACCAAACCACAAAAGAAATATCAACCAGTAGAACTTTTTTTTTTTAAGTTAAAAAAAAAAAAAAAAGGCACTCATCTCAACCCTTTCCACTACTATCCCAAGGCAGAAGGAAGGGACCAGCATTAATACCCATCTGCAAGCTGGCAACACAGTCCTTACAAGTGTCCCAACCACTGGTAACCCAAACCCACAGGCCTGTTGAGAAAACAAATCCAGTTACAGCTGGAGCATTATCTGTCATCGTTAGCTCTTAGACTGATGGGTGGGGTGTATGTAAAGATTCAAAAAATAAAAACCTACTATATAAACAATGTAGAGCACCTGTGCATGACCAGTTTGGCATTTTAACTTCCAGTTTTGTTTGTTAATGACAACAAAATATTCAAAACAGTTCAAGTGTCTCAATTTTTTTAGGCTGTAATACCGATGGATGCAGGTAACTGTTTCCATCTTGCATCTGGGAAACCCTACTTGTAAACACCACACCAGGCACATACTGGCTTCTGAATGCCCAAACACTGTTGTGCTGCTCCAACAATCAAGGGTGAAGAACAAACACAGGTGCACTTCAAACCCTGAGGCTCTAAAGAGACAAAGTTCTAAAGCAAAAAGCAGATTCTAACTGACGTTACCATTCTTTCCACTGCTGGAATGAGCTAATTCAATACAAGCAGGTTCACTGGGAGCAGCTCTCGACAGGTTCACTGGTCCCAAGGATCGAACGTGGCCAGGGAACCTGCAGTGCAGGGGGAGACAGGAAAGTCCACTTACAGAGAAAGGAAAGAGAAAAAGCAGAGGGGGCTGGGGACATACAACAAGGAGAGAGAGGGGAAAGAGATAGAGGGGGGAACCAAAATGTCTGGATTATATAGTGAAGGGCCTCTGGGAGAGGGAAAGCCTCTCGCCAGGGCTAGAGAGTTCAGAGGGCAGGGTAGGCCAGCCGCACCCTGCAGCAGGTAGACACCAAGGGATGCTGGAAGAACCTACAAGACAGATCCACTTTTGTCCCAAAAGGTACCTTAGTTGCTTGTCCCAGGCCTAAAGTAACTACTTTACTAGCTAAGAGGTAGGAAGTGTATCTTGTCAAGCAATTGATGCCACAAAGAAATGTACTTAGTGTGAGCTCATCCTTTTAAAAACCACTGTGAAAATTAACCTGATTCCCCAAAGTTATCAACAACCATAAAGAACTTCTCAAATTCAAAGGCTGACTGGGAAATATTTCAGCCCTAAAAGCAAAGAAGAAATAGCATTAAAATGGAAAAGTAATTAAATAAAACTTGTTTCTTCCAGTGGTAACAAATTTTCCTATTTACATCTGCCAGTCCATTATACAGTGTGTAACACATCACAGTGACTCAACCCATTTGAGTCCGTTTAGAGAAGACAAAAGGTGGACACTTGTTCAAACTGATAGAGATCACGATCCAAGGTCTATGGAGCAAATCTCCCAAGAGCCTCAGGCAGAATAGGCCCCAAATTTCCAGATGCTTAATGGCTGCTACACACTAGAAAATGGATGACAACCTTCCCAAAACAGAACAAAATTGATTCTGTCATTCATGTGGTGATGTTAGAACAATAGTTTGTCTTTTGCTTTTTAAAGACTGGGTCTCACTGTAGTCCAGGTTGCCTCAAATATTGGAAGCATGGCTGGCCTGGAACTTGATCTGTAGACCAGGTTGACCTTTAAGTCATAGAGACCAGCCTGCTTCTGCCTCCCCAGTGTTGTGCCACCACACCCAGCCCAGCAGTATTTGTTTTAAAGCTCCTCACATAACAATAATAAGCCCTCATATATTGAGAAATGTTGGTTAAAAAAAAAAACAAAAAACAACTCAAAACACACTAGTCAGTGCTAGAAGCAAGGTGCTTTGTCAGAGGCAAGCATGAATAGGCAGCTTTGGGCCTCTGACTCTGACTATCTCTAGCCGAGGAACCAAAGACAGTAACACATCACTTACCCTGAAAATCTGGAATGCAAAAGGAATCCTTGTCTATCCAACCATTAGCCATTTAGCCATTTAATTAAATACTAGACTTACTGTTCATCAGGCACTGTGCTGGACATCAGGCACCATACCAACCCTAGAGGAACGCAATGTCCACCACAGTAAAGTAAACAGGCATTTATAACATGGTCTGCTCTAGTTTAGATCTTGAATGTCCCCAAGTCATGTGTCCAGAGCTTGGTCCCTAGTAAATAGTAGTACTGGAAGTACCGCCCTAGTGGAAGACAGTTAGGTCACTGGGAGTGAGTGTCCCTAACAGAGATAGAAGGATGTTGACCCGATTTTTTTCTCTTTACCTTCCCACTCTGCCACAAGTGAACAGGCCTCCTCTACCACACACTCTCAACACAATAGTCTGGCCACAACATGCCCAAAACAGCAGGGCCACGCGACAATGAATTGAAATGCCTAAAACCTCTTCTCCTTTGATAGCTGATTACCTTGGATAATTTGCCATCATAATGGAAAGCTGACACAGAGCAACAGATGCTACACAGAGGCTACAAGGTGTGACGGCAGCAATCCGTCTCTAGCCTTTTTAGCCATTTTTTGAAAGATTCAATGAAAATTGGTCCATAAACTGCAATCTCAAAACTGAGGGTGAGCCATGGAAGGCGGGAGAGTTCTTACAGAGAGCTTAAGCACACCTACCCTGTGCTGCCAGAGAGGCAGATCACAGCTACTGAAATACTGGGTGTTGGGATCAGTAAGCAGGCACTTCTACGGCCAGCCCCAAGGGACCTGACAAACCAGTTATCAGGCATTTGTGAAGACACCCTGACCACCTGGAATTACCTACGTGTGCCCTGGGTCACCCTATAAGAGAACTGGAGCCCTCCCTCTCTCTCTTACTCTCTTTCCCTTCTCCTCTTCTCTTTCTCTCCTCTGCTCTCTCTGCAACCCCCCTTCCCCTAATAAACCTCCCACGTGGAACCGATCTCGTGGTGTGATTTGTGAACCCGCGTGTAACCTCCACAGGCGCACAGGCGCGCGTTTCACAACATTCCTACGTTTCCCAACATTGGTGCATTGGTCCTAACACTGGGGCTGGGCAGTAAGCACAGCTGTTTCTCTGAGGGTCACTCAGCCTCACTATAGTGCAATGGCAGGGATCAAGAGTGACAAAATTAGAACCAAAAGAATCATTTAGGAGGCTATAAGCAGTGGCTTATGGCTGCCAATGGGCAAATGGTGGCACTAGTCCCTGAGTTACATGCTGGTAGAGTTTTACCACCAAAAACAGATGAGAAACCCTCAGTTTTATACAATGCTAGATCTGCAGTGGCTACAAAGTAATGAAGCACACATGGGACACACAAGCCACAAAAACATACAGATAAAGCTAAACATTGATGTGTTTGCCCAAGCAGAATATATATAACGCACAGTTAAAGGCCTGGGGCAGCTCTTTTAAACCAGAGAGGACTGCAAAAGAGCTTGCAGCCAGAGAGAGGGAATTTTAAAGGACAGCACCAGAGCAGCCAGCAGAACCAAGGTACTGAAAGGACAAAAGGGCACAAAGAGACACTCACCAGAATTAGCCAGAGGGTAATGTTGAGGAGAACAGTAGTAGCTGAGGTAAAAATCAGACTGTATTAAGTTCAAACTGACAAACAGCTATTACAAGAAGGTGACTGCAGAAGGGAGAAGAGTAAAAAAGATCTGGAAGTGAAGACAGTCATGAAACAAAGCATGCTGGATTTTATCCATTCTGTTCAGCTGATGAAACAAAACAGAAAGACAAGTCAAAATCTAGGAGACCCAGGAGCATTTATTACAGGAGAAATGTGGCACAAAGAAAGGAGGACATTTGTGGGCTGTGAGGTGATTCCAAGAACAAGAATTCAAAACCTAAGATCCAAGTGAAAAGGAACAAAAACAGCAGGAATCCTGGTCTAGGAAAGGCTGGAAGCCATGAGGGCAGAAGGCAGATGGCTATATGATCCTGGCTGTGTTTGAAAGCTTACGACCAAAGAGCCTTCCTGTAAGCAAAGAGCAGTGACTAACAGTGTGAACAAGCTTAAGAGGAGAACAAAGCCCAGCATTTCTCAGCAACATTGGAGGAACAATGACTGCAAGTGCCTGGAGACAAGACCAGGCAGACTTAATGAGAGAAGCCTGTAACCTTTGCAGAAATTAAGGAGTCCCAGCCTGACAAAGCCAGGCCTTAAAATAGGTGGGAGAGACTTCAGTCAATAGGGCAGATGTTAAATCTTCCCAGGGGCGCTGGAGTCTCCTAAAATAATGGCTCATGGTCCAAGAGCCACAAGTTGTTTGTGTTTCAAATGGGAAAGGGTTGGTAAGACAAACAAGTGAGCTCAGAGTGTGAGTCACCTGGGACTTTGCCCCACGGTAGAGGGCTCAGGGATGTGTAGTGGAGAAGAAGGGGGGGGGGCAGACCATAAGCTCCCTCGACAGGAGCACTAGGAGCACTGTGAGGACAGGACCTCTTAAAGAAACAGGGCTTACTTAAAGGAGTAGGACTGAGCCAGTGAAGAGACTGTCACTACACACCAGGAAAGTGGACAGACCACAGAGGACTGACCACTGAAGATCAGGTCAAAGGGAACAGGGGAAGTCGGCTGGACCTAAGAAGGAAACAGGACCTGAGCTACACCTCCTGCATGCTGACAAGAGCTGCAGACCGTGCCCTTGGGCTACCACAAGGTTCTTATGGATTGTTTTGTGTTTGTTTTCTCTCTATTTTGCCACTTCAGACAAGACAACTCTCTAAATGCAGTCACTTAACATTTAGGCTTCTGACACCTCCAGCAGCAACAACTAACCAATAAGTGTCAGGTAAATGTTTTATTGCTTCAAGATGCATGAACTCTGGTACCTTTAATGACAAATAAAGTGAATTAATCAATGTTACCAACCTAATATATGCATAGCCCTTCTGTACCAAGTGCTGTTCTTTTCACAAACCTATGAGGCAGAAGCTGCTGGCAACACTGTACAGGTGAAGGCACAGAACCTCAGAGAACTCAAGGAACATGCCTGCCGTTCCACACCTCTAAAGGAGCAAAGCCAGGTGCCTCTAAACTTCAGCTCATTTGGTTTCTGCTGTTGTTTGTGTGTTTTTCAAAACAGATTTTCTTTGTGTAGCCTCGGCTATCCTAGAACTCACTTTATGAACCAGGCTGGCCTCAAACTCAGAGATCTGCCTGCCTCTGCCTCCTGAGTGCTGGGATTTAAGGGGTGTGCCATCACCCTAGCAACTCCAGACTCTTGACCACTGGGCTCTGCAACTGCACAGACGGGCATGACCATCTGTGTTCTGAAGCACACTTTCCCTCACCTACACAGTTCAGAACACAGCTATCAGGAAGAAATAAATCAAAGGCATTACTGTAAGAAGTTGTCTGAATAGAGTGAGTAGATAATGACCTAAGGGCTAGAGGTGTAGCTCAGCTGACAGAGTGCATGCCTGCAACACACCAGGCCCTGGCTTCATCCCTAGCACCATATACACAGGCATGCTGGCCATGCCTGTAATCCCTGTACGTAGCAGGTAGCACCACGGTCAGCACTTCAAGACCAGTCTCACTCTCCAGAAAGCTGGAAGCCAGCCTGGACTCGGTGAGACCACCTCTAAACTGAAAAGAAGAACCCGGGCACCCAACACAACCTTAGTAGCAAAACGGGAACAGAAACAACAAGGACGCAGAGGACCCACCAGTCAACAGCTTCTTAATTCTCACCTAAGGCAGCAAACCTTACACAGTCCACTGCCTACCAAACTTAAGAGTTACTGCTACATTCTTTAGGAAATACCTGGTTACAGCGCAGTACACAGAAAAACATAAAGCCAAGTGTTCTGAACTGAATACTTGGCTCTCCTGAATCTTGGACCTATTCTACCCCAACCACTTTCCCTCCTGTTAACCTTGTACTAAAGCTCTTTTTCTGATCCAAGCAGACAGCAATCTACTCTCAAGACTGCATCCCCAGGACTACTTAACCTACAGCACTTGCCTCAATGTAAGTTTCAGAAGTTTAAAGCGGCTACTAGGAGATGGTAGCGCTCGTGAACCCACCTCTGGATACAACTGCATCTCTGCCTCACCCACGTCTATGTTCTGCACCTCTCCTGACTCAGCCTCACATCTCACCTCCCAACTTACAACACAGAAAGCAGGCTATCCTGCTGTATTTTCAAAGACCCTGAACCTCATTTAGCAGAAATGTGAGGCACACACAGGTAACTGACATTTTTAACACACTTACTGTGCAAAGCCCCAGCAGCATTACTGCACTTGTGAACCTCAGCTGAGGCATAGGTAAGACAGCACAATGTGTACACGTGACGGTGGAGCTGAATTCACCTTTGCCCTCATTAGTGTCTGTTTTTATTACTGGTCAGAATTTTAGAGCTCAAAGTAAACAATTATTCCAAGTAATCCTGCTGAACGGGCAGGGGAGAGTGGAGCGGGCTTCAGCCACTGACTGCATTGACCACAAGCAGCAGGCTTTAAGCCACATCACAGTCTGCTACTAGGTCCATTCTAGGGAGGTGCTCACCTTCCTCCCTCAAGGAGGAGCTAGACTTGCTTCTCATAGCACAGGGCATAAATGGAAGCAGATCTACTGCTTCAGACATGCCTTCAGGTGACTCAAGTCCAGCCAACTGCAGGCCTGAACCTCATGGGAGACCCAATGCTGCTACCAAACTTGTGACCAGAAGAAACTGCTGTCTGAAGCCAGGCAGCATGGGTGCCATTTGCTATGCACCAACAGACAGCTGATATCACTGTAACACTACAGTCCAGTGTTGGGAATCCCAAACCATTAAGAAAGGTTTTGAATCTTGGGGTCACTGCCTGTACTAAAGTGGCTTCTACCAAGAAATGGCTTTCAAATACAATGACAGCCAGAAATATAGGACATTTATGCAAGTCGAATTTTTCTAGCAACCACATTAAAAAGGTAAAAAGAGGTGAGATTGATTTAATATATTTTATTAATAATCTGAAATATGGAATTTTACATGTTGATATAAAAACTTGGTATTTTAAAAAGCATAATGAAATATTTCACATAATTTTTGCAAAAGTTCTTCAAAGCCTATATTTACTACATTTGCAGTGCGCTTAATTAACAAAGACCAGCCAATCGAGGTCCTTGACAGCGCCATGTGGCTGGCGGTGGCGACCTGTGCAGTGTCTGCTCTGCACCTAGTTTCCCTTGCAGAAAGTGGCAGAATATGTGAAACAGCAAACACCCAAAGGGCTTTCTCTTCTGTAATGGCTCTCTCATTACACCTGTTCCTAAGCTGGGGAAGATGGTGCTTACCTGTTACTGCCAGGAAAAAAAAAAAAAAAAAAAAAACAATCCCTTGGAAAAACCCAAAAGAAACTGATTCTCCCTACAAGCAACAAAACCAAGAGCACAGAAAACACTGCCACACTCTGCAGACCAGGCTGGCCTCCAACTCACAGAGATGCATCTGCCTCTGCCTCCCTGAGTGCTGAGATGAGGGGCGTGTGCACCACAGCCTGAGTTTATTAACCGCTTCTCTCAGCCCCCACTCCACCATCTACTGCACACTCTGGCCTAGGGTCATCTGAGGCAAACTGCAGTTTGATCTCAAATATAAGACTGTGAAGGAAGTGGAGGGGTAACAAGCAGAGGATGCCAGGCATAGTGGCTCACACCTTTAATCCCAGCACCTGGCAGAGGCTTCCAGAGGATCTCTTTGAGTTGGAGGCTGGCCTGGTCTATGTCTGGTTTACATAGTGTTCCAGGACAGCAGGACTATGTAAGGAGACTGTCTCACATATAAAGTGGGGCCTGGAGTTAAGAGCACTGGCTGCTCTTCCAGACCACCTGAGCTCAATTCCCAGCACACAACATGAGGCCTTACAACCATTTGTAATGCCAATCCCAGGGGGAATGCTGCACCCTCATCTGGCCTTCCCAGACCCTGAATACACACAGTTCACAAACATACATGCAGGCAAAATACTTACACATATTTTAAAAAAAAATCAGAGAGAGAAATGCAGGGCAGGGAGAAGCAGAGGAGGCACATCTGGCTTTCTCCAGTGAGCTCCTTTGCCACCCTCCTACCAATGATACTTCCTAGGATCCTTAAAGGACCAATCAACCTGTCCTTTAAGAGACAGCGATTCCCACTTAAAAATAAAAACTACTCTACTGTACCCAACTCCTCCTCCACCATTTCTAGATTCAGACCATTACTGAAAAAAGCCCAGCTGTGTGAGTCACTGCAGCCATCCCAAGGGGCCTGGGCAAAATCCAGAAGACAGCTGGAAACAGCTGCTATGAGATCAACTGCAATGAAAGCAGGAGGAAAAAGAGGATGAATTCATAGTTTACCACACATGATCCCACTCTGGCCTCAGAAAAGCTGCTGCTGAATTTTTTCCTCCCCACAATGTTTCTTCTTCCTTCTTAAGATTCTTTCCTAATGAAGGATGATAGATTCACAAGCAAAGACCCCATGAAGTACTAGCCAATATGTGAGACCACTGCCACCATAGGTCTCCCACAACACATAGCAGAGCAAACAGGAACAATGCTTCAATAGTATCTGCTAAAGCCACACACCTCTGACTTAAAGAAAACTTTGAAAAGAAAATGTCCAGCTGAAAAAGTGGTTTGCTGGGTAAAGCACTTACTACACAGTGTGAGGAGCTGAATCCACATGGAGAACCCAGAACCCACATGGAGAAGGGTGTGGTAGCACAAGCCTGTGCACCCAGCACACTCCTACTGCCAAAACAAAAGGCTAGAGACAGCAGAATCCCCAAAAGCTTGTGGACCAGCTAGCCTGGCTTTAGCCCTGGCAAAAATCACCTCAGGAGGCCCTTTCTCAAACAAAGTGGAAGGTGGGGGCTGATATACAAGGCTGGCCACTGGCCACTGGCCACCTGCACATTGTGGCACATACTTACCTATACCCATAGGTGAATGCACATACATCTAATACCAGAGAAAGGCGGAAGGGCAGAAAAGAAGATACCCAGCAAGAAATACAAGGCTGCTGAAACCCAGAGAACCAGCTCTAGGGACAGAGAGGTTGTCCTCTTGGGCCTCACATGATCATAAAGCATTCTGTTGATTAAAAAAAGAGGAATCAGAAGTGTTTCTGTGAACAATTCCAAGCCCACCATCCTCAGTACTATTAATCCATTCTCTACTGTGGCCAAAAACTGGTCACACGTCAATTCCAGAAGGAAAAGTGGCTGAACACAGGTCCTGCCACAGAACCAAAATGAAGAGCAGTGCTCCAGAGAGGAGGAACCAATTGTGAACAAGAACTCAGTGACTGACAGGAAGAATATAGACTTTTCCTGGCATCATGCAAACTAACAGTGACTACTTGCTGAGCAGCACTATGTGGGAACTTGAGAACTAATGACAATCTCTTCCACTGGCTCCCTCTACATCCAGATGGCCATACTTCAGGATCTCTGGCTCAGCACTCAAATAAATTTTGATCCACACACTCTCCTTGGGTGGTCAGTCTAGCATTCTTCAGCCACTACAGACAGTCACATGATAGAAGCAGCCCAAACCCAAGACACCAGCCAAACCATGCTGAAAATGGAAGAAAGGCTGCCTTCTGAAGAGGTGGAGAGATTAAACGCCAATAAAGCCAGACATGGGGGCACACACACCTTAACTCAAGAAAGAGAGGTAGGCAGATATCTGTGAGACCAGTTTGATCTACATAGCCAGTTCCACGCCGGCCAAGGCTATCTCAAAAAAAAAGAACAGCCAAAAAATAAAACCCAGAGAAAAACCCCTTCCGCCCCACCACCTGCCAGCAGTACCACTCTCCGTAAGCAAGAAACAAGGTTCCTAACATTCCAAACATTCCTTCCTCCCAGGTTTTCTATTTTCTCTACAAAACTTTATTTCTTCCACAAATATTATTTACTCTTACATTACTTTATAAAACATTTTGCAGTAACAATGGGAGTCAAGGAGATCATTCAAGCAGTGGAAGGCAAGTAGATGGGAGGGAAGCCAGACAAAGAGGCTGTTTCCAGGGTGAGACACTAGGTTTAAGATGAAAATTACTGACAGTTTCCTTGAAGAATCTGAACATTTTTTTAAATTTTTAAATTATTTTTATTTCACATGCATTGGTGTTTTGCCTGAATGTATGTCTGTGTGAGGGTGTCTGTTTGGAACTGGAGTTACAAACAGTTGTGAGCTCCATGTGGGTGCTGGGAGTTGAATGGGGCCCAGGCCCTCTGGAAGAGTAGCCAATGCTCTTAACCACTGAGCCATCTCCTCAGCTCCTGAAGAAACTAAACATCCTGACACAGCAGTGGTGTGTGCCTATAATCCCAGCACCTGAGAGGTAAAGGGTCAGCAGTACAGACTCATCTTCAGCTATATAGTGAGTCTGAGGCCAGACTGGTCTTAAAAAAAAAAAGTCACAAGAATTTTTTTTTTTTTTTTACTAGATTAAGTAAAATTCTACATCTTTTGCTCCTTCTTTTGCTTCTCTTTTCCCAGTGTTACCAAAGCTAAAAGTATTTATTCAATTTCAGTTCAACATTATATCAAATATAGTCAGACTATATCTGTCTCACCAACAAAACAGCAACTTATCACCGTACAGTATATATCATCAACTTCAACTGATAGTTAAATAAGGGATGAGTTCCATACTGTCACCAACTAAGTCCTGAAACCTCAGGGAACCTTACTTAACCCTTTCCCACACTACCATACACACAGCAGAGCCTCAAGTAATACCTCTGACCAGGTCATATTTCACACACAAGTGTAGGGCTGAGGTGGAGAGACTGAACCTAAACTACACAAATGAGGAATAGACGAAAGCAAGCCACACTCCAGTGGTGGAGAAGAAGAAAGCTGCCAAGGGGAAAGAGGAGCTTTCTCCACCTCCACACGACAAATAAAGAGCCAGTAACAGCGGAGGAGCCAAAGCCCCTTGAACTTTCATCCCTTCCTTCCTCATGCATTTCTAATGAGCACAGAAAACCCCTCCAATTGGGCTGAAAGAATCAATGAACAGTAACAAGAAACCATTTTAATATATCCAGTCATAACTTGAGAAAGCCAACAAATGAGACTGGCCGAGTCCACTCCAAAGGGACCCACAGGGTTGAAAAGGAGAAGAAATTACCATCAGCCGGGCTGGAGAGACGGCTCAGAGGTTAAGAGCACTGTCTGCCCTTCCAGAGGTCCTGAGTTCAATTCCCAGCAACCACATGGTACCTCACAACCACATATAATGAGATCTGATGCCCTCTTCTGGCATGCAAGCACACATGCAGGCAGAACATTGTATACATAATAAATTATAACTAAATCTTTAAAAAAAAAATCACCATCAGCTGAGAGTACACAACTCAAGTGTACACATTTTTCCTACAAGTTTCTTAGTTTTCAGCGAAGATAACAAGGTGTTCCAAATTAGAATCTAAGAGCAAAGCACAAATCTTTAAAGCAGTTGATTTTGTTTTTTTATTTACTTTGGTGTATGTATTCATGGGCCTGGTGCCCAAAGGTCAGAAAAGGCACTGGATCTCCCAGAACTGGAGTTAGAGGGAACAGTGAGCCACATGAAGGTGCTGGGTACCAACTCAGGTCCTCTGGAAGACCAGCCAGTGCTCTAAGTCATTTGGCCCCAAACTGACCTGTTAACTGATGCATAGTATTGACACTTGAGACCTGCCCAACCGAAGCCTACATGCAGTCAAAGATAGCTACACCCTGCCCAACACAAACTCATACTAATACATGAAATGTTGTCCCTTTCTGGTAAGTCAACTGTACAGTTCTGAAGTATGAACTCTGTAAATAATAACACATGTCACAAGATCTTAGTCAAGATATCTCTGCGAGGAATTTGCTTTGCATACTGCTCAGCAGACCAGGAATCGGGTAACATCCATGCTCATAGTCCAACAGAGGATAGGCACTCACAAGACAAAGGCTAGTTTTCATGAAGGTACATGTGAAACAGCAAACATAGATAAATACATTATTAATTCTACAGTATCTAAAAGGAAAACATGTAAACGCTATAGCTCCTAAGAAAATGGTAAAATGCCTGCCTACATTTAATTGGAACTGTAGGGCTGGAAACAATAAGTCAACAGAGTAACAACCCCAAGACATGTACCCAAGGACTTGAAAGTCCTGGCTCTAAATAAATGCTACATATGTACAACAAGAGGAAGACTTTGAAGCTCTGACTTCTGCATTTATGGTGCTTATTCATAACCTTTGCCTTATACTTAACACTACAGATTAGAAGAATAAAGAAAAGGAAAGAAGGGGAGGCAAGAGGCAGGGAGCTGGGGGTGATGACTAAACTAAAGGTGAACAAAGTGTTTTCATCCCCTAAAAAGCTCCCATGTTCCTTGGGCTTCATGGCTCACGTCTATAATCACAGCACTTGGGAGGCCATGACAGGAAGATGACCTGGAGTTCCAGGCCAGCCTGGGCTACTTAGTGAAACTGTCTCAAAAAGGAAAGAAAGCAGAGAGAGACTCCTTGGTCTTTTGTGTCCAGGGCACCCCTGCCATTCTTGTCATCCTCTCTGCCTCCGTGGGCTCCTTTGTTCCACCTCTAGCCTTCTGGGGGTGTCTGCTCATGGTCACCTTCTCTAGCCACACTCCTTTGAGTTTATGCAGGAATTCCTTGCACTTCACCCTGCCTGTCCTGACACCTGCTCCATGTCTTCAGACATCACAAAAGCAAATCTCATTCAAAAGCGAGTAAGATTTTAGAACTCAAAGTTAATGATGGTGTTACAGATCGCCTGACCTACTCTCCCTGGGAAAATGGGATTCAGAGAGATTATGTGGGTAATCTGTCCAACATCACAAAATAATAAAAAGAATCAAAACTAAAATCTAAAGCCAGGTGCAATGGCACACGCCTGTAATCCCAGCACTCAGGGAGGCGGAGGCCAGCATGTTGTACAATGCATGTTCAGGACAGGCAAGGCTACACAGAGAAAGCCTTTCTTAAAAAAAAAAAAAAAAGAAAGAAAAGAAAAAAGAAAAAATAGAAAAAAAAAAACCACTAAAATCTAGGTTTTCCCATTAAAGCACCCAAAAAAAAAAAAAAAAAAAAGCCCAGAAAGCTATTTTTAAATTTCAGAGTGGAAAAGGTCTTTATTAGTAAGAAACTAGATCCAAAAACTTAAAACTAAGTACTTTATCTAATTATATTAAAGCGGTTTCGTCTGGCTGAAATACACACATACAAATATATGTGTACATGTGTGCACACACCCATACAACAAACAATTCAAAAGTCAAATGACAAGCTGAACGGGAAACTCTGAAACATAAACAGCTTAGGAAAGTTTATGAACCTTACGAAAGTTCTTAAGTTTAAATAGGAAAAAACAGTTCTTTCAAACCTAATTTTATGACAAAAGAAATTATCTTTAGATTTTTTAAGGTTACGTTATATTAAAGAAACTAGAAGGTCAAGATACCATTTTCCATTCCAGGCGGTGCAAAAGGAAAGACCTCTCTACTCCACTCTTCCTCACTCACACTCACACACAGCCTGCTGGGCGAGGCGGGGCCCAGCCCCCCAGTGCACACCCTCAGCAGGGGCAGGATTCAGCGCAGCATACCTGCATTTACCCTGCCCCACAGGAGCACTGTGCAAAGGGCTGTTTACAGCAGCAGCAAACAAAGGCTTGCCCAAAGGAAACGCTCCAACAGATCAAGATTTAAAAGAAAAAACCTTACTAGTGAACACTATATGGTGGTTTAAAAGGGGCAAGGGTTAGCTGGGTGTGGCAGAGCATGCCTTTAGTGCCCACACTTGGGAGGCAGAGGCAGGCAGATCTCTGTGAGGCCAGTCTGATCTACAAAGTGAGTCCAGGATAGCCAAGGCTACACAGAGAAACCCTGTCTAGGAAAAAAAAAAGAAAAAAACAGGACGAATTGCACAAGCTGAAATGAATGTTCCCAAGATGTTCTTTCCACTCAATAAAGAAGCCCTGCTGAACTCACTCTGGGTACACCTATAAGGTGTAGATCTACACATACACACACAGTTCTCCAGAACAGGCCACTGACATCATCACTTCAGTGCTCCAAAAGAACCTTTTTGGGCTCTTTTAGTCCTAAAAAGCTCCCACGTTCCTTGGGCTCCCTGGCTCATGTCTATAATCCTAGCACTTGGGAGGCCACAGCAGGAAGATGACCTGGAGTTCCAGGCCAGCCTGGGCTACTTAGTGAAACTGTCTCAAAAGGAAAGAAAGCAGAGAGATCCTTGATCTCTGGCACCTTCTGTATTCAGAGTCCTGTCTTCAGCTGTGCCCACGAGGGCCTCCTACTCATCCCAGCTTTGGCTGTTCCTTCCCAGCAACACGGTATTTTTTTCACTCCCACTGATAGTTCTTCATCAGTTTATCTCATTCACTACACAACAAATGTTTACCGAGTGACAACTGTGTTCCATATAATTAAAGAGAGAAAGGAAGAAAAGGCTAGCTAATGGCCCCTAGCTTCAGAAACAGCATCCTAGGGAAAGATTTTCAATATGAAACTTGTTTTTTGTTGTTGATGTTTTGTTTTTCGAGACAGAGTTTCTCTGTGTATTCTTGGCTGTCCTGGACTAGCTTTGTAGACGAGGAGGGTCTTGAACTCCTAGAGCTCTGCCTGCCTGTGTGCTGTTAAACTTTTTTTTTTTTGTTTTGTTTCGTTTTGTTTTGTTTTTTGCTATTAAACTTCTTAACATGGCAAATAAGAATGGGAGAGAAACCAGGCGGTGGCGGTACATGTCTTTAATCCCAGCACTTGGGAGGCAGAAGAAGATGGACCTGAGTTCAAGGCCAGCCCAGTCTACAGAGTGAGTTCCAGTATGGCCAGGGATATACAGAGACACGCTGTCTCAAAAGACAAGGAATGGGAAAGGAAAGGAACGCAGAAGGCAACAGCCAACCATTCAGCTCAACAAAGCAAACTGCTAACACCGGGCACCTCTAAGTGGCCGACAAATTGAAGGTAGTGGTCACTGGCCATTGGTGTTGCATCTTAGAGAGTGTGTCTAAGGGCTATTTATAAGAACAATTTTACATGCTAATTTGAAATTAAAAACAAGCTTTAAAGGGCAGGTGTAGGGTGTACACCTATAATCCCAGCACTCAAGAGGCTGAGCCAGGAGAATCACAAGTCCAATACCAGCCTGGACTACAAAGCAAGACTGCTTTTTCTATGTTTAAATTATTTTTTTTTAATGAAAGAAAGTAAAAAAGAAACTTCAAGAAAGTGATAATGTCTAGTAAATTTACTGTGCTTACAGTCCTTATATCTGACGAGCACAGTGCCCAGCTATAACTGGCACTCCACTGCTGTCCCCAGATAATGTGGCAATGCTTACAGAGCAGAATGGAAGAGAAAATCCTATTTTATAAATTACTGTCTTGACTCAATAATTGTTTTGTCAATTAGTGCATCTTCTCGACCTCCAAGCTACTGGGCAGCACTTCTGTGGGACTACAATTGGACCTGTAAGATGTCACACAGCATCCCTGCCCTGTATCCACTAGATGCCAGCATCTCCACAATTAGGAAAAGCCCAATGATCGCCTCCAGGCAAGAACAAAGTGAATTTCAGCCGACATCATCTCTGCCTCCTCAGCCTCAAACTTGTTAAGCATTCCACATACAAGTTGCCCAGTGATTTCAATGCTCAGGCTTGTCTGTCCAACACTCAAACTGACACACATATGCACACTCTAGACTCCAAGTTCTTATATCCAGGGGTCACCTCCACAGTCACCCCTCAGACCCTCAGGAATCACCACTACTGAAACCTGTAAAGTTGTGATCTCAAGCTCAGATTGCAAGCAAGCTCCTTCCTGTCTTTCTCCTCCCCAATCTTTCAGTATCCAAACCTACCTACCTCAGCAGCAGATCAATGCCCGATCCTGAGTAATAGCACTAGGCTACATTCATGGACTTTTAAGTCTGCCTGATAAACTTAAGAAACCTGGGGCAGGTAAGATGGCCCATCAGGTAAGGGAGTTTACCATGTAACTCTAGCAACCTCAATTTGCTCCCCAGAACCAACATAATGGTGGAAAGAAAGAATTTATTCCACACAGCATACATCATGGCATGTGTGTCTACACACATGTGTCATTCATACATGTATATATAAATTATTCATAAACACTGTAACAAGTTTTGGAAAAAATATTTTCAAACCATCCAGACTGCCTAACTCCAAGCCATAGAGTTTCTCATGAATCCTTACTACACATGAGAAGCAGCTACTCTTTTGTCTTGTCCTGTTTGCGTTTTTTTGTTGTTGTTGTTGCTGCTGTTGCAGTTTCTGTTTTAATTTTTTAACTAGCAAACGAAAGGTTAGATATAATTATGACATTTCAAACAAAGTATGTTTTAGAAGATCCCTCCTGTCATGTTCCCAGCTCCCTCCCTCTATCCCCCTATAACCTCCCACCCAAGTCTCTTTCTTTCAACTCATAAAAATATGAGCCTGGAGGGTGCTCACTGGTTAAGAGCACTGAATCATCAAGCAAAGGACCTGGGTTCAATTCCTAGCACCCACACTGTGGTTCTCAACTGTCTGCAGCTCCAGTCCTGGGGAGCCTACACCCTCTTTTTACCCCCACAGACACCAGGCACACAAGTGGTGCACAGACACACATGCAGGCAAAACACCATAAACATAAGGACATGGAAAGGTTCACAAACCTGCATGTTACCCATGCAGAGTGGTCACGCTAACCTTCTCTGTGCAGCTCCCATTTCAGCATCATGCGCTGCCCACAGGAGCACTGCTCTCACTTTCCGGGGACAGGGTCTCACTGGATAACCCAATCTGGCCTGTACTCAGAGGGATCCTCCTGCCTTCCCCTCCCAAGGAGTGGGTTATCCGCATCCCAGCTGCCTCTGGACGCAGGCAGCTGCTACTGCAGCTTCTCTCCTGCCAGCAAAAGCACTCACCATCTATTCTCCCTTCCTCTAACCACACTCATGAGGCACTAAAAAGAAAATCTAGGCCAGCCTGGACTACATGAGTGCCCATTTCAAAAACCAACCAACCAAACAAACAAAAACAATTACTTGGCCCCTAGGGAATCCAAGACAGACACTTTTTACTAGCTTTTGTCTCATGAGGTAATTACAGGATAAGCAGCCTAGCAAAAATTGTACCAAATTAGAGCCAAATCCTTCTTAAAATGTGTTCTCTACTTTTTCTTGACCTAAAAGCTTAGACAAGTGTCTTAAAAGCAGTTCTAGTGAACCATTTTTGGTAACATGTGAGCAAAATTATTTTTAGCTGGAAAAGTTGATTTCAATCCCTCTCTCATAACCCAGAGGCTCTGACCAGGTTCAGCTCAAGCTTTGTTTTTCAGAATAGTTTGCCTCTGAGTAGACTCGAAGCAGGGAACACTCAGCTCCAAAGGAACAGCTTCCTCTAAAGGGGCAGACAATCACAGCACAGTACTACCCAGGGCGCACGAAAACATCACTTGTCCAGCTGCACCTACTCGGTGCACTACGGCAATGTCTAGGGAGCATCTTAAAGTTTCTTAGGGTGGACCGCCTGTAGCATCCCAGAATGTGAAATACAAAACCTATACCTGCATGGGAGCAAGGGCTTTACATGAATCAAATAAAACAGCACACAGTTCAAGTTGTTTCCACAGAGCAAACTGTGATTCCAACCTGAGGGAAAGTTTCTTCTACGATGATGACAGTTGAGAAAAGAAAATGGGGTGAGTCCACTGGAGGCTACACAACACCCACCATCATCACCAGATGCAGTGCAGGGGCCAGAATCTAGGGCCTTGGGAGTGCTAGGCAGGTGCCTTACCACTGAGCTCCACAGCCAGCCCTAGCTTTCTGTTAATGTACAAAACAGTGTCACCACACTGGACACTGGCCCCACCACAGAACATACTCCTTGAGGGATAGAATAAGGCAATCACATGCAGTTAGCTTTGTGAACGCTGGCACAGGATTATCAGGGGAAGGCTGTCTTGAGGATGCCAAGGACAGTGTGAAAAAAAGCCCCACCCTCAACCCCAACCCCAGCGTTGCAAGCCCTGTCCGTAAAAATGCTGAAGCTTCTGCCTAGAAGCGACTGCTCCTTCCTCTCCTCCTTACTGCTCAGCAATAGCTCCAGCAGAAAGCTCTTGATAACACTCTACCCCAATCCTGTAGGTACTGTGTTCTCTTCTGTCAGGTCACAGAAGCTCCTCCATCTACCATCAGCTCAGCTTTAGGAACAAAGAGCTTCTCCTAAGTCCATCTGCCTATAAAATGCCAACAAGAAAACCAACCAATGAAAATGTAGATGACTACAGACAGAGGCTTATGCATTGGTCCTGACTCACCTGGTTACTTCTCAGCCTACTTCCTGATCTGCACTTGGCCTTTTATAACTGTTCTATCAAATGACTCACTTGCACGAACATTCAATTTTCTAACATTGTTTTCCACTTTTATCTTCTCCTCCTTTGTCCACCCCTTCAAATAAGCACTTCCATTCAACAATAAATGACATAACTAACAATAAATATATGGAAAATTATGCATAAACTCATGCATATTTGAATATGCAAAATAAGCAGCGGAAATACCCCATGTGCTCACAAAACTTTTCTAAGACAAAATTAAATTGATGGTATGGCACTACAAGTAGCACTTGTTGACGATCACAGCAGAACCAGCACACCTCTGCTCCAACGCATCACTTCACGCATTTCTATAACTTAACACAGGTTTACAGGTCTGAAGCTCTGTAAGTATTCCTATATGATGATAATCAATTTTCTTTCCTGCAGTGCTAGGATGAACCTTACGCATACTCCATAAATACTCAACTAGACATGAGTAGCATAGCTAGCCAACACGTGCGTATCAGTTCCCTTTACATACTGTTTCACTTCACAGTTTCAGTTATTTGGCCAAACTATAAAAATATTAAATAGAAAAGTCCAGAAATAAGTCATAAGCTTTCAGTTGTACACTATTTTGAAAAATAAGAGTAAAACTGTCCACCTTCCCGCTTGGCCCTCGGAAGTGGAGTTACAGGTGGTGTGAGCTGCCAAGTGGGTGTTGGAAAGTGAACCCGGGTCCTCTCCAAGAGCAGAAAAAGAGGCTCTCTTAACCCCTGAGCCAGCCCTCCAAATAAGTCTATGGGAATTATGTGACTTTTCACGCTCACAAACCATGTAGATCTGGCTGGCCTGAACCCACCTCAGAGACCCAACTGCCCCTGCCTGTGCGGTGCTAGAATTAAAGATGTGCAGTGTGTGAACAAAGAACAACAAGAAAGTACTTAAAACACTGGCAATTTTTCTTTTAGAGAGAAAAGAAAAAAGCATTAATAAATTTTGATCTACAATGGCTTTTCTTAAGGATTTTTACAAAACAGGAAAGACTCTAACCTATAGAGGTTTGAGTAAGAATGGCCCACCATCAGCTTATATGTTTGAATACTTGGTCCACAGTGCGTGGAACCACTTGGGAAGAGTTAGAGGGTGTGGCCTTGTTGGAAGAGGGCGTGTCACTGGCTGCAGGCTTTGAGGTTTCAAAAGGCTGTTGCCATTCTCAGTGTGTTCTCTGCCTCCTGCTTACAGGTCCAGATGTGAACTCTCAACTCCTCCAGCAACTCCACCTTCGTTCTCCCACCATGGACTTTAACTCTCTAAAGCCATCAGCCCAATTACACACTTTCTTTTATAGCGTGCTCTGGTCACGTTGTTTTATCACAGGAACAGAGAACAGCCATCTGAAATAATCCAATGTTCTGCTACCTTAAACAGTGGTTTACAACTTGTGGTGGTGCATCAAGGTCTGAATATAATAATCGAAAGATTAACTCAGAATCCAACACATAATAAACCCAAAGCGTCTGCAGCATTCACCCATGTCACTGCCCACCACTCCCTGCAGCCTGGGTTCTGGTACGCATGTACCCGCTGCCTGTACATGCCTATCATGGCATGTAATGTCAGCAGACGCTCCTGAAATACCTCAGTTCAGATGACACTCATTTATGTCACGAATACTAGTGTTTTTACCACTCTTACAGAAACGTCTGGGTTTTTTGTTGTTTTGTTTTTTGTTGTTTGTTTGTATCTTCTGAGACAGGGTTTCTCTGTGTTGCCTTGGCTGTCCTGAACACACTCTGTAGACCAGGCTAGCCTCGAATTCACAGACTCACCTGCCTCTGCCTCCTCAAGTGCTGAAATCACAGGTGTGCGCCACCATGCCCAGCTTCTCTTACAGAAATTAATGGTTTAATCATGAAGACTTAAGAGTTCCCTACCAATGTTCTTCAGCATATATCAAATTACTACATCTATAGATGCACTATTGGAATGTTTGGTTTTTTCAACTTGCTATTTGAGTTGCTAACGTTCCATTTTTAAAACTCACTCAATGAGCTGGGCATAGTGCTACATACCTTTAATCCCAGCACATTCGAGATAGAGGCAGGAGGAACCCTGTGAGTTCAAGGCCAGCCTGGTCTACGCGGTGAGTTCCAGAACAGCCAGGGCTACATAGTGAGACCCTGTCTGGAAAAAGACAAGACCAACCTCCCCCAGAAGAAGCCCACATTCTATAAATTCTGGTTTAGGATTAAGCTAAATTTTCAACGATTTCTGAAATGACCCTAAACATCCTTCGACTACTTTGCACTATAGGTTAATGTGAAGCAGTGTCCTCAGCACTGACAATTACAAACTCAAAATAGCTATGATCTCAGGAAAACAATAGTAATGACCTACACCTGCAGTATCAAGAGTCAGCCAGTATTTGATTTTATATAAAATTAAGTACATCTATCTCATGCAGATATTTTCATCTTTAACAGGCTGTAAAATATATATTTAAAAACCTTTTAAAAGGAACATTTTTAGATTATTTGTTTCATTTTATATGCAAAAAAAGCATTTTGCCTACTTGTAGTCTGTGCACCATGTGCACGCCTGCTGTCTGCAGCCCCTGAAACTGGCGTCAGAGATGGTTGTGACCACCTGAGGGTACTGGGAATAGAACCTGGGTCCTCTGCAAGAACAACTAGAGCTCTTAACCACTGAAATGTCTCTCCTAAAATAAACCTCTTTTGGAGGCTGATCTAATGCTAACTACTGGCCCTCAAGATCTGGTTGCTGCCCACTGGATACACCCATCCTTGTTTGTTTAAGCCCGCCTAAAACATTATACCTGATTGGTTCATTAAATGGCCTGTAACTGGGCAGGGCAGAATGGAGTAGGTGTGGCTAAGGTTCCCAGGCTTCTGAGGATGAGAGAATCACAAGAAGATGGGACAGATGAACAGAAAGAGAGGAGGGAGGAGGACACCATGATATGTTAGTGTGGAGAAAAAAAACCCACATGGGCAAGGAGAAAGGACTCCAATAATGGCATGAAAAGGCCCAGATGAAGAATGAAAGCAAGTATTTATAAGATTATGGATGGAAGATAGGATGGTTAAGGAGGATGGCATTGGATGGGGGCTGGAAGACGGATGGTGAAGTGATTCCGACAGTGTAGGTAGGTACAGATGCCTGGCCCAAGGTAAATATGGCAATTATAAAGCCTAACAGGTACCTGAGTTTTATTATTTATGAAACTGGGTTAGATAATATTGTCACAATTATCTTAGGGCTAATAAGGAATATAATATAGCCAAACACCTTTCTTTTTTTTTTTTTTTTTACAACAACCCTCTTTAAGATTTATTACTAGTTAATGTTTTCATTGTGTATATATTTTATGTACATAAAACCCAGAGTCGTATGAAAAATTCTGGAGCAACCAGAACTGAAAGATAAGATGTTCTTACAAAGACACCACATGCCACACCTCAGTTGTAAGAATCAGAGGAAGCCCGCTGAAGAGAACCAGGACTTCCTCCCTAGCACTCAGACCACCGGAAAGTGCTAAAGGGGATGCAGCCACTAAAGGAGAAAGAGCATCATTATATGAACCAGAAGGCAAGCCCACCAGGCAAGCTATGTGCCCCACCCTCTTCTTGCAATAGCAGATTGACTACAGTCGGGACACCCCAACTGCCTGTATGTGCCCTGACTAGCCTTGAGGTCCACTCCACAGGGAGGAAGGAAAGGAAGCCTAGCTGACAACCTGTATCTGGGAAGGTTGTCGGCCCAGGTGAGGAACTTACTGTAAATGTCTGACTGACATGACTGACTGCTTTCTAAACATTTGTTGTTATACCCACAAAGGCTAATCCTAGTCTTCATCAGAGAATCCCCTCGTTACAACTACTGGTGGTGAATGCAGAGACTCATGGCTGTTCAAGATGCACATGAACACTAACCAGACATTGCTACCACCCCCTCTAAGGCTCAGAGAGCACTGTGGAAGAGGGGGTGGGAAGTATGGAAGAGCCAGAAGGCAGGTGAAGGGCTGCAGAATGCCACTGTCTACATGATGCGACCACTGCAATCATTCACTCACAACAGATGTAGTTACTACAGTCAGGCCCATCAACAATTGGTCAAGGAAAGGGAAGGTGCTCACTAGCCCTACCCTGTACCTCTGAACTACTAGCCACCGACAAATTTTGGGAGAGGGCGAATCACTGTCTTCAGCTGTATATCCTCTGCAGAGTCCACCAGACCCAATGGGTAGCTCCACACCCAGTCACACAAACAGACATGAATGTGAGAGAAATTTGTGGGAAGGAGGTGAGGAAAAAGAGCGATCAGTGTGCACAACATAATATATGAAATTTTCTAAAAACAAATTTAGCGCCAGTGAAATGAAAAATGAAAATTTTCTAAAAACAGATTTAGCGCCAATGGGTAAAGGTACTTGCTACCAAGCATGACAAACTGAGTTCAGACCCTGGGACCCACGGATGGAAAGAGAAGCAACTTTGTAAATTCTCCGACCTCCACATGTGCATCGTATATGCTTATAGGTTTTATTCCTTTTTAATTTTTTTCGGGGGGGGGGGGGGGGAAGGTTCAAGTCAGGGTTTCTCTGTGTAGCCCTGGCTGTCCTGGAATTCACTCTGTACACCAGGCTGGCCTCAAACTCAAGTGATCCACCTGCCTCTGCCTCCCTAGGATTAAAGGTGTGTGCCACCACCGCACGGCTCCTTTTTACCTTTTATTTCTTGTGTATGGGTATTTCACCTGCTTGTCTGTCCGGGGACTAGATGTATGCATTGCCTGCAGAGGTCAGAAGAGGGCGTCAGATCCTCTAGGTCTGAAGTCACAGATGGCTGGGAGCCATCGTGTAGGTGCTAGGGACTGAACCCTAGTCCTCTAGAAGAATAGCTACTATTCTTAACTGCTGGCCCATCTCTACAACCTAAATACTGTTTAAAAATTTTTTTTCATTTGAAAATTCTAGAGCACAAGAGGTTATATATAGAAAAATTGAAGTCTGTCATTCAAATGCCAAGAAGGCTGAAAGGTCTTCATGCAACTCCAGGTTTACGGTTTATGCTCTGAAAGACTCACAGGACCCAAAGCACACCCATCAACAGTTTATACAGCCTTGAAAGGGCTGACTCTCCTCACGTACCCGGTCACTTTAACACTTTACTCTCCTGCTTCTGGATAGTCTGTCAGTAAACACAGAAACTCAGCCCTGCACACCTGTCAGCCATGCTTGCCATGGGTCTCCTGAATGCTTTCTTTATGTGTCACAGCCCCCAGCAACAAACATAGCCTTTGCTGTAGTACTACAATCACCTATTAACTCATTTCACCCAAGGAAATACCATCTTTAGTTTACAAATGAAAAAGTAAAACCAGAAATAACTTGCCCATAAGACACTCAGGTAAATAACTGGAGATGGCATTTGAACCTAGGCAATCTCATACCAGCAGGACTCCTCCAGACTCAGGATTTTAATACAATGTAATAATTGTTTGGTGTGGAAATACAAAGTGTCACCATCTGTCAGGAGTCTGTGCACACATCCCCTGCCACACTGAAAATTCAAGCTACTGTGGCCAGCACTTCATGATTCAAATAAATTCTTCCACTGGGTTTAGTTAAGACATAAAAAAATTTTAAAATAATAACCCTATCCTATAGGTCTGCACCTCATGGTTCCTACTTGTAGTCACTCCTGTTTGCCATTGTTTCCTGAGCCACATTCTCTGGAAAGTAAGATAGACCTATCAACGTATGCTGTTCCCCTAGAGATACTGGCCAGACCTCTCAGGCTAACTGGAGGCCATTCTACAGGTCCCGCATAGGCCCACATCACCTTTCCCAGTAGAGACAGCACTGGCAGCCTAGCCCCACCCCCAGCAGCCACCAACCTAGATCGATGGCTCTTATCAAGATCACAGAGTAACCTAAGCCCCTGGCTAAGCCATCTCTAGACTGCTACAGCAGGCGCTTTCCGCTATCAGCTTGCACAAATGCCTGGAAACCTTACACTGGGTGTGAAGGAAAGAGCAAGAGGCGAAACAACAGAGCATCTGGTACCCTGTCTGTGTCCATTCACTGTTCAGGAAAAAGACTCAGGCCACTACGACAGAGGAACCCTGATTCACCCACTGAGCCTTGGGGGTTAAAATGACTGTGGGATGAGCTGCACTGAGGAAAGCTTGACATCCATCTAGACAGGAAGGTACACCTTCATGGGCCTCATTCTCATTTCCAGGCTACTGTGATGCCGGCCCTCTATGCATTCTTCCTCATGGCAACAAAGTCTACAGCCGAAGTCAACTCTAAAGACAGCGCAAGTCGCAACGGATGCAGTGGTGTGTGCCTTTAATCCCAGCATTCAAGAGGCAGCCAATGAATCTCTTTGCGTTAAGGCCAGCCTAGTGTACCCAGTGAACTTCAGGACCACACAGAGAAACCCTTCTTGAAACAAAGTATCCAAACAGTTTTTTCCCATCTTTAAGTGCATTAGTCTGCAAAGGTAACCGAGCTAGAATCAAGCCTACATTTGAAATCTAATCCTCCACCACCCAGGAAATAAGAATATTTCCTGTGTGTTGAACCATATCTTGTTTCCCATCAGGCCTCAGTTACAGGGAGCCCATGCTCTAGAAAAGAACATCAACCTGGGACTTTCCACAAACACAGGGGTTACATGTGGCTAATGGCAATTAAACCTAACTTTCTCACAACTGGTTCACTGCAAGGCAATGACATTTAATCAAAACAATCCTGGGCACATGGGAGATGTCTGATCTATATGCGATGTCATGAAATAAAAAATCACTGCAGTCAGATAGCGTGTGCAGTGACGCAGGGCAGATCCTGAGGACCAGGAGTAACTAGCTCAATGACAAGGGGGCTATCTCTGACCTGCAGCTTGCCCCACTAGCACAGACAGACAGACAGACAACCCAAAGCAGCTGTCTGGGAAGGGAGAAAGCTGATGGTACTTGTCTTTTACTCCGACAACTCTGTGGTATCACCAGTCAAGGAACTGTAGCATAGTCATGTCAGAGAATAAAGATGTGGGGTGGCTTCGGCAGCACAAATACTAAAATCGGAATGACACAGAGATGATAAGTATGGTCCCTGCGCAAGGAGACACGCAAATTTGTGAGGTGCTCCATATTTTAAACAAACAAACAAAAAGAATAAGGATGCAGTGTAGGTGTTTCTGGTTCTATGAGAAACAAGACAGCACACCATATAAGGCCCAAGACTAACCATTCATCCCCTCTGGACACACAGATACTGTTATCTCAGAAGACCAAAACAAAATCATCTTAATTCAAAAAAGCTAACAAATAGAAATGGGGGATCACATTGACAGGAGAGGATGCCCAGATAGAGCAAAGCTGTGTGAGTATGGTGAGCTGTTAAAGAGGTGGGAAAATGTACAGGAACTGTCTCGAGTGTGGAGCACTCACAACCATCACACCAGTTACCCCGGGAGAGAACGGAAAGCTGGAGGAAGACAGTTTCCACTCCTCAATCTGTGTCTCGTGACCACCCGCGCCCCATGTTACTCACTGCTCACTGTAAACATCTTCTGGCTCTCTGCTTGTGCATAGATCTGCAGCTGCTTCCTGTGGTACTAGGTGGGTCTTCGTGTGTATTAACCATGTGAATATACTGCAGGTTTTTAAATCAACTTAAGCCAGGCGTGGCGGCATACAACTTTAGTCTCACCAGCCAGTAGGCAGAGGAAGGCAGATTTCTGAGTTCCAAGCCAGCCAGGACTACACAATGAAACTTTGTCCCAAAATATGTTATTAAGCATATCAACTATTCCCCCTAACTAAATCCGAGAAGATGCCTTTAGCTTTGATGGTTTTCTTTTGCCTTCCATGATCAATCTACTGATTGATATGTGTTCATCTTTCAATCAACAATGAAATTAGACATACTTCTGAGATAAAACAACAAAATCCAGCCCATTGGGGCTGGAGAGATGGCTAGTGGTTAAGAGCACTGTCTGCTCTTCCAGAGGTCCTGAGTTCAATTCCCAGCAACTACATGGTGGCTCACAACCACCTGTAATGAGATCTGATGCCCTCCTGGGGTATGTGTAAAGATGGAGCACTCATATATAAAATAAATAAATAAACATTAAAAAAAAAAAAAACAGCCCATCATACACACCACAACCAATGATCTCACACAGTTTCCCATAATCTAGCCCACAGGAAAACAAGACAAACACACACACAAAGCCCTAATATGTTTGGCACTTGGAAACACACTGGCTATATCCAAATAACTTAAGAAAGACACTGGGGTTCAGTGCTGCCTTCAAGTTCTACTGGGGATCGTTTTAAGCCAGGCGTGGTGGACACACCCTTAGTCCCAGCACTTGAGAACCTGAAACAAGAGGGAGAAATACTTTCAATATTAAGTATGTGGCATTCAAGGACAATGAAGTACCTATGTGCTCCATTTTTCATCTGTCATACCAGTAATTCCTATGGAAGAACAAACTTAAAAGGCCTTAATAAAAGCCTCTAGATTGGGGGAGGAGTCTCATCTTGTCTCTCCCTAGTCCCACCTCTGAGGACTGGCTGAGGGACTGTATGAGCAGCCTATGGGGAAGCGTTTTACAAACACACCATGAGCTTCATGACCACAACATGCAACGTTAGGCAGCATGTGATTATTGAGGGATGTTTAGAAACACACAGAGTTTTATCTGTTTCCAGTAAGCATTTACTGAGTTGTGACTATTCCCTGGCATTGGGAACTGCAAGCACAAGGCAGCACCAGCTAAGGACTGTGTGAGGTCCATTCTAGTTTTTGTAACCAAGGACTGAGAAAAGCATCCGTAAGCATCACACGCCTCAAACCATTAATGAACACTTTCACTGTCCTTTTAAAAGCGCTTACACTCCAGTAGAGTAAAAGAAAAACACAGGATTCCAAGAACAGTGGTAACTGCAGTGCACTGGCATCTGGGCAGACGGGACACACCATGAGAGGGAAGCATCTCATTAAACATTACGTTTATAACATCAGAGTGAGGAATTAACTTAGAAGTAGAAAACCTGGGCACAAATCCGGATTCAGTTACGTCACAGCCAGGCGGTAGTGCATGCCTATAATCCCAGTACTCAGGGAGGCAGAGGCAGGCAGACCTCCGGATTGAGGCCAGTCTGCTTTACAGAGCGAGTTTCAGGACAGCCAATAGTACACAGAAAAACCAAAAAAGAAAGACTTCACAGTCCCAACATCTGTTGTGCTTAAAACAATGTTAGACCAGATGAGTTGTTTAGGTTGATTCAAGCTCTGGAAAATACTGTTAAATCAAGTTAAGTTTTTATTAACCATCTAAAACTAACACTGAAGCTAAAATCTAAAAGAAGTAAATGAGCCCACCACTAAACCCGAGAGTATCAAAGTAATCCTTAATAGGCTTTTTTTTAATGTTATGCGTATTTTATTATAATTTTTCCTTAATAGGCTTTTAAAACAAAACCTAGAGTGACATAAAGTAAACAGGAGACACAAACACACAAACAGATACAGGGTCATCAATCATCACATCATTTTTAGCCAGTTGACAAAAATCAGTAAGGGTCCCTGATAAGTATCTTTCTAAATAAGCACTGCTACACACAATAACATCTTAAAACTTAAAGCCTGAAGGCAGGTTGTGCCAAGAAAACCAACTGGTCCCTAACACTGTACCAAGCCAGCACAAGGCCAAAGTGCTACAGCAAAAAGACGCACCTAGTACCACAGGAAGCAGCTGCAGACCTATGCACAAGCAGAGAGCCAGGAGATGTTTACAGTGAGCAGTGAGTAACATGGGGCCGGGGTGAACAGAATGTTCATATCTGGGGCACAGCATGCAGCTCCGTTGGAAGACTGCTTGCCTAGCAAGCACAGAACCTTGGGTTCAATACCCAGCACTGCCTAAGTGGAACAAGGTGATGGGTATTTATAATCCCACGGCAAAGAAGGTGGAAGCAGCGAGATCCAAAGTTCAAGCTCACTCTTAGCTACACACCTGGTACAGGGCCAGCCTAGAACACAAGAGATTTTGCCCACCATCCCAATCCCAATCCCAAAAAGGATTGTCTAAAGCCAGATGAAAACCCAAACATGACCAGCAATACCTACCTCAGTCTTCACTGATATTAAATTGGGAGACACCAATCAGCCAACACACCATATAAAACATGCAATAAAGCCTGAAGTACAGCAAACACAAGTATATGAAACCTGCCTAGCACTCCACTCTGGCTGCTTCTCTGCCTCTCTCCTGGAGAAGATGTACAGTACAAAATCTGGTGCTTTCAAGAGAAGCATAACTAACTCCCAACAAGCTCTGCCAAAGCTCCCAGTGTGTGAGGCAGCCATTGTGGAGATCTTCTGAAGTTTCAACAAAGCCTGGTCAAGCCCACTCTACCCAGCACTGACAGTGACAGTGTTCCTGTCAGTTTCCACGGTGTGAGGCAATGAGTTGTGTAATGTGCTGCTGAGAATCACATAGAGTTTCTGATTTTGTCAGACTGCTTTCAAGTCACACAGTCTACCATTCCAACCCATAGAATCCACTGCATCGGGTAACGGCTGTCAACGCTACGTATCCAGCCTGACTAAGGATAAGGGGTCTTATTTGCAGATGCTTTTGTACAGGGGTGGAAAGTTGAGGGAGAAAAAGAAGCTAAGCAAAGACCTACAATCCCTGGTTTCCACCAAGATCATGTCCAAACCTCTCAAGAATTTCTGTGGAGCATGCTGAACTACAGGACAGAGAGAGAGAGAGAGAGAGAGAGAGAGAACAAACTGAAGGCTGAAAGATGAGTGTAAAAGTCCCAGGAGGTGATCTATACAATTAGTTCCATGCTTCAAGGCAGCTGCTTTTCTACTGGCCTCAGCATCCAACGCAAATGAAGGAGGCTCATCACAAAACCCACCAACTTCCTGGGAAATGGAACCAAAGACCTCTTGTCTCTGCTCATCTCCAGAAACTAATCCCTAAATAAGATCCATATAGCCTGCTTTGGAAAACATTCTGACTGTCAGCAATTAATGTCCCCTCCTCCAAACAGCTGCCAATATGCAGAGGAAAAGGCTCTCAAAATAAAGCAATTGGAAGACCTTCCCATGAGCCTCTATTCCTCAAGTGTTCCAACTCAAGCTGCAGCTGGAGGCCACAGGGGGACCCCACAGCCCTGTCTGTAGTTCCTCTAGCTCTGCTAGTACCAATTCTGTCCCCTGTTCTGCCCACACTCACACCCACCTCCAGAAGAGTCCCATAGCCACCAACCCATCCTCCAAATAATTATGCTTTGCTTGTGGTACTTCCAATCAGAATGGGGAGGGGATCAATGCAGCCAGAAAGAAAAATAAACAGAATGTCTCCTTTAAGAGCCATATTGCGCTGGGCACACACAGTGGCATACGCCTGCAATCCCAGCATTCTGGGAGGCAGAGACAGGCGCATCTCAGCCTGGTCTACAAAGCTAGTCCAGGATAGCCAAGGCTACACAGAGAAACTGTCTTGAAAAACAAACAAACAAACAAACAAACAAAAGAGCCATGTTGCCAGCTGGCATCACCTTTAATCCCAGCAAAGGCAGGGAAACAGAGTTTACAAAGTGAATTCCAGGACAGCCAGGGTGTCTCAAAACAAACAAACAAACAAACAAACAAACAAAAAAAGGTCATATGCCTGGAATAACACCTAATATCCAAAGCAAAGATGCTTTCCTCAACAAAGGAACCAGCCCCTATGTGGGAAAGATCCTACATACAAGGATGTTAGTGGGGACTTGAAGCTTTTAAAAAAAGAAAAAGAGTTTAATATACCCATCTCAAAAACTCAGCTTCCTCCCTTGGAAAAACAAGTTTTTTTAAAAAAAATATTTTATGTATACAGTATTCTGCCTGCATTGTGCCTGCATGCCAGAAGAGGACAGCAGATCTCATTATAGATGGTTGTAAGCCACAATGCAGTTGCTGGGAATTAAACTCGGGATCTTTGGAAATACAGTCAATGCTCTAAACCTCGGAGCCATCTCTCCAGGCCCCGGAAAAACAAGTTTTAAAACAGTTAGTCAACCACTATCTTTGATAATTCAAGAAAATTAGCCACTTTGTGATGGCATTTGTCATGAATACTCAACTAAAATTTCTAGATTCCACACAGTGCAAGACAAGTCAAGGGTTCTGTGGCTACTCTCTCTCCTCCACTTAGAACTTGCTGCCTTCACTCAGAATCCAAAATGTCAGGTACCAAACATGACCACTAGCCCTAAGGAAGCCCCTACCTACACTAACTGAAGAAGGCTGGAAGCTGGAAAGCAGGCCAGGGTTACACAGGAACTAGTACAAGGACCTCCAAGTGAAAGCAGAGAGGAAAACAAGGGCCAGAGAGAAAAATGTTTGTAAAATTCTTCTATGAATCTATCTCCAAAGCTGAGATTTCAAAGAAGTATGTCAAACGTCCTCATTTTCAAACACACCCAATATGAGTGATCTGAAAAACAAATAGATACTAATCTTTCTGGGCCCCTCACAGTATCTGCTGAAACTCCTTGGTTGAGAAGGACAGGTCCACAACTGATCAGGTAATTCTAGTGGCAAAGGTGGAGCTATCACTCAGCCACAAATACAGACTCTCTGGGCAGTATGATAAAAAGGCAGGCCAAGAAGCTGCTTCAATGAACCTGACATCTTAGTTCCAAATGCCTTTCTCACTGCTGTGGCTCCTGTTTTCCTTAATATACTATCACAAAGGCACTTTCACACACACACACACACACACACACACACGCAGTCAATTAACATCTGAGCACAGGAAACCAAATATCAGGTTGCCATGCCCACCCAACGCATTTGGCAATTCAATTCCACCCCAGCTTCTGTTTTCAGAAAGCCTCTTCTCACCTCTAACCCTGACACCAACGTAGAGAACCAATAACACACACAGGAGCACACAACACCCAACCTTCACAGGAGCTTCAAGGCACACTAAGGGCCAGACCCTCAGGGAAAATCTGGGGAAACAATTAAAGCCATCTGTGAGCTGCAACTGAGAAACAGAAGACAAATCTTAACTCCTACAAGAACAAGGTTCCTTGGCCACTTGGGGCAGGCACAGTATTGAAGCCTATGGGCCCCCAAGGACGTCACAGTCTAGGCAAAAGAGGAGGAGCAGACATCTGATCAAATGCTAATCTACAAAATCCTCTAAAGGAAACAGGGTGTGAGGACTAGAGTTCAGATCTCTAGATCCCACATAAATGTCAGTGAGTGTGGGAGCCAGCCTGTAATCTGAGCGTTAGGGAGGCAGAGGTGGGGAGCTGCACCCAGCAAGCTCACTAACTAGACTAGCAGCAGAGGCTCTCAGTTCAGCAAAAGACCTACCTGGGTGTATAAGATGGACTGTGATCATGGCAGACCACAGACATTAATTTCAGGCTTCCAACTAGCATGTGCACCAGTGAACATACAAACACATGCCAACATATACACACGTGTGTACACAAAGCACACACATATGCATAGCAAGAGAAAACAGAAAACAACAACAACAAAAGCTTACCACTGGGTAGATGGGAGTAGTCAGGAGGCATCAGGGACAGTCAACAATTAAGCAAGTCTTAAAGACTGGGCTTCACAAATAAGGGAGAAGGAGGCAGGGGCAAAGGCACAGAGAAGAAGCACAAGTTTCCTGAAAAAGAACAGAAACAAAGTGGAGGAACACTTCCCTCAGAAACTGCAAGAGTCTAAACATAGACATGGAGACAGAGTGTAGGGGGAAAAAAGGTCTGGAACGCTGGGCAGACCAGACCAGAAGAACTCAGTAGACACAACAGGAGAATGGACTTGATCCTGGGGCAAGGAAAGGCTCCAACAATATTTTAAGCTGACTTAACAGCAGATTCGCTTTTGGGGAATATCGCCTATCAACAGTCTGAAACTGGTTTGAAGACACTGAGAAAACAGAGGTATCCCTGTTCAATTCACAAACTCGAGCAATAATGAAATAATGGAACAAACAAGACAGCAAGCAATCTACTTAGTGCAACATAGTTATCCAACAAATACATATGTACTGATCCTGTGTCCCAGGCTCTCTGGAAGAACAGCAGCCAATCTGTCACCCACAGGAAGGCTCCCCTGAACTCTACAGACTAGCTACACTGCCCTCAGCCCCAGCAAGAACCAAGATATTTCAGTAGCCTTTGCTTCTTAGACAGGAGACGTCACTCTCTTCTTCTCCCTGGATATAGTTCAACACGCCACTCACCTCTCACAGTACCCAACTCTGGTACTTAATCGGAAGCACATTAAGCACTCCATGCTCATCAAGCAGTAAGCAGGAACTTATTGAGTGCTGCACAGCAGAATATAAGGAGGGCTGGGAAGCAATAGTTAGCACTGATGGGCACTTTAAATAATCTCAATTACTCATTGTCCTAGCTCATAAGCATTAGTTCTCCAGGTCACAGATGTGTGTGCAAGAACTCAGGACCTTGCCAAGAGTTGGTAAATGGAGAAGCCAGGACTCAAATGCAAACAGGGAAAACTGAGTGGCATTTACCACACCACCTGTAAAATACACAGATAACAAATGTTTCTACAGCAATCTTGGTAATAACAGGCTCTCCCCCTTTAAAGAAAGAGGTAACCCTTTAAAGTCTCAGATCAGGGGTTAATCACTCAGAAAGGTTGGACACAACTAGATGATAACAAATGGAACCTCCAAATGCTAAAAAAAAAAAAAAAAAAAAAAAAAAAAGTCAAAAACATTCAGGATCAGCAACTGAAGAGATGGCTCAGAGGTAAAGAGCACTGGCTGTGCTTATGGAGGTCTGGGGTTGCATTCCCAGTACCTATACTGTGACTCACAACTCACAAGCCATACTTAGCCCCAGTTCCAGGAGACCCAACAGACACACATTTGGTACACATACATGCATAACAAGAGTTCATACACACAAAGTAAAATAAATTAAAAAAAAAAGAAAGAAAGAAAGAAAAGAAAAGTTAAGTTTAGGCTCACATAATTAAAGCAACCGGCCACAATCCATAGAAATTCCCCCTCCATACACACTCCCCTTGGGGTCCCTAAGATATTGTTTGGGTGGGAAATGCCCTGCTGCTCCCTCACACTCTCAGCTGAGTTCGCAAACCATTTGCCAACCCAAATTACAGAAATATGTCCAGGATTCACGTGGCAGTTCTGATCCGATTTGTCCCAATCCTGGCTCAAGCAGCTTTGCACTACCCCCTAACCAGATCAGCATCGGCCAATGGGCTTACTCCAGCTGATCTGCGATGGATTAGATAATGAAACCTTAGCCATGTAAGCTGCCCGCTCCTACTGGGGCGCCGGGGAAAAGAATGAGAAACTCAATACTCCTAGAGGCCACCTCAACACCACATGCACTCGCCATGCCTCTCTCCATGTCCACTCATGCTCCAGAGGCTGCCATTTCCTTTCCACCATCTCTATGGCTCTTCCCCTCCTGTCTCTACAGGAAGTTTAGTGTGTCCCCGAGTAAGGTGTTAATGATGTTGTGTCAAACATATAACAAAAATTCAAACAAATCACTCACTAAACAAAATTAATTCTGAAATTAAAGCCCAACAGCCAGTGAAGGCCTGAGAGATATCAGAGCGGCCCATCACCAGCGCCGTTACATGAAGCATGTCTACAGGAAGAAGGACTCTGCTTTTCTTTTCCCTCATCCTGTAACCTCGGGGCCTGTCTGCACTAGTCTGCTTTATAACAAAATGAAAGTTCAATCTCTAGTCAGCTTAGGTTACATTCACACGTCAGTGCCAAAGAGAAAACAATAACTAGATGGTTCCAAGAGGGAAAGGAGCTAAGACGTCCCCTTAGCCTGAGCTACCCAGAAGAATAATTCTTCTTGTAAATCAAATACATCCCCAGGTTTACATTTCTGGGCTTCCACGTAATACATTAAAAGAACATTAAAAAAAATAATAATGAATTCTGTGATTATGCCTCAGTTTTCTTGATCTCAAAAATGTTCTCCCAAAATTCAGTGGACATGGCAGAACCATGGTGGTACACGTCTTTTAATCCCAGAACTCAAACTCAAAAGGGAGAGGCAGGTAGGTAGATCTCTTAAGAGTTTGAGGTCAGCCTGGTCTACAGAGTGAGTCCAGGACAGCCAGGACTGCACAGAGAAACTCTGTCTCAGGGGTGAAAATTTTTTTCAGTGGACGCCCTAGCTCCCAGTGAGACAATATTTGGAGATAGTCTTTGGAAGATATGAGGATTCGATGAAGTCGTGAGGGTGGGGCCACTGAGATAAACAGGATTACATAGCTCTCACTCTCTGTACCACTGATGCACTCAGCAAAGGCCACTTCAGCACATAGCCGGAGGGTAATATTTGCAAGCCAAGAAGCAGACCCTCACCAAGTCCCAGACATCCTGGCACCATCATGATCTTTCAAAGCTATGAGATATATCTGTTATTTAGCAGCCTGAGAGAAATGAGTCAGAGAGAAATCAGGTTTGTCATTTAAGTGAGATACTGTCCTTGAAATTACTTGTAGGGAAAGCACACTGTTGAGTAACTTTACTGAGAGTAGCACAACACCCAGCTTCAGAACCAAAAACACAAATGAGGGTCCAAATAGATAACTACCGAGAAGGAGATCAACCCAGAAATGCGAAAATAGGAAGATACCGCAAACAGATGTGCAAACAGATACCGCATTCACACACAGAAGCCCTTCCCTAAGACCAGGAAGAGCTTCCCTATTGGAGTCACTGAAAATGAGCTACACCTGACAGCCAAAATCTATAATCCTAGCTACTCAGGAGGCTGACTGGGACAGCAGGCCTGCCTACGCCATAGGGAAAGTTCAAGGCCAGCCCAGGCAAAGTAGTAAAATACAAATCAAAATGTAGAGTGAAAACAGGGCTGGGAATAGAGCTCAGTGGTAAAATACTTGCCTAGCATGCTCAAGGGTTTGAATCTCCAGTACTGAAAAAAACAACACTCTCACAGACTACAGGTGGAGCTCAGTGGTAGGGTAATCACCAAGCAAGCATGAGACCCTATGTTCACTCCCCAGCCATGTATGGGTTTACACACTAAGACACAAGTACATGTACACACTTGTTCACAGTGCTGAACTCACTTGGCTGCTGTGGATTGATGACTGGTCAGAAACAGTTACCGGGCCACAAAATCATCACATATCAACCTTTCACTGCCAAAAAGACTTTTACTGAAGGTTCTCAGTAATAATTAAAGCTCACCTTACAAAGCAGCCCAATTCCTAGAAGGCTACCCAAAAACACAGGTTTTGATAATTAAATTGTTTGCAATCCCTAAAAGGCTGACTGAAAGCATCCCTTGGTGTGTGTGGTTGAACCTCCATGTGACGCACATCAGCCGTGCTGAAAGTGAGGTGACTGGCTAACATCTACACACGTGGCACTTACAGTAACTGTTTCCAAGCTCCATATTTAACAGTTACACTTCTCAACCCATGCTTCAGTTTTGACACTGACTCCATCTTTTCCCTCCAACTCCACAGTCCAGATTTCTCTGCTTCTCTACTCTCCCTCAGGCTTCTTCTCCCCTCATGAGGCTTCTGTGTACTGTTCTAAAGAGCACTAAGCCTTCCTCTCTCCCCCAGGTTCCTTCTGAGCCCAAACTCTCTGGAGCCCCAGGACTCTACTTTAGAAGGATGATAAAGGATGAAGTAAAAAGTTTAGTGACCCAACTAAAACTCAGCCTTGGAACTTAAGTTTAGGGTTGTAGTTCCATTTAGTAAGTAGTCTTTGGGCATTAAAAAATCAACTACAGCATTCTGTTAAAAAAAAAAAAAAAAAAAAAAAAGATTAATTCTTTGCACTCTAAGGTACTGAGTAATTCTGTTATATTTCCTTCACTCAGGAATCTCATGATTATTTTAATCCCTGGGTTATTTGTAAGTGGTAAATTTAAGCTTCAATTTAATAGACATTGAACATTTATTATAAACCCAGGTATTATGAAGAATAAACAAAGGAAATACAGTTTCTTCCTTGTAGAAGCTTACAGTCTAAGGAAGTAGGCACAATAAAGCCTCTAATAACAATAAAAGATGAAGCATAAGTACAGATAAATACACCAGGAGGCAAAGGCAGAGTCTAACTAGTGCCAATTATGCTGTCAGAAGTCTTCAAGGGCCCAGCTCTGACTTCAGAAAAAACCCCAGCTGCCTTCAAATCCGTAAAATGCTATATGAAGATAAGCTAGCTTCTTAGAGCCTCCAGGCTCTTCTAAAGTGCTGATGTTATCTCCTGGGAAGACCCATGCACATTCTGCCCCAGCTACTCTGGCCTCCCGGTCAGCACACCAAGCGGCTTCTCTCCCAATGCTTCAGCTCTCTGGGTTCCTCTTTCCTAAACCACTGAATAGCCTGAATCTTCCCTAAAAGCTCTGAATGACCCACATCTTCACTTCAAAGGTCACCTACAGAGAGACCTTCCTGAGCCACCTCTAAGGTTCTCTATCCCTTTCCCTGCTTAATTTTCTCACATGCTAACAAAAACTGCTGATTTGTCTCTTTCCATAAAATAATCAAAAAAGTAGGGTTCCTTTATATATACCCGAGGGTTAAAACAGTGCCTAAACACCACCAGAGGCAGAGCTCTGTAAATTCAAAGTTAGCCTGGTCTACATAGCAAGTTCCAAGACAGGACTAAATAGAGATCCTGTCTCAAAAAAAAAAAAAAAAAAAAAGTGCCTAAGAGAGTCACAGCTGCTTGAAAAACATTAGTTAAAGAAGTATTCAACATCCACAGGTTTTTTTGTTTGTTTGTTTAAACTGTCATTCATTTGTCTCTTTACCCAGGTCAGACGCACAGTTAGGAAAGGGAACTTAGCTTAAGGTTTTAAGAAGGCAACCTAGAAATTGTTTTATACAAACACTTTTCTAAATAAGAAAACAGAGGTCCCAAACATGGGTTTTCCCCAGGATAATACAGCTAGCTGAAAACAGAGGACTAAATCAATTATGATGTCACCTGTGTGACCTGGCATAGGAGAACTACTATAATGAGTTGGGCATGGTAGTGCATGCCCATAATCTCAGCAATCTACTGGGAAGGTAGGTACAAGCAGGAAAATCAGGAGTCCAGGAGTTCAAGGTCATCCTCAACTACCACAATGAGTTCAAGACCAATCTGGGCAACAAGTAAGAACCTGTCTCAAAAACATACATACATACATACATACATACATACATACATAAATAAATAAATAAAACCTACGATCCTATGACTGTAAAAAAGGAAAAGTAAAGACTACCCATAAATACAGAGTAAAATAATTCTCTGTGGGATATGTCTAAGTTATCCAATTGCACCCTAAGGACCTAATTCACTCCTTCCTCTGCACATCCCAAAGTCCCCATGCACTACTCCATTTCCAAGTATCTCTATCCTTAGCCAATGTGAAGGCAGTCAGCAAATAACAGGCCCTGGCAGAAGGGAAAGAAAAGAGAACTCACTATTAACTAAGCCTGACACAGGTTTAAAAAAAAAAAAAAAATCACACATGTACTCAGATATGTGCTCACTCCAAGCGAACACGCCCATCAGCATCTCTAGTGGGTGGTCCTTTACCATCCAGTGCTAACCCAGCTCACTTTAAGTCTCCCCATTCTTCTCTGGCTCTGAGATTGAACTCACAATCCCTCTGCCTAACAGACTTCTTCTAAGGGAAACAGAAGCCAGCAAGGAAAAGAATTCAAAAATAAACACCCAGGGAGTTCCTTTTACCCAAATCAACAGAGGTAACATAACAGGGTGGATTCTGAAAAGGAGACAAGAGGCATACAGCAAACATGCCAGGCTTTTAAGTACAGCTCCTTCCCTGCCACAGGAAGTCAGGCAGAGCACAGGAAGTCTTTCAGCACTGCAGAGATTTCCAAGAGTGGTGTAATGGAGAGAGCACAGGAATAGGAATTAGAACCAGCTAACTGGGTGGCTTTGGGCAAGTCACTAGTCTTCTCTGGACTTCTAATTCCCTATCTGTAAAAAATGAGATTGTTAAAACCTGCTGGAACTTGAAGACATCCTTCCCTACCACAAGTTTAAAAAAAAAAAAAAAAAGATACAAAGTATTGACTCTCCACCAAAAGTGCACGTAAGCCATCTGCTTAACTCTTCCAAGAGCAATAGACTGAGAACCCCTGGTAAAAAAAAAAAAAAAAAAGATGATGGCGTCTCTGGTCCCTTCCATCTCTAACATTCTATGGTTCTAAAAGAATTAGAAAGCATCCCGTTGCTGCTGTGAGCCTCTCCATTTCATGGCCAATAGTTTCTAAGCAGAGACCAAATCCTAAAGCCTATAAAGGATTCATGCCCTTCAAATTAAGTATCAATATCTTTGTCATTCCTTACCCTCATCGGTCGAGCTTACCCTCGAGGCCACAACTCAGAAACCGGTCTTCTAACAGCCCTATATTTTTTTTTTCTTTTCTACCCCAGGACACTAAGGAGCAACTCCGCAATGGGTAAAGCACAGAAGAGACATGTCTCTCTCCAGACTTAATGACACGCCGCACAAAACTGAGACTGAGCATCACACTACCAAACTCCGCGGACTTCTCAACACTCCTTGTGTAATTGACTGAACCCACAAGCTAAGCCACATCCCCTTTCGGGCTCTCTCCAAGAGTTGGCTAGCTTTTCAATCTGTCCTCCACATGCCGCTCCCCTTTCCCCATCCCAGTGTGCGCCCAGGGTAAACCACAAGGCGCCCCCTCTTCTCGGGAGCTTTCCACCAGATTCCCTCGCTCTCGGCTCGGCCCAACAGCTCTCCTCCGGACAAACAGACCCAAGAGACCCCCAACTTCTCAAGGAACTAAGGACGGGCTTTAAGAAATGGACTGCATCCCATCCCTGTTCAATTTCCCCAACTCCAAAAAGGAAATCCCATCCCCTCGCGCTGCCTCCGGGGCCCCTTAGGAGCCCAGCCCCTGCACCGGGCCCCAAGCCCACTCTCCAGCCAGGCCCACCCGGCGCCCCGAGGCCCGAGCGCGCTGCGGCCCGCCGTAACCGGGCGCCCGTCCCGCGCGGTCACCTGCATCCCGCCGTCGGCCGCCTCCTCGGTGCGCGGCCGCTTGCTCAGGCCGGGCTCGGGTCCGTCTGCCCCCGCTCCGGGCACCGGCAGCTCCAGCTCCGACTCCCGCTTCATGCCCCGGGCGGCGGCGCCGGGCCCGAGCTGTGGCGGCTGCTGCTGCGGCTGGCCACCTTCCGCCATCCGCCCGCGCCCCCTTCGCCTCCGGGAGCCGGGCGACCCGCGACAGGCCACCTCCCCCTGGGCCTCGGCCCCGACTGTCGCGACAAGCGGGCGCGCGCCGGCCCCGCCCCCCGCGTGCGTGAGTGCGTGCGCGCCGGCCCGGAGCCCGGTTTTGACTTCGACTCCGGCTTCACGACCGCTCCGGCTCGGGTTATGGCTTCGGCTCCGGCTCCGGCTCCGGCTCCGGCTCCTGCTCGGGCTTCGCGCCGGCCGCTCGCTCGCCCGCACGCACGCACGCGCGTGCGCCGCTCCCTCCGTCCCTTGGCCCTTCGGTCCCGCGCTCCCTCGCCACTCGCCGGCTGCGCGAGGAAGGGGGCGGCCCGGGCTCCCAGCGTGGGGAGGGCTGTTTATTTAGGAGGAGGAGGAGCGCGAGGCCGCAGCGAGCTGACTGGTCGGGATTCTCTGTCCCGCCACTGTGGCAGCGCCGGGAAGGCGGGGAGAGAGAGAGAGAGAGAAAGGAGGGAGGGAAGGAAGGACCTGGAGGTGTGGGACTCGGGCCGCCCGCGCGAGAGGAGGCTGTGCCTAGGGGGCGTGGCTACGCCCCTCGGCAATCTTCGCCGCCTCCGCGCGGGCCGCCCGCGGGAGGCCGGGAAGGGATCGGAAAAGCTCGGGAATCTCCGGGATGCTCGGGGACTCTCAGAGAGGAAAGGGTCCGCCTTTTTAGGGCGGTGGCCGGTGGGCGGAGCTTGGAGGGTCGGAGTACGGGGTTGCAGCTCCGGCTAGCAGCGCTACTGCGACGTGGTGACCTGATCCCTCTCATCTGGCTGCCTGGGATTTGGGGGAAGGGGAGGAAGAGGAGTAGAGGGGCACTGTGCGAGAGGAGGGCCTCTTTGCCCAAGAAGAACTGGAAAGTCGGGAATGAAGGCTCCCATACATACTTTTCTGAGAAATTCTGCTATGAATAGAATAATCGCATCCCTGTTAATAACTCCTGATGTTACTGGGAGTGATGGCACACACCTTTAATCCCAGCACTTGGGTAGCAGGAGTTTGAGGCCAGCCTGGTCTACATAGTTCCAGAACAGCCAGGGCTACACAGACAAACCCTGTCTCGAAAAAAAAAAATAAATAACCAAAAGTAGTAATAATTAATAATGATGACAATGCTTGATGTTTTTAAGAGTTTTATGCATTCACGGAAAACCTTTTTGAGGCTGACAGTTGAAAACTTGCTTTCAATCCAATGCATGAACCTAAATTTGCTCAAGTCCTGAAGCAGAAAATGTGGCCAGTCAGATCCCATTCCCTTGTTTTAACTCCTTGCTGCTTGAGTAGCCCTTCATTGCTTATCAGCTTCTTGCAGTTGGGTCTGGTCTGTCCAGGAGGTTTTCTCTGCCTGATTGTAAATGGAAACTGGTTCTTCCTCTCAGGGTCCTATGCTGTGATGGGTACATTGTAAGGGGATGATTCACAATAGCCTAACTTTTAGCCTTTCCTTGGGTGCTACTTTATTTTTGTTGTTGTTATTGAGATTTTATTAGTCCTTTTTTTTTTTTCAATTTATTTTATTTTACTTAACCAGTTTGCAGTCTGATCAAAAGCTCCTCCCTCCTCCCAGCCCTGCCCTCACACAGCCCCCCATTCTATCCTCTCCTCCTGAGAGAAGGGGAGGCCCCTAAGAGATATCAGCCCACCCTGGCACCTCAAGTCACAGCAAGAATAAGCATAGCACATTCTCCCACTGAGACCCAACAAGGAAGCCCAGCTTGAAAAGGGATCCAGACGCAGGCAACAAAGTCAGAGAAAGCCTCTACTCTCTACTCCTGTCTTGGTCCTGCTTGCTTGCTGCTTTAAACAAACTAATTTTTTCTGTTTGGATCCCAACTGCAGTATCTGTAAAATAATCGTTTGGGTCAGTTGTTCCCAACTAGGGAAGGTTTCTTACCCTTCCAACATCACTTGATAAATTTTATTTTTCACAAATGAAAGCTGCTGTTGGCCTCCAGTGAATAGAGGCTGGGAATGTTGTTCAAAACTCTACCATGCGCAGAACAGTCCCTGCAAGAGAGAGTTGTCCAAACCAGAATGTCAATAGTTCAGAGATTAAGAAACCCCAGGTCAGATGATGTCTAAAGTCAATTGCAACCAGTCTATGACTTGGCCTTTGAACTTTAAATGAAGCACCTAAAAATGGATGGAATGATGAAGATGTCTGCTTCAGAGTCAGAGCAACCTAAAAAGGCCCAATGCTTTACCACCTACTGCCCATGTAATGGTGGTTAGAAGTTCCTTCGGAAAAGCTGGCATTTAAACCCAGCACTCAGGGAGGCAGAGGCAGCCAGACTGCGGTAAATATGAAGCCAACCTGGTCTACAAAGCAAGTCCAGGACAGCTGTAGCTACACAGAGAAACCCTGCCTCAAAAAACAAAAAAAAACAGCTTTGATCATGTGATGACTTGAGTCAAAAAAGTTCCCCAAAGCTCATTCCGTGACCTCTGATAGACTTGTGGCAAGTGTTTGGATCAAAAGGAGCTAATCACTAGACCCAATGACCTAAGCAGTCAAGTAATGCATTGACTGACTTGTGACTGGGGGATGGTAAAAACTGGAAGGTGAAGACAGATTGGAGGAAGTGGGCTGCCAGGGGCAGGGTCTCAAAGTGTGTCTCTGTAGGCCCCAGCCTCTTCCTCTGTCTGTCTCCATCACCACCAGTCTACCTGGAGGTGAGTTTCTTTGTTCCAACGCATAATCCCTGCTGTGGTATTAGTTATGCCTCACCTTCCTCACTCACAACAGGAGCCACCAAGTGACCCTGACCTGAAAGCATGAGGCGAAATTAAAGCCACCCTTACATTGCTTTCTCAGGTGCTTCGTCATGGAGAGGAAAAACTGACCAACAGGACCACGATAGCCTGTCTAAGCCTGTGTTACTTACCAACACTGTTGTGTATGTGTCGGGAGGCATGTAGGTGTAGGCAGCTACACGCCACAGCACACACGTGGAGGTTAGAAGACAACCTTCAGAGTTGGTTCTCTCCTTCCACCGTAGGTTCCTGGGATCAAATTCAGGTCATCAGGATTTCACAGCAGACACCTTTACCCAATGAGCCATCATTACGACTTTATTCACATTGTAAGTCAGAGTAACCAAATATATGTTCCTTATCAAAATCAAAACCTCATCATCGATATTTTCTTTTTAAGGTTTCTGAGTGTTGTATACCACAAGCTCCCATGATCTCTCTTACTAGGTAGCTAGTCTTGAATAATCCATTCAAGGAAGGGCATATATTCCAACTTAATGAGCCTGTGTCCTTCCCATGCCGACACAAACACTGCTGGCTCACACTTAGCCAGTATTTCTGGATCCGACTGTGGCGGTTTGAGCAGACACAGCAAGAATGAGAACCTTAGCTGAAATTTCAAGGGTGACTCCAGAAGAGCTGCAGTAACCCATCCGACCTTCAGATGTCCAGCAAAAGAAAGGGTTAATTATTAGTCTTGCGATTGCCATGTGAGGTGGCTTGCATGAGACTAGGAGACTCGGGTGGGACAGACAAAGCTCTACAAGTCGTGGATGTAACCACTAATGTCACGCCAATTACTCATTTCTACTAGGCCTTGCATCTCTCCTTTGTAAGATGACAATACTAACAGTCATGATGTCTTTCTGAGCATTAAATGGAAGCACTTGACAGAATGCCTAGCATAGTAACTGCTTAATAGGTAGTAATTATTTCTCAACTAATTCATACAGTGCCAATAAGCTATTGGCCAGGAGCTCATGGGGCTGGGGATGGAAACCCAGACATCTCCTTATATTACTGTTTTCACCACCAAAGTGGGAGCCCGCCTGTCTACCAGCTCTATGTGTAGAATTAGAGTCCCACTTAAGTCAGGGATCTCCTACTGGCAGTAACAAACAGATCAAGCCTGATCCTGTCCACATGACCATGACAGCTTGAAGGAAAACCCAGTGTCTCTGGGCTAACCTATGGAGCAACAGTTAACTTTTCTTTTCAAACGTAAGCACATAAATATTTGGTTTATTAATTTTTTTTAACTTGCTAAACTGGTATCTTGAGAACAATTCTCCCCTCCCTACCTGCTTTGCCAAATTTCTGTCATCTAAATGGCGTCAGATCCTTGAGAAATAAGATTTTGGGAACAGAGGTGCTTTTCACTCAAATTATAGCTACTCAGCCAGCACCCAAGTCCTTAAGAAGTAGAGCAGTGCTGTAGAGATGACTCAGAGGTTAAGAACTGTTCTTAACTGTCGCTGTTCTTTCAAAGGGCCTGAGTTCAATTCCCGGCAACCACATGGTAGCTCACAACCATCTATAGTAAGATCTTGTATAAAGGCAGAAGGTTGTATAAATAAATCTTAAAAAAAAAAAAAAGAAGAAGAAGAAGAAGAGGTAGAGCAGTGAAGTACAGAAATGTTGAGATGATTTAGAACAAAGAGAAATAGGACCATGCTTTGTAAACACACATAAGGCATTCAGAGAATAAAGAGAGACTAGAAGGGACCGGAGAGATGGCCCAGCAGCTGACAGCACTTGCTGCTCTTGCAGAGGACCTAGGTTTTATTTTCACCACTCAGGTGGTAGCTCACAACACAGCTCCCAGTCTGTAACTAATTGCAGGGGATACAACCCTCTTCTGGCCTCTGAGGACAATATACACAGACATAAGCAGACAAAAACATATACACATATACCTGTATGTATAAAATGAAAATAGAGCTTAAAAAAAGTAGAATAGGCTAGAAGTCGGCCAGTGAACATGTCAAACACACCTGTAACTGCAAAAAGACAGCTCATTCCATTTCTTATATTCTCAAGCTACTTGTTTGGAAATAGATACATTGTATATCAGTCTCCTCTGAATTCAAACGTTCTTTGCTAGAGAACCAAAGTCAAGAAGATAAACAACTCCCAGGTCTCAGGAAGGCCCTGAAACTTAAAGGATTCACAATGTCCCCTCCCCAAAGGCTGTCTAAACAGTAGGTTCCCCAAAGATTATCTGACCTGTGGAACTGCCTTCTAAATCCTGCAGCGAGCTCCAGGGATGCAGTTTTTGTGAGTCATCATCCATGTTAGAATGAGTTTTTCTTTGGTGCACCTGCCTTTGAGCTGTCTGTGTTGCTGATGGTCAACTCCTCATCCACACTGCTGTTACTAGCCCTTGTAAATTTACTGGCTCTCAAGCTAGACCTGAGTGGAATTGTTTCCTTGGTCTATCATTGATGCCCTTTCTGGGGTGAATACATGTTTATTTACATCACTCCAGGAAAAGTCATACAACAAAGCATGAAATAGTACGGAAGAAAATAACACTGAGAAAACATATACATACATATATGCATATAGATATACATTTATACATACATACATATATATTGGTGGAAGGAAGTTGAGAGAGGGTTTCTCTGTGTAACCTTGGCTGCCCCTGGACTCATTTTGTAGACCAGGCTGGCCTCAAAGTCACAGAGATCCACTGCTGAGATTAGAGGTGTGTGCCACCACGCCCAGCTGAAGAATATTTTCGTGAGGAATGGCTCCATGCTTAAAGTACCTGCTGCATTAGCTTGAGAACACGATTTCAGAGCTGAGCATGAGAGCCCTTCAGTAATTCCAGCACTCCAGAGGCAGAGACAAGAGATATCTGAGCCAGACTAGACTCCAGCAATGAACTCTGAATTCTATTGAGAGACCTTGTCACAATGAATGAGGTGAGGAGTGACTGAGCAAGACTCTCAGGTCTCCTCACACACACATGCACATTCACACACACAAATGCTCACATACCAAACACACATGTGTATGCATGGGGGGAGGAGAATATTTTTATCATTCTTTGGCCATTCAACTAATATCAAGTTCAGTCCCTGTTCTTATTTTAATATCCACTGTACCCCTGAGGGCATTAAATGGGTTTCTGGAGTATAGAAATAGATACAAAGTTGCTTGAAAGAAAGGGAAAAAGAATTTCCTGGAGAAGAAAAATATCTGAAGAAATGATCATTCTCCTGACATCCTTTCATCTATCTGTTTAACAGATTATGGACGGGCTTCTTGAATAACAAGGTGCCAAAATCGTTCTTAGGACCAAACAGTCCATCATGCTGGAAAAAAGACTAAACAAACAAAGAGCTAATTGCATCGTGATTGGAGCTCATCTCTCACAGTGAGCAAGAACACGGACTCTGGCATCAGCTAGACATGGCTTTAGGTCTGGCTTCTCCTTACAGCTCAGCTTGTGCAAGAACGGTGGCCATTCTGCATTTTATATCACATGCACTGCCCAGCATCTAATTTCTTAGCTGTTACTTGCAAAATCACAACTTTGTTCTATCATCCCAGCCTTTGGGGGAAGGGGCAGGAAGAGAGGAAGAGGGAGGAAGGAAGGAAGGAAGGAAGGAAGGAAGGAAGGAAGGAAGGGAGGGAGGAAGAAAAAGAAGAAAGAATTTCTGCAAGTTTGCTGGCAGCCAAGGATAGCCAAGTAACACAGTTGAGAGCCTCGAGGTGTAGGCAGGAGATAGCATTTTTTTCTCAAATAATAAGACAAAACCTCAAGAAGGAAAGGATCCTTGAAAGCATAGAGGTGCATGCCTGTAATCCCAGCACCTGGGAGGCAGAGGCAGTCAGATTTCTGTGATTTCGAGGCCAGTCTGGTCTACAAAGCGAGTCCAGGACAGCCAAGGCTATACAGGGAAACCCTGTTTCAGAAAAAAAGAAAAGAAAAGGAAAGGAAAGGATCCATGCCCTTTACCCTTCTGCCTGCTGAGAACACAAACAGGGGAGACAGCAGACAGCTTGTCCCCGAAGCAAGGCTATACATTCCAAGAGTGGTATTGGAGAACTACCAGACCCACACAAGCCCGGCTGCCTGTAATTCATTGTTATTTGAGAAAAGGAAGCTCCCATTTGGCTAAGCCACTGAGGATAGGTTTCAACATGCAGCCAGCCCAGCTCAGGTCCTAACTGATACAATCTATAAAGGATAAAGGTGATGTCTCTCCCGGGTTCTTTTGAGAATTAAATAATGCATGAAAGGCAGTGGGCATGACACCTGCTTCACAGGTACTTGGTGAGCAGTACTGAAGACCTTTGTACTACTATTACTATATCTCGCTTCCTGATTAGCATGATTATCTCGGTGCCCAGACGAGAGGGCTGCAGAGGTAGGTGCTACTCCCTCTGACCGGAGGAGCTAGCCCAGAATACTACGTTTAGGCTGGGTCTTTAACGATTAACAATTTTCCAGGCTTTGGTTGTTTTTTTATTTTTATTTGGGGCGGGGGTGGGGTTGCTTTGTTTCTTAACACTTATGTGTTTATTCTGTGCGTGTAGAGGTCAAAGGGCAACGTGCAGGCTTCAAGTTCTCTCTTTGCAGCATGAGGGCGAGGTGGGGGGGTGGCGGAGAAGGCAAGGCCCTTTACTCATTTAGCCACCTTGCTAGCCCTGGGCTATGGTTTTGGATGAAAAAAAAAAAAAAAAAAAAAAAAAAGAAGTAAATTATTCTGTCTGCCTTTCCTCAGGAGGATGGGATCAGACCCTATCAGTCTGGCTCTGGAGCAATGCCGACGGTCTTCAAATAAACAGAGAGTGGGACCAGAGCACTCATCCACAAGACTATTACAAGGCCTCCAGGAGAGCAAAGATCTTAGGCAAGATGAGTTCGGACCGGTTACCCCAGTCCCTTGGTTATTAAGTCATTCAAGAGCTGGTGCTGTCCTCACACTCAGCAGGGACACAGAAGGTAGGTTTCGTGAGCTTGCCACAAAATGTAGCTCTTCCAACAATAGTAAAGGTATTAAAAAGAACATCCCAGGGGGCCAGGTAAACTCAGTGGTTACAGCCAGATCCCCCAAGAGCAGACAACAGAGCAGGTGCTCCTGCTCTGCAGTCCTAACAGTTCAACCCCCTGAACAGAGTTCACAGAGCCCAGTCCCCAGAACTCACTGACCATCTCTCTAACCAGAGGCAGAAAAGTACATACAAACAGAAGAAACTGCTTTCTAAGCCAAAGCTCTCCTCGCTCCCAACCCCACCCCCCCCAAAAAAAAAAAAGAAAAAAAAAAAAAGAAAGGCGGAGAATACCCTTGGTAATTCAGCGGCCAGAGGAAGGGGAAGCAACTCCTGCCGTGTGATTGGCAGAGCCCGGAGCAGATACAGTCTAATGAGAAACTGAGTTCATCGGGGGAAAAAAGAAAAAGGAAAAAAAAAAAAAAAAAGGCGGTGTGGGGGTGTGTGCTTAAGCCTCATTAGAACTGTAAAAGCAGCCATTCGAACACAAGCCCTGCTATTGACTCCAGCCTCGCTTCCCTACGTCCTCTCTGCTTGTGGCATTATTGAACCTGGGTTTTTCCTATAGGCCAGGACCTTGCCAACCCTTTCGCCCTTCACATAATGTGTTTGTCTGGTTTCTATTTCTGTAGTTTGATGAAGGATGATAGCAGGGTATTGAGCTGTTGTTTTTCATTTAGTGCAGTCTCCACCCTCACCCTGGCCCCTGCCCCCTACCCTGCTCTTAAGTCATGTTTTCATTGTCTGATTTGTGCCTGGCCCTAGGTTTTTATGGCTTCCTCTGAGAATGGAGGAAAGCCTTATTTTATTCCATTTTCCAGGCACAGCTATACATAGCTTCATGCACCCGTCCTTCCTGAGGAGAATTACTGGGTTTCAATACTGGCGATGACCTCAGAAGGGAAAGACAGGGAAGCTCAGACATTTGCCGAGCCCCTCACAGAGAGCAGCCCTCAACCAGCTTTGTGTTTTGTTTGCCTTTTTCTTTTTTTTTTTTTACTTTTAACTCTCAGAAAAAGGTACGTGAAGTCGCCTTTTGCAAATGAAAAAACAGAGACCCAGAGAGATGAAATGACCTGTTCAAGGTCACATGGGGTAATTAATGACAGCGACACTCCTGTCGCTTTACCCCATTTCTGCCCCTTCCAGTGCGGCCCTGTGTGTTGGCGGTGGGCGAGTTGTGCTTATGTATTACCATGTAGCCTCAGCTTTCCTGGAACTTGCTACACGGACAAAGCTTGCCCCAGACTCACAGAATTCCGCCTGCCTCTGCGGCTCAAGCATTTGCCACAAGGCCCCACCCAGACTTGCCAAATAGCCAGTGCCAGAGCTCCAGGGATCTGCCTGTCTCCACCCCCAAGTGCTGGGATTGTTAAGTGTGTGTGCTCATGCACATGCCACTCCCCGTCTGGGTTGGTTGGTTTGTTTTTTGTTTGGGGAGGGTTTCTATTTTGTTTTGTTTCGTTTTTTTTTTTTTTTTTTTTTTTTCAAGACAGCATTTCTCTGTGTAGCCTTGGCTGTCCTGGACTCACTTTGTAGATCAGGCTGGCCTCGAACTCACAGATATCCACCCTCCTCTGTCTCCCTGAGTGTTGGGATTACAGGTGTGGGCCACAGCGCCCAGCTGTTTGTTTGCTTGATGTGGGTTCTAGAGATTGAACTCAGATCCTCCTTACTGACTGAGGCATCTCCCCAGATCTGCAGACCCATCTGGTTTTGGTTTCTTTGTTATTGTTGGGTTTTTTGTTGTTGTCTTGTTTTGAGACAGGGTTTCTATGTGTAGCCCTGGCTGTCCTGGAACTTGCTCTGTAGATCAGGGTGGCCTTAAATGCAGAGATCCACTGGCCTCTGCCTCCTAAGAGCTGGGATTAAAGACACGTGCTACCACAGCCAGTCCTCTGCAGACCCCTCTTTAAGGACCTTTTAATGTGTTTTCCTTTGAGCAGGTCCAAATCTTGCAAGGAAAAGAAAAGAAAGAAACCAAAAAGGCTTAACGTTTTATTTGCAGATACAGATTTTAGGTATCTTCATGAAGCTTTGCTTTGGTGGTGTGAACTCCTGGGCTTCTGCAGTCAAGGCACGAGATGTTTGCTATCTTTGATGTCCCTGCTGGCTCCTGCTCAAACGCCCTCTCTGGATTTCTGCCTGGCTTTCGGTCTCCATCCCATCAGCCTTCATTGAGCTGGTTGTCAGATCGTCAGTCCTTGATCCATGCAGGTTGCCTCAGTCAAGGGCACAGAAAAATCATGGCCTCCCCCAAAGCCTCTAGCCCCTTGGAAGGCCCCCCCAGGACCTCCAAGCCGCTGACTCAGGCCCCACTGGGAAGATAAATAGGCACCTCTGCTGCCAACACCTCGCTGGAGGTGAACTGCTAAGCCGCTGCCCCCAGGACCCTACAGAGCAAGCCAGGCCTCCTCCCCCAGAAGTCACACAGAACCTGGAGTTGGAGTGCTGAATCTCCCTCTGCCCTCTGGGCGGCTCCATGTAGGAGGATACAGGCATGGGATCCCTGACATCCTCACCAGCCCTGGCCCTGCTTCCCTGCATCCTCAGCAGCGAGGGCCTCTTCTGGGTGGGCTGCCAGACTGGTCCAGCTGATTCTGACTCTTCCAGACCTCTGCTTTTCCCAGAGCACCAACTTCATGTCCAGAGTCATACAGGGCTAGGCTGGCCAATGAAAAAGACCAAACTTTTCTGAAACAGACTTTTCTTTCAAACGTCATTTCAAAAGTATGTTTTGAGATACAAGAGCTAGGTCCTGAATATCTCTCTTTGCATTTTCATTGTAGCACCTGTGTGTATGTGGGTACATGTGTGGTCCTTGTGTATGTATGTGCTTATGTGTGTGGTGAAAAGCTACCTGTAATGTTTTTTTTTTTTAAACTCTACTTTATTTGGGGTGTTTAGGCCTCTACCTCCGTTCAAATCAGCCCCCCAACCTTAAGTAGGAGAGAGAAAAGGCTAGTGGGGAGAGGGGGCCCAGACCCCGTTACTTCTCCTGGCTATTTAAGGTCATGAGGTTCTTTTAGGGCTCTACATGAATCTCCGTCAACCGCAGACACAGCCAGCAGGCTCCTCCACGACGCTGCACACTAAAGCGTTTCTCTCCGTCTGTCTGCTCCAAACTGCCACACCGTCTCTGGTCTCTGGTCTCTCCACACTGCTACACCCCGCAATTCACACACCACCACCGAACGCCACCCCGAACACCACACACTCTCTTTCTCAGCCTCGGATTTATACTCTCAAGAGTCCTAGACCACGCCCCTCTCTGTGCCCCACATGGAAGGCCGTTACCAGCTGGCAAAGATCACACCCCGAATATGACAACTAACAGGTGTGGACAAACTATAGCCCAACTAAAATCCCACACTTGGGATTAAAACAAAAGCACATTTACGTGACATACAAAAAAAAAAAAAAAAAAAAGCCAAAACTTCCGTTGCAAGCACGTGTGTCCGTGTATGAACTTGTGTGTACATATGTACGCATGGGCATGCTGATGTCAAGGGCTCCCTCAATCACGCTCCACCTGAATGGCTGGCTGGCTGGCTGGCTGGTTGAGGCCGGGTCCCTTACTGAACCTGGAACTCACTGGTTCAGCTACCCTGCCTGGCCCTCAACTGCCGCACTAGAGTCTTTCTGTCACTGTCGTCCTAGCTTTGGGATCACAGTACGTTCCACCAAACTCAGGTCCTTATGCTTGCTTCCAGTGGGCATCCAACTGAGCCATCTCCCCAGCCCCACTGTAGCAGTTTTAGTGGTGGAAAAGTAGGAAAGGCAAAAGACACCTGGGATAGCAAGAAGAGGGACAGCCTAGGCTAGAGTTTCTGGGGTAGAGACAACTCTGGGCGTGACTCCTGTGGCCACCGGCCTCCCCTGGAGTCAGGGTGGGGATGTGTGACAACTCTGCTCTGGCCAATAGAGCACAAATAAAATGATGGAAGCCATTTGAGGTATGGCTCCTAAGATCTCCTACCAACTCTCTCGCCGTCTCGTCGCTTCCTTCCATGGTTGCTGGGGAGGCCTGGGCTTGAGACAGGACCATTTGCAAGAGGAAGGACCCAAGCCCTGGTCGTCAAATGGAGAGAGTTCTGGATAATGATCTGGGGGTAAACAAGGCATAAGATTTTATTTGGTTAAACTGCTGAAGTCTGGTTTGTAAAATACAGTTATTTGTTTTTTTAATTGATGCGTATGTGTCTGTGTTGGTACGTGCGTGTAGGTGCCCTCGGAGGCCCTAGGCATTGGATTGCCTGTAGCTGGAATTATAGGTGGTTATGAGCTGCTCAGTGTGGGTGAAGGAGACTGAGCTGGCATCCTCTGGAAGAGCAGCAAGTGCTCTCCACAGGTGAGGTAGCTCTCTAGCCCCCAACGTTTATTTACTTATATTTTTCACGTATGTATGTTTTGTCTGCGTGTATGTCTGTGCACCAAACTTGTGCAGTGCCAGTAGAGGCCAGAAGAGGGCGACCTATCCCCTGGAACTGGAGTTACAGATGGTTGTGAGCCCCGATGTGGGTACTGGGAATCAATCCTACCGACCTCTGGAAGAGTGTCCTTAGCCCCTGAGCCATCTTTCCAGCCCAAAACTTTGGTTTTTATTGCTTTGTTTTGCAACTGTTCACATTATTCACCAACAAAATATTTAAATATTATTCTGTTTCTAATGTATGAAGTATCTGAGATGAGGGACCAGAAGTTGAGTCTTTTCGATTAAATCTATGGAACTGAAGGTGCCTGCAGATATTCGGATCCTAGCACTTGGGATACTGAGGCAGCGAGAGTGACAAAAATGTCAAGGTCAGACTGGAGATGTGATAAAACCCTGTAATGAAAACAGCAGAGAGGAGCCCCCCTCTCCCCCACAATCCACCCCCGCCGCCACTGTTGCGTGGCCTGCTTGCAGCCTGAGCCATCACCACGAGCAAGTCTGTGCTGGAGAGACGGGAGAGAAAGAGAAGCTGAATCTTTTATGTACTAAGAAGAGAGGCAGAACTGGAGACATGAGGGAGGTGAGAAACAGCCTAATGGGAGCAGCCTGTGCTGCCACCAAGGGACACGTCTGTGTCTGTGGCCCACAGCAGCAGGGGTCTATGTAGATGCCCATGATACCACCAAAGGCCATTCAGACGTTCCTAGTCTGGGCTGATGCCCAGGGCCATGTTGCTGTCCAAGGCCATCACATAGGCCACACAGCTTGCTGGCTACAGCACTGGGGAGAGTGGGGCCTGAACCTCCTCACCTGGGCAGCACAGTGGATCTGGCCCTGGTGGCCAGGGCCCAGGGGAGCCAGCCCCAAGGACATGAGTGAGGGAGAGCTGACCCTGCCCCTCACCTGAGAAAAGCAAGAGAGCTGGCAGGCTGACCAAGTCAGCTTCTACCCAGGCCCAGATCCAGGGCTTTGGGTTGGCCCACCCCAACATCTACATTATCTATGAACTGCTGGAATGCAGGAAAGGAACAGTCCTAGAAAACCAAAGTTGAAGGATCTCCATGACACAAGGCAACCACAGGATGTGTGAGAGGACTCCTCATGAGCATTGATAGTGTAAAAGAAGCCAGAGGCCTCGAACCAGACCAATGACTCTTAGCAATGAACATTTGAAATTAAGCTGATTGGGCAAAACTGCATACTGTGTAACACGCTTGACGCATTGTAGCTTCCACGGTGAGACGGTTTGTCTGTTTTGGTTGGTTGGTTGGCTTTTCCTTGTTGTTTTATTTTTGTTTTTGTTTTGCTTTGGGGGGAGGTTGCAAGGACGGAGGGCAGATATGAAGGGATGGGAAGGTGAGTAGGATTGGGGTGCATGATGTGAACTTCACAAAGAATTAATAAAAAGTTAAAAACAACAACAAACAAACAAACCCACCCATGAGATTTTGGAGCTTTGAAGGAGTTTCATAGACACTTCCCTTCAGCATTATGTGAGGAATTACCTTAGACATTGCTGTAGGAGAGGAGAGAGGAAGTCAGAACATCTGATATGTTATGGATAAGCAGGGTGGTTAAGTTCTGTGAAGTTAGACCCGAGTGTGTAACCAAATAGAATAGCTAGGCCCTCCAACCCCACCACCTACATATTGGCATAGCTGGGCACTTGCAAGCTGTCCCCAACAGAAGATGGGGGTCCCTTATAGCCTGGCAAAAAGTTAACCAGAATTCTCTCTCTCAGCTGTTGGGCAGATTTGAAGAAAGAGTCAAGAAGGGACTGAACCCTGGCCCTGTCTAGTTTCCTTTTCCAAAGTCTCAAATCAGATGAATCACAGCTTCTGTGCACCAAAAGACGTAGGACCCATGCACTGTTGGGTAGGCTGTCTGGCTCCTTACTCCCCGGGCACTCTGGATGGGCTGTCTGTGCTCTTCACTCAAGTCTCATGGCAGGAGACACTGTGATTCTGCTTTTGTTCCACTGGCAGGTCTCGCCATCCTGAAATGGGGCTGTGATGCTTTGAATAGGAATGGCAGCATGTGTTTGAATGCTTGGCCCATACTGAGTGGCACTATTAGGGGCGTGGCCTTGTTGGCGTGGGTGTGGCCTTGCTAGAGTAGGTGTGGCCTTGGTGGAGGCTTTGAGGTCTCCTATACTCAAGCTGCCCTCCGTGTGACAGTCTCCTGCTGCCTGCAGACCAAGATGAAGAACTCTTGGCTCCTCCAGCACCGTGTCTGGTTGCTTCCCACCATGTCTGCCATGCTTCCCACCATGATGACAATAGACTGAATCTCTGAAAATGTAAGCCAGCCCCAAATACATGTTTTCCTTTACAAGAGCTGCCTTGGCCATGGTGCCTCTTCACAGCAATAAAACCCAAATGAAGAAAACAAAGCATTTAGTGCTTCTGAGGGGACGGGCATTGTCCACACCTTTTCTCCTGGGCTGTGAAATGAAGACGTGGCTTGCTTCTCCCAATCTGTAGCTGGAAGTCCAAGGAGAGGCAGTGGCTGTTCTGGCCACTGGCACCCTCTAGCCCTTCTGTGAGGTCCCCTGCAGTTCCGTAGGAAAGGCCTACAGGCACCACACAGGTCGTTGGCTGCCGTAAACTGGCAACGCTGGGACTGCAGGGACCTGCTGCGTAAGTGTGCTGGGGTTAACCATGCTGGCAGCCATGCTGGACGACACACAGAAGGAGGTCTGTATGAAGTCCTCAGATCTTTCCCTTCTTGGTTAGGACCATTTTGAGGAGTTTCTGAGTGTTGTAAAGCGCTCGCGGTGGAAGTCATTTTTCCTTCCCTCCTCTTCCTTCTGTCTTCCCGCCCCACAGTGCTACCACCCAAATAAACCACGGCACCCACATTTGGCCCCAGGAGTGTCTTGGAGAAGCCCAGTTCAACAAGGAAGGATGTTTCCTAGCTCCCGATGAAAGGACAAAGAACATGAGGTGCTGGAGTTTCCTCTGAAAGCTAAAATAAAAATTACTCTATAGCCCAGCTATACCGCTGCTGGGCATATTCCAAAAGGGCTCCGTATCCTCCCATGGAGACGCCTGCACATCCATATTTACTGCTCATAATAGCAAAGATGTGGAACCAGCCTAGAGGTCAACAGCAGATGAATGGATGACGTAATGCAGCACATTTGCACAATGGAATTTTGTGCATCTGCCAGGAAATGAAATTTTGAAAATGAAAACAAAAGAAGTGAGAACAGGAAATATTATATTACGTGAAGTAACTGAGACAGTAACAGTACTTATCAGAAAGATACTGGTTTTTTTCTCTCTCACATTCAGACCTTGTTTGTCGTTTTAAGTGTGTGTATTTGACTGTGGGTACATGTCAAGAAACCAGAAAGGGACCCCTGAGATAGGAAAAAGAGGTTTGAAGAGAGGGGAGTCACAGGGCAAGGTAGCACACGCCTTTAATCCCAGCACTCAGGGAGGCAGAGGCGGGCGGATCTCTGCGAGTTGGAGGCCAGCCTGGTCTACGAAGCAAGTCCAGGACAGCCAAGGCTACACAGAGAAACCCTGTCTCTAGGTTAAGAGCACTGGCTGCTCTTCCAGAGGTCCTGAGTTCAATTCCCAGCAGCCACATGGTGGCTCATGACCATCTATAATGGGATCTGGGCCCTCTTCTGATGTGCAGGTGTATATGCGGATAGAATATTGTATACATAATAAATATAAATCTCTTGGTTTGATTTTGTGGGGGTTTTGTTGTTGTTTTTGTTTTGTTTTGTTTTTGTTTTTTTTTTGAGACAGGGTTTCTCTGTGTAGACTTTGCTGTCCTGGACTCAAACTCACAGGTATCTACCTGCCTCTGCTTCCCAGACTGCTGGAATTACAGGCCGGGCAAACAAATAAATATTTTAAAAAATGAAAGAGAGAGAGAGAAAGAGAGAGAGAGAGAGAGAGAGAGAGAGAGAGAGAAAGGGTGTCGAGATGGTAATAAGCAAATGACATGAAAATAGAAAGATTACTGATTCACCTCCTCAGTGAGTGCCTATCTCCCCTCACCCCAAGCCCAGACATGGTTTTTCTTCATAGCCCTTGCTATCCTGGAACTCTGTAGACCTGGCTGGCCCCAAACTCAAGAGATCTGCCTGCCACTGCCTCCCAAGTGCTAGGATTCAAGGTGTGTACGGCCACGGACAGGCTCATGTCTATCTGAAGAAAGAAGGAAATCCTGCTACTTGAACCCCCTGGATGAACCCAGAAGACATTGTGTTGAGTGAAAGCAAGTCAGACATGGAGAGGCTAGCAGCACCCAGAATCTAAAAAGAGTAGGACCAGCAGTAGCAGAGTGCAGAATGCTGGTTTCCAGGAGCTGAGGGGTGGACTAGAGGTTGGTCTCAGGGCTGAGAGTTTGAGGGAGACCAGCAGAATGAGTCTGGAGAGATCCTGCACTGCATCATGGGATTGTATTATCTCAGGGACTTGAAAACTGCTCAGAAAACAGACTTTAAGTGCTCATCACACACACAGGTAGTGGAGGAATATGTGTTAGTCAACCAGCTTGATCTAATCATTTCACGATATACATATCTTTCATAATAAAAACATAACAAAACACCATACTGCATGCTGTAAGGATGTATAATTTCATCTGTTTGTTTAAAAAATAAATATAAACTTTTAAAAGGATGTTTTAGCCTCTTGTCATTCAGCAGTAATTCTCTGTCTCTTTGGCCATGTACTTCTGACCCTGATCTTTGTAGCCAAGGAGCCTCTGATTCCAGTCCACGCTGGACACTCTTGCGGAAGCTTCTGGTTTCCTGTCAAACCACTGTGACCTCGTCACCATCCACGCTGGTGCCAGCCAGCCTTGCCTTAGACATCTCAATGCTCTTCTTTCTTTCTTTCTTTCCAGCCTATAATTTAGGATTTTTCAATTATCCCTTCATATCCAGTTGGCCAATATTGAACGGCTCCTCTCTGGGAACACGACGATGAAGAACCCAAAGGCCCAGCTCTCAAGAGTTCCTTCTGGTGAGAAGATTGAGAAAGTATTAACAAAGACGTAAGATTCTGGTAAGTGCTACTCGAAGATGAAAGGGAGTGGAAGGCTGACAGAAATGGGCCAGTTTTTTGATGGGAAGCGCACAGAGGGCTTCTTTGTGAGAACCACCTTTAGGATAAAAACAGACTACAAGACAGTGTTAACTATCATAAAACAGAGAGTGGGAAAGACTCCACAAAGACTACTAGGCTGGACGGCTCAGGAAGGCACTGGGGACTTTATAATGGCCGGATCTCCCATTCTCATTCCTCTTTTAGAAAGATGCTGGACACACAGTAGGTATGCAGAGAAACGCAGGCTGAAGGGCTCCTTGGGAGCAGGCATGATATTCTGTTGTTGCTATTAACATGCTTCCTTTCTGAGGGCACGGCAAGGGCCTGATGGGGGACAGTGGCCATCAGATGGGAGGAAGTCTATGCCCATAGCACATGAAGGAAGCCAGGTACCAACAGCAGAGTCTCGTGTAATTCTATTGTATTTTTGTGTGTGTATAAAATCTGATACTGAAGTGTTAGGATTACACTAGGAATATGAGAAAAGTGTTAGAATTAGTTAATTCCTTTGAAGGGTTAAGTGAATCCTTGTCTCTTTGCTGTTGCTATATCAAAATAAGGGCTAGGTAATTATATAAAGAAGAAAACAGACTGTTTCCCTCATAATTCAGAATTTTTACATTTGTTTGTTTGACGTGTGTGAGAGAAGAGAGTATGTGTAGTAGTCAGAGGACAACTTGTGGGAGCCTAGTCTCTCCTCCCACCAAGTGGGCTCTAGGGATTGGACTTGGGTCGTCAGGCGTGGTGGTGAGCACCTTTCCCTCCTGAGCCACAGTTTGGAGGCTGAAATCTAAGATCACATGATGGCATATGGCATCATGATGGCAGATGGCATCACGATGGTGAGAGATCATGTGGCAAGAGGGCAGCCAGAGTGCAGCAGCAACTCATCTTGATCCTTTAATTAACAGCCGCTCTCACAAGGAGGCTGGCTTCAATGCCGTCCAGAGGCAGCACCCACAGTGAACCTTCCAGAAAGGTCTCACGGCCTCACTCTGCTGCACTGGGGACCAGGCTTCAGGCACATAAGCCCTTGGGGGACAGACTGCATCTAAACCACATCCAACCCATAGATCCCAGGGCCCGAAGCATGGGGACATCATTTAACAGTAGCAGTCTCAGTGTATGCCTTAGTTACTTTTCGGTCGCTGTGATAAAATACCCCGAGCAAAGCAACTTAGGAAAGAAAAGAGTTTATTCCAGCTTACGGTTCCAGAAGGAGAGTCCATCATGTCAGAGATGCATTGGTCAGGAAAAGCATGGTGGCGGGAGCAGAAGCAAGCTGATCACATCTTCATCCACACAGGGAAAGAAGAAGAGGTGGGGCCAGGCTGTAAACCCTCAAAGCCTCGAAGCCTGTCTTCCTTTAGAAAGGCCTGCTCTCCTAAAAGTCCCATAACCTTCCCAAAGAGCACCACCATCTGTGTCCAGATACATGAGCCTAAGGAGAAATTTCTCATCCAAAAACACCGCATTATCTCACTTAATTAATGGGAGACCATAGCTACTGAACATTATTTGTTAAATGTGTGACTATATATTCTTAAAGAAAAACATATTCCCCCACATAAAAATGAACCTCACCAGCTCATCTCAGTGGAATCTAAGGTTTAAGTGAGCATCATTTGACCAAGTTTGGGCTCCAGTGGGACAGAGCAGGGGCTTTGTTTTCTGTACAAGATTATGTGACGGGGTTTAGTGTTTTCTTCATGGTGCCACTGGTCCCAAATGACTTGAGTTTGGGGGTTTTCTGGTCAGGAGATCAAATGTCTCCAAAACAGGCTAATTTTTCCAGTCAGCTCAGCTGGATCAAGCTGTTAATGAGACGGACTTGTCTTGGCTAAGGGTGACACTGTTGGTGCTGACAGGACCGTAGACTATAAACGCTTGAAGCCCTGAGTGTCTGCCACCAAGGGACTAAAGTCCAGTGTGCAGCTTTAGTTAACAGAGGAGGAAACCGACTGGCAAAGAGATCCTCCCGAGGCCTTAAGATGCTTGGGCCTGTTTTCTTTCTCTGCCTCTCAGTGGGAGTCCCACGAACACACCTCCCGTCACTTATAAAAGCAGGGATTAATCTCTGTAAGAGGCACAAAGTCTCGCAGATGGGAACAGTGAAGTCTGGCTGTGAGGTCAGCTCTCTTCTTCCGTCTTTCTATGGATTTATGCGGTTCTAACTCAGGTTGCCTGGCTCCTGCAGCAAGGACATTTCCCGGCTGAGCTAGCTCACTAGTTAGGCTAGTAGTTAGGCTGTAGACTAACACCAGGCCTGCAGCCCTGAGAAGGTTCCTCTAGAAACAGAATATGGTCACCCTTGGTATCCACGCTTCTCTGGTTCTGCAGGGACACTCAAACACAAGGTGCTCAAGCCCCCTACTCAAAAGCCAAGGAGATGGTGCTTTGTATATCCCCAGCTGGCAGTCCTGCTTCAATATTACAAGTCCTGGCATTCAAGGCACGCACCCTCAAGTCCAGCCCCTCCCGTACACTTCAAATCTTCCCTGTTAGTTGGCACTTCCCTGGCGAGTGATTGTGCTGTGTTGTTTACGGAGGCTGAGGTGGGGGGTGGGGGAGACATGACATGACCGTACAAGTTCAGGACACTCACAATCTTTTTTTTTTTTTTCTGAGATTTTTAAAGTCATGGTTGGCTGAATCCACAGATGGAAAAAAACCTAGACCTCAGAGGGTGTCTATGGGATGTGAGTTGGGTGGGTAGAAGTCTTCCCTATGTGAGAAACATCTACAGGACCCTGGCACAAGACTTCCTGTGCCCATGATGGGCGGAGCATTGTTCTAAGCAATGGTTCTCAGAATATCGCCCAGGCACCCCGTAAGGGCTTTTTTTGTTTTGTTTAGATTTTATTTATTTATTTTATGCATATTAGTGCTCTAAGAGGGCAGTAGAGGGTATAGATGGTTGTGAGCTACCATGTGGTTGCTGAGAATTGAATTCAGGACCTCTGGGAGAGCAGACAGTGCTCTTAACCACTGAGCCATCTCTCCAGCCCCCCCGTAAGGGTTTTTAAGGCCCTTTCAGGGGTTTGTTGAGATGAAAAGTGTTCTGGAGCAATGACAAACTTTGCCAGTCTGTCTTGTCAGCTATCTTGTCATTGCTCCAAAACACTTTTCATCTCAACAAACCCCTGAAAGGGCCTTAAAAACCCTTACGGGGGGGGGGAGGGGGCTGGAGAGACTGCAGACTGCTTGTCTGTGTGTCTCTTGTCCCCAGGACTCCGAGCTTCATTTCATTCTGGTTTTCTTTTTTTATCTTTTGAGGATTTTTTTTTTCAAATTATTGTGCCGTTATCTTACGTGCATGGATGTTTTGTCTGCATGTATATCTGCACCACGTGCGTGCCTGGTGCCCTGAGAAGCCAGAAGAGGGCATCAGATCCTCTAGAACTGGAGTTACAGACTGTTGGGAGTTGCCACAAGGGTGCTGGGAATTGAATCCAGATCCTCTGCAAGAGTAGCCAGTGCTTTTAACCAATGAGCCAACTTTCCGATCCTTTAAGGACTTTCATTACATTTAGTTATTTTGTGTGTGTGTGTGTGTGTGTGTGTGTGTGTGTGTGTATATATATGCACGCATACATACATACATACATGTATATAATGGTTTAGGGCACATGTATGTCATAGCATGTATGGAAGACAGAGGACAATTTGTGGAAATTAGTTCTCTCCTTCTACCACATGGGTCCCAGGAATCAAGCTCTTGGCAGTTTTGGCCAAAAGTGAGTATCTCGCTGGTCTTTAAAAAAAATAAATAAATAAAAATAAATTTTTAAAATAGTTTCTTTATTTTTAAGCTAGGACTCCATTCACTTGAACTTACTACCGCGGCCTCCTGAGTGCTGGAATTATAAGTGAGAGCCCCAGGCTCAGCTGGCTTTATTTCCAAAGCCTGGTAAATAGCAACAGATAATCACCCCTGTAATGAATTCTTTACAGCATTCAGTCAGGTTTAAGGACATAATATTTGGGGTGGGAGGCAAAGCTTTGAGATCCTTGTTTTTCTAGATACCACAAAAAAGTTAATAAGAAGTATGAGAAAATGAAAAGGTAGAGGGAATGGGAAGGGCTGCCACTGGGAGGTGTGGGATGGGGAGGAGAAGCTGTTTGCAGTATTAAATAAGGAACTGGAGAGGTGGCTCAGCGGTTAAGGGTTGCTCTTCCCGGGGACTGTGCATTGATGTGCATACGCCCCCACATATAATTCAAACAAACAAACAAACAAGAAAAGGAATTTTAAGCCAGGTCGTGGTGGCACGATTTAATCGCAGCACCTGGGAGACAGAGGCAGTTGCATCTCTGAGTTTGAGGTCAGTTCTGGCCTAGGTTAAATCTCAGATGCTGGGACAAATGGCTGAGGTGCCTATTTAACACATCAAAGTGGACCTACCTGTCACACGCATGGCTGAGACACTCTGCCCCCCACCTCAAGCTCTCCAACCCAGGGGCTGGCCTGCCCTTCCCCAGAGGCTCTCCCTAGGTTATCTAGACATTTGGTTACCGGCTCTCTTTTTACCCTTTGCCCTCTTGGCTGCTGCACCTGGCTCCCCTCTCTCCCCCCTCCCTTCCCTTCCTCCACCTCATGGCTCAGGGTCATGTCCTCTCTGGACTCTCCCAGATGTCTCTGCCTCTGGCTATGCCCTCCCTTTTATCTACAATAAACTTTCTCTTTCACCATACCTAAGAAACAGTCGCGTCCTTCCTTTTCATTTTTAATTTTTTTTAGTCTTTAGAGTGAGTTTCAGAATAGCCAGAACCACACAGAGAAACCCTCACGAAAAACAAAAACAAAACAACAAACAAACCAAAAAGGAGTTATAGCTTGGAATGAAAAGATAAGCATAAATCAAATATCTGATAGTTTCAAGTTGCGATTTAAAATTCTTTCTATACTCCATAAATATGCACAAGTATGCCAGTAAAACTGAAAATGAAATAAAAATCAAAATGCTCCCACTTATCCTAATTTATCATTTTTATTGTTAATTATATATAACTTATATAAGAATCCATAATTTAAAGAAATAAGAAAGAAAAATTCTTCTAATACGTTGAAGTTTTACTTGGAATTTCAGTCTCTTGCTTCTGCAAAAGGAACCACACTGTTCTGATTCTTTTTTTTATTTGAGACAGAGTTTCTCTATGTAACCTTGGCTGTCCTGGACTCACTTTGTAGACCAGCCTGGCCTGGAACTCACAGAGCTCCATCTGCCTCTGCTTCCCAGAGTGCTGGGATTACAAGCATGTAGCACTGTGCCTGGCTGCTTATTCTCAGAATCTTTTAAAGAATGTTCCCGTCATTGGGAGGCTCTGAGAATCGAACCCAGGTTCCCCATCTGCTAGACACATCATCTACCAGTGAGTGGCAGTGACAGCCCTCTGTTCTGAAGGCTACATTCTATTTCTCCCACACTGCTTTGTGGTTTTTACCATCTAGTCAAATATCCAGAAGTGACACACTTCTTTCTTAGTCTTGGAAGACCAAGCAGCCATGTGCAGCTGCAGCAAGGGAGTGACAATACATGTACAAATAAATGAAGAAACCCGCCTAGCAGTGTGGGCCGGAGAGGGCACAGCCACAGGCAGCCTCTGTTCCAGGAATGTCCGAAGGACAAGGCATCCCGAGAGTGAGGCATGGACGGCAGTCTTGCATGAATGGGGAAGATCTGGTTTCATTGATTTGTTTGATTTGCTTCCTAGCTCAGTGCCTATCTCTAGGCCTCAAGGTAGGACAGAGCTGAAATGTGCTGACTCCGTAGGCAGGACAGGGCCTCCAGGAGCTGCTGCCCCGGGGCTAGCTGGACCAGGAAGGGCCAGCACTGTCATCTGCACAGTGTCTTCTTCAAGCCAGTAACTGCAGTAACAACCAAACCATGTCGTCCACTTGCTGACTCACGAGGCTCTGGACTAGGTGAGCTGCTTATCTGCTTTCTGGACAATCAGTCACTACTGTCACTCTTGAGCCACAGTGCTGAAAAGGTCTTTTTACCCAAACATTTTGCAAATGATTTTTCTTGGACTTTTTGTTTGTTTGTTTGTTTCGTTTTTCTAACAGGGTTTTTTTTCTGTGTGGTCTTGGCTGTCCTGGACTCGCTTTGTACACTAGGCTGGCCTCAAACTCACAGAGATCTTCCTGCCTCTGCCTCCCAGAGTGCTGGGATTACAGGCTTGCACCACTGCGCTCAGCTTTTTTTTTCCTCAATGATCCTCTCTGATCTTCTGCTGGCTTCTAGAATGCTAATGACCTAATATTTGGTCTCCTCAACTAGACTTCCACTTACTCCTCCACCCATTTCCACCAATCTCTGTTTTTTTTTTTTTCCTCCTTTCCTCTCTCAGTTTGGTCTTCCAACACTTTTATTATTATTTTAAATTTTTCAGTGATCAGACCTGCCCTCCTCCCTCCTTTCCTTGAACTCCTGATCTTCCTGTTCATCCCGTCTTTTCAGGGGTGGAGGAGCGCAACAGGGTTTCATTGTGTAGCCCTGGTTAGCCAGGGTACAGTCTGGTAGATCAGGCTGGCTTTGAACTTACAAAGACAAATGCTTTACACACACACACACACACGCTCATACTAATGTCCTAGACCAAATCCTCCTTGGCCCACGCCATCTCAAACAAGACTCCTCAAACTGAATGTCTCTCCCTTCTACTTCCTGTGCCTCACTCCAGCGGTCCTCCTGATTCCCTCGTACTCTCTTTTTTTTCTTAATAATCCTATGTTCACTTCCTGTCAACTGGTTGCTTGCTCCGCCTCTTGACCTATGGCTGACTTTATTTAATACTGTTTACAATAGTCAAGCAGAAAGCTCTTGGATTAATGGTGTGTGCTAAGGATGAGCCACACCACAACTAAAAACAGTTTTTCCCCTCAGTAAATAACACAATCTCGGGGTTCACAGCATGATCAGATATCCTTCAACATCTCACTGGTGCTCAGGGTTTTCCCAGGCTGTGAGGTGTTCCCTGGCTTTCTCCTCAGGGCCGTGCTGCCGAGAGGCTTTTTGGCAGCTCTGAGCACATACAGGCCGTACGCTTGACCACAGGGTGGTCTGGGTGGCTTTTTGCTAGGAACGCCAGCATGCCAGGGTTTTTATGTGTTTTCATTAGGTTGGTCATCCACCGCTGGCCTCCCTGGAGGGTGAGGTCACGCTGAGTAATGGCTGAGGGCTGGGGCAGAAGGAATGTGCTGTTTTCACGGTCAGCTCTCGAAACACTCGCTCCTTCCTCCGTATTTTTCTAATTTAATCTTGTGTGTGAGAGACTGCCTGCCTGTGTGTGTGCGCATGTCCTGGACCCCCCCCCGAAGGACAGAAGAGGACACCGGATGCTCTGAAACTGGAGTTACATGCAAGTGTGAACTTCCAGGTGGGCGCTTCCAGGAAGCCAAACTTAGGTCTTCTGCAAGAACAGGAAGTGCTCTTAACTGCTAACCTGTTGCTCCAGCCTCTTTATTTTGTTTTTGAAACAGGGTTTTACAGTGTACCAGAACTCATCGAAAACCTCCTGCCTCAGTTTCTCAAGTGTTCAGATTACAGATCTCTGACGCCACATCCAGTTCCTTATTTTTCTTTTTTCTTTGTTTTTAGTATTTTCAAACTTTTTTGGGGGGGCTCTCATTTAGTTTGCTTTTGAGGCAGGGTCTTGCTCTACATGCGTGTTATATACTCTTGCCCAGGTTAGCCTTCTGCTTCCGCCTACTCAGTCCCTGGGATAACAGCGACATCCTCAACTGTAGCCCACGCCTCCCACGCCGGAGAATAATCTTATAGTTGTTTTATAGAACTGGAGGCTGGGGTAGGTAATGGGAGACAAAGCTAGGAATCTGACTGATTCCCGCCTAGCTCGCCTGCCAGGCCTTATTTTAGCTCCACCCCCACTTCTGGGGACCCTGGCAGCACCCCAAGTCTCTGGCAGACTGTACCATGTAAACCAGTGACGCTCAGCCTTCATACCACTGCCTTGGACATGGCTTTCCCAGGCCTGCCAGCTTAGTCATCACCAGGCTGCTTGTGGCTGCGGCTTCCCATCCTATTTTTCTCATCAGTGTCTGTCTTTTTGTTTTGTTTTTTCCTTTTGTTTTGTTTTCTAGAAATTCTGTTGAGGTCTCAGGAGAGAGAAACACCCTATGCATGTTCTACCTGTTACTGTAACCTGAACATTTCCAGAAATTTCTGAGCTGCAGTCCTGCTTCTCAAAATGTGGTGTGGGAGATCCCCACAGAGTCAGGGAAAACTTACAAATTCATCCACTTTGGCAAACTCTACTGCCTGTGACTACCCCCAAGGTACTCTGTTGGAATTGAGGCCACACTGGTCTTGGCCCCAAAGTGGTCAAGTAGAAGAATGGTACAGTGGTTTGAATGAGAATGTTTCCCAGCCAGGCGTGGTAGCACTCACCTTTAATCCCAGCACTCAGGGAGGCAGAGGCAGGCGAATCACTGTGAGTTTGAGGCCAGCCTGGTCTACAAAGCCAGTCCAGGGCAGTCAAGGCTACACAGAGAAACCTTGTTCAAAAAAGCCAAATAAAATAAAATTATAAAATAAAATAAAGTAAAATAAAAAAAGAGAATGTTTCCCTATAGGCTCACAGACTTGAGCACTTGGTTTCCCATTTGGAGGTACTGGTTGGGTAGACCTCGGTGGCAGGACCTTGCTGGGTTGAGTACAAGGGGGTTCCATGGACAAGACTCCAGAGACCATGAAATGATGTCACGTGGTGCCTCTCTAACCGAGAAAATGAGCCACTAGGTAGCTTGAAATCTAGAGCCAGGGTTCCCTCCCCAGAAAGAGCCCTATGATTCCGTGGGATGGAATGGGAAATACGTAAGGAGCCATTTGGTTTCCTAGCAAAGTGCTGTGGTTGTCACTAGGGAGAGCCAGCTCATGCAGATGCCGAGTCTTGGGGGTGGAAGCAAGCAAACCCTCCCCCAGTTTTGTTTATTCAGACATGAGTATTTGGCAGGGGAGTTCTTGAAAATAAATGCGGTGAGCCCAAGCAAAACGACCGTCAGAATCGATTGACAATGATAAAATTTGTGCTTTTGAGCAAAAGCTAAAATGTTAGAAATTAACATTAAACTGTGAAGATTCGACAGAATCCTAACACTGGTTGTGCTGGGTAATTTTAGCTCTACTTGACACAAGCTGTTGTCACCTGAGGAGGGAACCTCCTTTGAGAAAATGCCTCTGTGGTGGCTATTCTTGGTTGTCAACTTAACTACATCTGGAATTGACCAACACCCAAGCTGGGTACACCTCCTAAAGGATTTTTTTAAATCATTACATCATTTGAAGTTGGAAGACCCATCTTTAATTTAGATCTTTTGAGGTAGGAAGATACGCCTTTAATATCGACCACATCTTCTGGCGGCAGCCTATGTAAGAACATAAAAGAAGGACGGTTTTCTCTTCGCCCTCACTCTCACTGGCAAGTCCACTCCTTCACTGACGTCCATTCCTTCATCTCTGAGATCCTGGTGTATACCGAAGACCAGCTGAGACATCCAGCCTCGTGGACTGAACAGCGACTGGATGCTTTGACTTGCTGATGGTAGGCAAGTCAAAGTCTGTTGTCAGACTAGCTGAACTACAACCTGTAAGGTAATCTAATAAACCCCATGCATTTATATATTCCACACACCCCACGGTCTTAGAAACTGAGACACCGTTCAGTAGCAAAATTATAGCTATGAAGTACCAACCAAAATAAGTTTATGGGTGGCGGTCACCACAGCATGAGGAACTGTATTAAAGGATCACAGCATTAGGAAGGGTGAGACTCACTGCACTGCAGAGCCCTGACTAATGCACCTTCCACAATATCAGGCTGTAAGCAGACAAGCCTGTAGAACATACATACATACATGCAGGCAAGACACATATATAAACGATTAAGATAAAGAGAAGAAGAGGAGGAGGAGGAAGAAACTTCTTATTCCAGGGGCAAGGTCCTGTGAAGTTTGTATGGGTTTGGTTTTCTCCATGAATCTTAACCAGAGCCTTTCTTTTTCTTCTTCTTCTTTACAAAAATATTACATGTGATGGATTTAATTTTTTAAAGGTTAAAATAATTATGTGTGTGTGCGCGCGTGCGTGCGGGCGTGCCTGTGCCTATCTATGCCTGTAGAGAGTATTGGGTCTCTTGCGGCTGGACCACCATTACAGACTATCCTCATTTGTCTGTTGGGACCCTTTCGCTTCCCTCCAGCAGAGCAGACGCGGTTGTAGTCTGGGTTCCCAGCTGCTACAATGAGACCTAGCCCACAGTAGACCCCGCCATGTTTGTTTGTTAAGCAGATGGGCAAATACTTGACATGAGAACGATTCAGAAATCGTCAACCTCTCTCAGGACGATCCGTGTGCATGTGTGTGCATGTACGTGCCCTTAGTGGTTCTTTCTTGTGTTCTTTCCTGACCTTTCTAGGAACTTACGAAGCAGGCTCCATTATCTTCGTTTTACAGACAAAAATACTGAGGCCAGGAGAAGTTAAATGATTTGCCCAGGATTCAGCATCTAGCAGTGCCAAAGCGAGGGTGTGAACTTTGGTCCCACAGGTCACATTCTAACTCGTTCTGCCACGATAAACAGATATGAGAAGCTTCTGAGGGCCTTGGGCAAGCAGTCCTGTAGGGCCTGGAGCTCGAAATTTTGTCTATGTACAATATTCACAGATCAGCTGACTACTCTCCTCATTCATTCATCCAACAAATATTTCTTGGCTGTGTGTTGCAGATCAGTTCGATGCTAGGAATTTCCCATCCATCTCCTTTTTATAAGCGGGAATTAGGATGCCACCTTGTAGATGAGGCAACATTCATAGGAACAGGATTGGAGACCTGTTATCAGGTCTCCTTGCTTCCAGAACTCCAGCCCCTTTCCTGACTCCTGCCTACTTCTTTTCTAGCTAGGAGGGAGGATTTGTGCGTATGACATTCTGATAGCTAGTAAGAGTCCAGAGTTAAAACCGGACGGTCATGGCGCAGGCCTTTAATCCCAGCACTCAGGAGGTAGAGGCAGGCAGATCGCCGAGTTCAAGGCCAGTCCAGTCTACAGAGTGAGTTCCAAGACATCCAAGGCTACACAGAACAACACCCGTTCTCGAAAAGCAAACAAACAGTCCAGGACGAAAGCTGCCTCTTCTGCGCCCAGGCAGGGCTCTCAGCTCAAAGGGCACTAGCTTTGGGTTCAGACTCCTGGCTGGGGATTCTTACCAAAGCTCCTTCACTCAGCCTCTCCCCATTCCTTCTAGCCTGCTGTGCCAAAAAGTCAGCCACTGTGGAACATAACGTCGGCCTGCATGCTCCCACTGCCTACGTGCTCTAAAGGACCCCTTTCCTGTCCTGCCTCACTGCGTGGTCTGCAGGGTTGAAGGAACGCTCCGGGACTACGGGGCTACGGCAGAGAAAGGGACCGAAAGCCTGCTGGCTCCAAGGAATTCAGACTGGCTTGTAGAGCAGACAGAGCCACGTGATGGGTGTCCCCCAATCTGGCAGTGCGAACGGAGTTACAGGCGCAGTGTTCCCCGGGATTGCAACCGCTGGCGGTCCCCACCCATTTCGTGGCAGGAAGTCCAGTGTTTTCCAAGAACGCCCAGAAGCCCGCTGGGCCAGGCAGTACCTCCCACCCACCCGCGACCTCAGCAGAAGCTCTATTGCGCCCCCTGGAGGGCAAACCGAGGCATAGGGCGCTCGCCAAGATCCAACAGCATCACAAGGCTAGTGCTGGCAGAATAGATCCAAACCCAGACATCCGTGGGACCCCCGGCCCCTCCCAATACGGTGTTGGCCTGTGTTTTGTGTGAGCTGTAAGTCACCTAGTACCTGGGTGGGTCTCAGTTCATCAATGGATGGGTCAGCTGAGGCTCTTGGAAGCGGAGGAAACGCTGCTGTGAACAGCAGGGCTGGCGCATGCTCACTCTTTCCAACCCTTCACCACCCGCCCTCCACACTTTGGATTTCCCCAATCAGCTCTCGTAAGTACACAAACCAGTTTCTTGCGACAATCTCACACACGCGTCTGTCTCCCTCGCAGTTCCCCTGGCCTACCAACGATACCCGGACCAACCATCACATTCTCCTTATTCCGGCCATCTCCTCAAAAGGTAAAGTTAAAGTAAATCCACGTTTTTAGTAGGGGTTACGGCCATCAGGGATAGTGGGGCTTCCTCTGGCTGAGGCAGTGGTGCGATGATGGCCAGGGATGCCCGGAAGTGAAGCCCCAGCATGGCGGCCCCTGGAGCACCACTTCCCTATGAGACTCTGCCTGGATTCCGAGATTGCTCATTTAGATCAGTACTGGCCCTGTCCTTTGTGACCAGTGGTGTTTAGGTGTCTCTAGCACCCCTGCTCCCCAGGGATCTTCCCACATCTCTCCCCAGCTTGCCCTTCCTTAGCCTTTTCACTGCATGAATCAATGAGACGAGGGGTAGCTTAGTTCTGGACCAAAGCATGGCCATGGTGCCTGGCCGTATGTGGACTTTGTGGCCAAAAAGATAGAGGTTCGAATCCTAGACTCTTGTTTTCCCAAAGCTTTGTGACTTTGAGGAAGTAACTTGATTTCTCTGTTCTTTGGTTTTGGTTTCCTCATCCATTAATTGGGAGTAATTACTTCTCTTGAAATATTTATTTCAAGAAGTCCATAATGAGCTGGCTGTGGTGGCATGTGCCTTCAATCCCAGGTGCACTCAGAAGGCAGAGGCAGATGGATCTCTGTGAGTTTGAGGCCAGGCTGATCTACAGAGAGTGCCAGGGCAGCCACGGCTGTTGCACAGAGAAAGCTTGTCTTGAAAGACCAAACATGAATAGTACTAATGAAAAGTCAATAATGCCGTGAATGCAGTGTAGTTAGTACATGAGAGCTGTGGTTTTCGACCTGTGGGTCATGACCCCTTTGGTGAGTCAAATGACCCTTTTACAGGGGTCACCTAAGACCATCAAAACCCACAGATATTTACAGTGTCATTCATAACTGGAGAAAAATTAGTTATGAAGTAACAACCTTCTTTTTTAATATAATTTTTTTATTCATTACAGTTTATTCACTTTGTATCCCAGCTGTAGCCCCCACCCTCATCCCCTTCCAATCCCACCCTCCCTCCCTCCCTGCCTCATCTCTTCCTCCCATGCTCCTTTCCCAGTCCACTAATAGGGGAGTAACAACCTTCTTTTTTTTTTTTTCTTTTTCTTTTTAAATTTTGAGACAAGGTTTCCCTGTGTAGGCCTGTCTGTCCTGGAGCTCACTCTGTAGACCAGGTTGGCCTAGAACTCAGAGATGCACCTGCTTTTGCCTCTGAGTGCTGGGCTCAAAGGCATCCACCACCTCCTGGCTAGCAATGAAATAATGTTATGATTGGGGTCACCACAACATAAGGAATTGTATTAAAGGACTGTGGCATGAGGAAGGTTGAGAACTACTGTCTTAGAAGATCTCACTAGATGATGGCTCACAGTCACACCACCACCACCACCAATCACCACCACCATTACCATCTCCATGGTAGCAACAATGTAGGCTTATGTGGCATCCTCAAGGTGCCCGGATGAGCATCACCAGAAGGCGGCAGCTATGCCCACACTGGGTGTCTGTCTCTCTGGAACAAACCAATGAGGGCTGTCTTGGGAAACAATGTCACATTTACAGATTGACTGAACAAGCCTGGGTGCTAGGCTCCCTGACCCACAGAGAGAAAACCCCGCATTAGGATTCAGGTGTCACATCCTCCTTCACGGAGCCTCTGCTCAGCCCTCCTGCTATCTCCATCTCCCACAGAGCGACAGTCTGTGCCCACATCCTCCAGGCCTGACTGACCCCTGCCAAACCCCAGGGTCCAAGCTCACCCCTCTCCCGACACTTGCTTTAGTCACCTGAGCTCAGGTCTCACCACGTTCTAGATGCTTCCTCTGTGCCTCCTACTCCCAGGTCAGGTCTGACCTCACCCTAGAGGTCTGCCCTCGCCATGAAACCCAGCTGGCACGAGGTGTGCCACCGATGCCTCTTCTTTCACCCTCTGTGGACTCTGACCTCTGTGGAGCAGGAAGCCTAGTACCCAGGCTTGTTAGGCCAGTCTGCAAATATTTACTGTGCTCCTTCTGCATGTCAGGCATTAGGTGCCATGGCCCTGCCGGAGACCCGTTTCAAAATAAACAAGGCGTCCACAAAGGGGCTGACTAGTCCCGGACACACAGGAGTCCCTGTGCCTCAGTCCACACCATGGTAGCCAGATAAAGTGCAGGATTCTCAGCTAAACTTGAATTTCAGAAAAAATAATTTTTGAGTGTTAGTGTGTTCCACATTACACTATGTGGAATGTGTTATGATATATTTAAAAATACACCACACATATGACTGATTTGATATGAAAGATACTTATTCAGGGGAAGGGAAGCAAAAGAGTTAGGGCCTGAGTGAGCCATGAGGATAGAGAGACGGAGAGAGAGGCACAGAGACACACAGAGAGATAAAGACTGGGAGAGCCAGTGCCCCGACAGAGGAAGAGGAGAGAAACAGAAACAGCTAGGGCAGGAGAGCAAGAGAGAGAGGTAAGAGGCAGGGGTCCTTTTATGCCAAGCCCCTGTGAGCGGCAACCAATGATGACATCACAGGTGCCTAAGCAGCCTGGGAGTGAGCTACTGCATCGAGATTTGTGAATTAACGCACAGGACATTAGAGCAATCGCATGTAACACCTTGGCCCGGGGATTTGACTCAGATGGTAGCGCGCTTGCCCAGCATACAGCAGGCAAGCCTGGGGTGTCCTTAGCACCACACAAATCCAGGCGTGTAGATGCACACCTGTAACTCCAGCGTTGGGGAGAGGAAAGGGAGACAAGAAGCCCAAAGCTGTCCATCAGCCTGGGTGACAGGAGACCATCTCAAAAATGGAATAAATAGTGCATCCCAAGTGCCGTGTTATTTCGGCCCTCTTGGTGGACCCTCCTTGGAACTGAGACGCAGATCGTAAGTCCCGGAACATCTGGGGTTGGCTTGTGAAGCCTCAGGGGAAGCCCACGGAGCCCACACTCGGCAGGAGCGGCCATGACCACAGCCTGGAGAATGTACCTGCCTCATTCATCTCACCAGGTTCAAAGGAAGCACAAGTCAGACATCCAAATCTTGTTTTGCTTTTGTTGTTGTTGTTGTTTGTTTATTCGAGATCTCTGTGTCCTAGGCTGGCCTCAAGCTCTTGAGCTTTCAGTTTTAGTCTCTCTTGTTCTGGGATGACAGGAGTGGCTACCACCCAGGGCCAACACCCACATTTATAGCACTCAGCAATACTTAAAGTTTTTTTTGTTTTTTAATCTGTCTTGGGATTTTGGATAAAGATGATAAAACAAGCACATATTTTTATTGCTTCTTCCATCTCTGGTTCCTAACGAGGACAGAAAAGAAATACTTTAAAACAACACACACAGATGCATTCTGGAAAACAGTGTGGCAGCAGTGAACCAGGAATATCAGCCCTGAAGGGGATACACACAGAAGCATGGAGAAGACGGGGGGGGGGTTTAGGATATGTACAGGAGGGCACGCTGGGGACAGTGGGAGTCCCTGGAGCTTTCCAAACTCGACAGTACGTCTGAGGGGTGGTGTGACATCTTGAGGTTATCATGAAGGTGCTCCCGTGAGAAGTAGCATCTAGAACAATAAGACCTGTTGGCCTCTTCCTCTTCCCACTCTGCCAGGAAGCAGTGAGCAATGGCTCTTGACTCCAGACCTGAGGAGCAGGTCTCAGATGTGGGGAGAAACAGGAAGTTGAACAGTACTGGGTGGCTGAAGGAAGGGGTAAAAGGAGACGCCACTCTCCCCAACGCGGCCTCGAGAGCAGAGTGCCGCCCATCATCTCATCTTCACGCTGGCTCCAGGCAAGTGACAAATGCCTCTCAGAGCAATAGGAGACGAAACCACTAAAGAGAAGCTCCAAGCTCCATAAAATATGGGCCAGCACTTAAGGAAACAGAAAGGAGTATAATAGAAGTCATTAAATGTCTTCAAGGCTTGTGACACAACCGTCGTAGCCATTAACTCCCCACGCATGTGTCCTCCTCAAGCCTCTTGGGTTCAGAGTGACTCACTACAGCCAGGAGCTGCTGTATTACTTGAATTCCTTCCTCATCCCCAGGGGTTCCCTTTACCAACTGTGTACCCTTCTGGTGCATCAAAGAATTAACCCTTCTTGTTCTGGAAGCGGCCCTCAGCCAACAGACCAGTCCTGAGCACCTCAGGTCTCCCACACTTTGGTTGGAATGAGTCTGAGCGTGCTCCACCCCCGGCATTTCCCAGCGTGCCTGACTTCGACTGTTGCCTTGACAACACATACTTCCTCAGCTGCCTGTCTTTCTTACCTTACTGCCTTGGTTGCCCTGCAGGTACTTCCTGGTATCAGGTTCCAAATACTCTTTTGCGCAGAAAGTTTTTAAAGGCTTGTTTGTTAAAGAGCCCAACTAAGCTTTTAAGTAACAGGCAGCTATGAGAAAAGAAAGTTGGTAAAACAGACTGAATAGTGTGGTGAGCATAGACATAGAAAAAAAAAATGAAGCAAATATAGAAAACAGGAGAGAAAAAGTTACATGGCATAAATTACCAGATTGGTCTGACTGTCCAATACGCCAATGCCTTCCTAAAAGAACAAATAATCTAAAGGAAGACATAACCTAAGAAATAGTAGAAGAAAAGATCATCTGCTTCTGATGGGATTCATGAACATCCAGATTGTAAGATGGAGTCTTAGCGATGAGGTCACTGGCAAAGAAATGAGTTTCGGTGGAGTTAGAGGTTGCGACAGCTATACTGAATGCTGGAAGATGATGGGATCTTCAAAGTTCTCCTGGTCATGTTTGGAGCTTAAAGTCCTATGCTTAGCGCAAAGCAGCATGTGAGGTGGTAAATAGAGACATTTATAAATATGTGAGGGCTTGTGCTGGAATCCTGTTTCAGTCAAAATTTAAATATGGGTTCAATAGCGAGGCTTAGTATGAAAAGCAGCTAAGAGCTAGCCTTCCCTTGGGCTGCTGAGACCTTCGAGAACAAGGGCTCAGTCTCCTACACGATCAAATATCCACCGAGCTTTAAAACGCAATCAAGGTCCCCTCTCCCCAGAAGACGGCATCGGGGTCAGCTGCCCAGTCTTCTGCCCCAGCTAAATTACTCTACACAAGTGGTTCTCAACCGTCCCCATGCCGCCACCCTTTAATACAGTTCCTCATGTTGTGGTGACCCCCAACCATAAAGGTTTTCGTTGCTACTTCATAACTGCTACGATTATAAATATCTGTTATGCAGGATACCTGATACGCGACCTCTGTGAAAGGCCGATAGCCACTGCTCTACAGTGTTGCCTGTTGGCAGAGCGCCCCCTGCCGGATGCTCATTGTCTCTCGTTCCATTTCTTCCCTCTCCCACCATGGCCCATTTGACCTCAGTGGCTTTTCCAGATGGCCCTCTCTATTCTTCTCCTGGTCGGTGCTGTTAAACCCAGAAGCCCTGACAGTGTCTTTGAGACCGTGATGAGAACTAAGGGGTGGTGTCTGCTTGTCGGAAGGAATCATCAGAAGTGTGTCCTAGAAGGGGCTCGCTCTCTCTCTCTCTCTCTCTCTCTCTCTCTCTCTCTCTTTGCTTTTCTTTTCTTTTTTTCAAGACAGGGTTTCTCTGTGTAGCCTTGGCTGTCCTGGACTCGCTTTGTATACCACGCTGGCCTCGGACTCACAGAGATCCCCCTGCCTCTGCCTCCCGAAGCGCTGGGGTTACAGGCGTGCACCGCCAAGTACTGTGTAGAAGGGGGTATCTTACACCCACCCGCTTTCTTGTGGTTTCCCGATGCCCTGGCCATCAGGAGGGGCATCACCATCCCCTCACCATGCCTTCGCATAGGCCCAGAAGCAGCGGAGCCCGCAGACCAAGGGCTGAGACCTCAAAAACAACGAGGCAGAGTTAACCGTCTCTCCCTCAAGATGGTTTTCTCAGGTGATGGAACGGCCCCACCGTCCTCTGTCAAGTGGTGCTGCAGTTCCGGCGACAGTCACACAGCCAAGGGGAGGGCAGGGCAGGGCAGGGCAGGGCAGGGCAGTCCCTCGCTTTCGCTGCTAGACTCCAGGCGCGCAAACTTGAGCACATGGTACCGAGTGGGATACCAGATGCCAGCCAGTGCTTCAGCGATGCCTGTCAACGGTGGCGACAGGGCGCGCTTCTATTAATCCCTCCACTGTCCGCCTTCTCTACAGAGACCCATTGTGTGTCTGTCTAGGGACTTCCTGTCCCGCTGGGGCAAGTGCAGTCACTCCTGTCCATGCGGTTGTCTGCCTTCCCGGGGTGGGGGTAGGGGGCGGAACTCGTTGGGAGTGGACGACACCGGACTCAGAGAGAGGCGGTGGGGGAAAGAGCGGCCTGCAGCAGGCTGGAGCTTGAAGGCAACACTGCAGGTACACCTCGCCCTTGTTCCTCTTCTGGATACCGGGCAAGGACCCCACAGAAGGAAAGCGCTGGGCACAGCGGGAACCACAGAACGGAGACTCCAGCAGGGGGCGCTCTGCCGGCGGACCTGCCCAGCTTCCCTGCCAGGAGCCCCTCTGACCGCGGATTTCATGCCTTCTGGCAGGGTTTCCTGGGAGTCTGACACTTGCCCCTCCCTAGATGGGTAGCCCCATAGCTTTTCAGGCTTCTGCTGTGGACAGATGCGCTCCCTGCGTCATGTGGGGACCCAGCAAGAAGGTCTGGGACTCAGGGAACCAGGTCAGGCCTCCGGGGCGTCCTGGCTTTGTGCCCGAGCGAGTCACTCGACTTTCTTAGGTCTTGGCTTCCCTTCTGTGATGTGGGGAGCCTGTCAAGATACCTCAGGGTGGCCGAGAAGAGACGGGCGCGGTGGGGGTGGGGCAGAGTGGGAAGGGGCAGCTGCTCACTGGCTGGTCGCCATCACCATCGTCACTGCATAAAGGACAGGCTTCTGGAGACAAGGGGGATGGAGCCCAAGGAAGGGAGAAGGGCAGACGGAGTGCAGAGGAAGTAGAGGGCTCAGAGGGGAGGGAGGAAAGAGTTAAGGGAACAGAGGTTTTTCTTTCCATACTTCCCTCTCTGTTGCTGAGAGCCAGAGAAACAGTCTGGTCTGGGAGGGTATGGAAGGGCCCCGGAGGGAGGGGGGGAGATGGTGGGGGTGGGGGGCGGCGGAATGAGGGGATGGGGATCGGATAGACTCAGAGTCCAAGGGAGGCTGGGTCAGGGAGAGCCTGGCCTTGTTCTCTGGGCCCACACCTCCCATCCCTGTCCAGGCAGGCGGCTTCCCACTCGACTGGGATGTCGCGGCAGCAGGCATGTTTCTGTTTGAATGTGTGCTTTGGAGCCAGGATCAAGGTGAAGCATCTCCAGTTACCAGCATTCCTGAAACAGAGCCAAAGGAGGCAGGCCTGACAGAAGGCAGAGGCAGAAAGGGGAGGAGGCCAGAGGGGCTGGAGGGCCAGGTTTATAGTTGTTCCCAGGCCCTCTCTAGTTGTCACCACTGTCTTCCCTGGGCTCGTACTTGGGGACAAAGATTAGAGATGAATGTGTGTGCCCACATCCTGAATACTAGATTGGGCGGGCCTCAAAAAAATGCTGTGCTGCCCACTCTACAAAGGGAGGGCTCCCCGAGATCAGCCTTTTCCACGTGGGTGAGAGTGTGCAGGACGCTGGGTCTCACCCTGAGCCATGCTCTGCCACTGTCCTCCAGCAGGTTAGCTGGAGGTCCCCGGGGGTTCCGGTGAGTTTGTTAGACTAAGGTCAGTGTGAATCCAGGGCACACAGAATACATTATCTATCACCCCTGTTTTTCCAGTGAAGACACAGAGGGTCAGAGAGGCCAAACGACCTCAGCAAGGGCGCAGACAGAGTTGACTGGAGCTCTGGGACCCTGGTCCTCTCACTGGCTCAGGGAGTCTCTTCCAGGTTTGCAGGGCTCTGACCTTATAGATTTTGCTGCCTTTGAAAACAGCTCAAATCCCAGCGGCCCCAGGGAATGTCATTTTCCAGATGCAGGCACAGCTTTCATGGCTTCTCCCGGCTTCCGGCTTCCTCTTTTATGTCTTGGCTCTGCCCAAGGGAATCAGTTAGGTTAAATTGGTGGATTGGGCTAATAGACTCAGTGTGTATGAGTGTGTGTGTGTGTGTGTGTGTGTGTGTGTGTATGAGTGTGTGTATGTATGTGTGTGTGTGTGTGTATGTTTTCTGAATTTCCCCTGACAAAAATGACCCACAAAGATGGTGCTCTGCCTGCCCCAGCATCCTGTGGTCGCTAATGCCAGCTCCACAGCATCTCCTGAGCTGTGGTCTGCCTACACTATTTGTGAAAACATATCAGCTCCTCTCCGCAGCCTTGGAGTTTACGCACACTGCTGTCCGAGGCAGCTCAGCGCGTGACACCCACAGTCCCACGGCCCAAGCATCTTAAAACAACACACATGCAGTTCTTGACACTCTGAAGATAGACAGCCCAGGTCAAGGAGCTGGCCGGTTTGGTTCCTGAAAGAAGGAAGTGAAGGCCTCTTCTCCCTGTAACCTTACACGCTGAGGAAATAGCCAGGCGGGCACCTCTCTAAAGAGCACTTCAGTAAATAAAATGGAGACCAGTCAAGGAAGGAACCTGACACTAACCGCTAGCCTTCACATGCACGTACACAAACACACATACAAGTACACACACATCTGCACACACAGGAACCAGCATATACCCACTCCACACACATATACACATGCAATCTTTTTTTAGATTTATTTTATTTATGTATATGAAGTGGTCTATTTGCATGCCAGAAGGCAACATCAGATCACATTATAGATGGTTGTGAGCCACCATGTGGTTGCTGGGAATTGAACTCAGGACCTCTGGAAGAGCAGCCAGTGCTCTTCACCGCTGAGCCATCTCTCCAGCCCTCTACATTTTATGTTAATTGTCTCTTGTCTTCCTTTGTTGTATCGCCATCTAAGTAACTAATCATAAGTGTTCCCTTTGGGCTGCTTTGATCTTTCTGCTGAATACATTCACATGTTCCTCCATAATTTTATGTCTGGCTGATACTATCATACTTTTCAGCATATATATATAGCCTATTCACTTTAGACATTCTTTTACTTTGACATCTAGTCCACAACCATACACACCTTTTAGTCTATTTGTACATTCAATTACTAATGGATATTTGGATTGTATTCTTGTGTGTGTGTGTGTGTGTGTGTGTGTGTGTTGTATATGTGGGATACATGGGTCTATCTATGAGTGCCAGTGGAGGCCAGAGGTCAATGTTTGTGTCCTCTATGGCTGTCAACCTTGTTTTTTGAGAGAGGGTCTCTTCCTGAATCTAAAGACTGAGCAGCAAGCCTCTGAGATCCTCCTGTCTCTCTCCTCAGTCCTAGAGCTACAGACCCGTGTTATACCCAGATTTTTATGAGGGCTGTAGGGATCCGAACTGAAGCCTTCATGCCTACACAGCAAACATCTTATCTACCGAGCCATCTCCCCAGCCCCTTTGATCGTTTCCAACTTTTCATATGGATGAATATATTACAAACCTGTCGTCCAAATTTTCTTGCGTGCTTTCTAGGGTGTTGCGTTAGTTACTTTTGTTGCGATGACGAAACATCAGGACCACAGTCAGCTTTGGAAGAAAGAGTTTATTTTGGTTTATGGTTACCCTACAGGGTGGGTCCAGGAGAGTGGGAGGGGAGGCAGGGAGGGGCCTGGCAGCTACTTGGTGAGAGCAGGAAGCTGGACAGTCACTTCAACTAGTGGAGAAAACAGAACAAACTGGAAGTGGAGCAGCCTCATGAGTTCTGAAAGCCCACCCCAGTGACGTACTTCCTGC
>NW_026596079.1:0-240 GCF_907164565.1 Psammomys obesus | reverse complement strand
TTCTCCATGGTCTTGAAGGAAAAAACAAACAAAAACTACACACTTTCAGGCTCAGGGACTCCCACACATCACTCTCCATACCTCCAGTTCTTACCAGTTCCACCCCTCCAGGCACACTGCCTCTCCTCACCCCTCAGCTCAGTCCTGGGTTCTGTGGTGTGCTGAAGCTGTAGAGCAGGGCACTAGAAAGCCACCATTACTTACAACCATCATGCATTGCTTCCTCTAAGAAGTCCCCAG
>NW_026596078.1:0-8188 GCF_907164565.1 Psammomys obesus | reverse complement strand
GGAATGTAATAAATTGTGTGGCTTTGACTTAGACACAAGCCATGTGAACCCAGAGCTGGCAGCCCTCTTGAAGAAATGGTCTGTGGGCCCATGACTCGGGTTAGAGCTCTGAGTACATTCATGTCTTTCACCTTATGTTCTGTTGAATATGCCATCCTTCTGGTTTCTCATAGTGTTCCCAGGAAAGGCTTTTGGGTGAGTTGAAGCTAAAGTTCTTCTTTGCTTGGATGTTTTCCCACTGTTAGGCAGCCTTGTCAGTTTTGCTTAATCATTCCAGAAGCACAAGCATGTTATCTGGTCAACATTCTCATCTATGAACTCAAATGCTTTTCACGTATTCTGCCACGTAGTTGTCAGTATGAAGCCAGAAACCAAAGACTGCTGTCTCTGTCACTGGGGTGTGCTCACTGAACACAGAGAACTAACACAAGTGAAAGAATTAAGAGACCCTTTGTTGGGCTTCCATGGGTCACATTCCAATAGGTAAGAGAAAATTTATCAAGTGTTCAGAACAGTTTCCACTCCGAACTATGTTATTTCTTCCACAAAGGCACATTATGATAGTCATTCATCTGAGATCATTTCCTTGCTCTCACTTGCCTTACATTGTTCTCCATTCACCCCTGCCTCAACTCAAAAATAATGGAAGTACTTGTTTGAGCTCATGTAGTTTTTGAAATGTATGTGAATGCCTGTGTTTGCATGTATGTGTGTGAGTGTTTCTGTGTTTGCATGTATAGCAGCCATGGAGTGAGTCCAGCCTAATCCAAGCACACAAGTTGTGTGTGCTGTGTATGACAAACATGAGAAGTGCGGGTAGAGACCCAAGGTTTTGAGTCTAGAAGGCTGTGAGTGGATCTGAGATGTCAGAAAATTCTATGCAAGTTGACTTGGATTTTGCTTTGATTTCTATAAACAAGTAGGCTGAATTAACTACAGACAGCAAGCCAATATGCAGTGTTGCCTAGCTTCATTTCCTGCATCCATATTCCTGCATTGAGTTCCTGCCTGGGCTGCCCTGCAATGTGGACTGTAATGTGTTCAGATGTAACAAACTTTCTCCGGGTTTCCTTTTGGTCCCAGTGTTCAGCCCAGCAATAGGAACAAACTAAGACAGAAATCAAAGTCAAATTTCTTGTAATTTACAAAGAAACAGCATACTCTAGAGATACCTTCCAAAATACCCTTTCTAAAGTTGGCCTAAAGCAAGCATCTGAAGCCTATACAGCTATCATCAGCCAAGTAAACTAGGGCAAGAAGGTACTTCAAAATCATCTAGCGTTTATTTTTTTTTTAATTTTATTTTTTTATTATCAGTTACATTTTAACTCTGTATCCCAGCCATGTCCTGATCCCTCATTCCCTCCCAGTCCCTCCCTCCCTCCCTCATCTCCACCGTGCCCCTTGCCAAGTCCACTGATAGGGGGGACCTCCTCCCCATTCGTCTGATCCTGTTTTATCAGGTATCTTCAGGACTGGCTGCAAAGCTCTCCTCTGTGGCCTAACAGGACTGCTCCTCCCTTGGGGGGTGGGGAGGCCAAAGAGCCAGTCATTGAGTTCCTGTTAGAAACAGTCCTTGTTCCCCTCACTATGGGAAACCAATTGGTTACTGAGCTACCACAGGCTACATCTGAGCAGAGGTTCTAGGTTACATTCATACATGGTCCTTGGTTGCATGTCAGTCTCAGAAAAGACCCTGTGCCCAGATATCTTTGGTCCTTGTGGAGCTCCTATCCTTTCCTCATCAGACTAACTCCCCTTCTTTCTTATGATTCCCTGTACTCTGCCAAAGGTTTGGTCATGAGTCTTTGCTTTGAAGACACTGCTAGTTAGAGTCTTTCAAATGTGCTCAGTAGACTCCTGTCATATGTTCAATGCGCATTCCATCTGTCTTTCTAAACGAGGATTGATAATCTTACCCCGTGTCCGCTCTCTTCATTATCATTTTTAGGTGTATAGATTTCATTATGTTTATCATATCTTATAGGTCTATATAAGTGAGTATATACCGTGTTTGTCTTACTCCTTCTGGGATATTTCACTCAAGATGATCTTTTCTAGATCCCACCATTTGCCTGCAAATTTCATGATTTCCTCCTTTTTGATTGCTGAATAGTATTCCATTGTGTAAAAATACCACAATTTCTGTACCCATTCCTCCGTTGATGGACATCTGGGTTGTTTCCAAGTTCTGGCTATTACAAATAATGCTGCTATAAACATGGTTGAGCAAATATCCCTTTTGTGTACTTGAGCAAACTTTGGGTATATACCTAGCAGTGGTATAGGTGGGTCTTGAGGAAGCACTATTCCTAATTGTCTTAGAAAGCGCCAGATAGATTTCCAGAGTGGTTGTATCAGTTTACATTCCCACCAGCAGTGGAGGAGGGTTCCCCTTTCTCCACAACATCTCCAGCATGTGTTGTCCCTTGAGTTTTTCATCTTGGCCATTCTGATGGGTGTAAGGTGATATCTCAGGGTCGTTTTGATTTGCATTTCCCTGATGGCTAATGAGGATGAGCATTTCTTTAAGTGTTTCTCTGCCATTCGATATTCCTCTACAGAGAATTCTCTGTTTAGCTCTGTTCCCCATTTTTTAAGTGGGTTACTTGGTTTGCTGCTTTTCAGCTTCATTAGTTCTTTGTATATACTCGATATTAGTCGCCTGTCAGATAAAGGGTTAGTGAAGATACTTTTCCAATCTGTAGGCAGGCGTTTTGTTTTGATGACAGTGTCCTTTGCTTTACAGAAGCTTTTCAGTTTCATGAGGTCCCATTTATTGATTGTTGCTCTTAGAGCCTGTGCTGTTCTGTGGTGTTCTGTTCTGGAAGTTGTCTCCTGTGCCAATGAGTTCTAGGCTGTCCCCCACTTTTTCTTCTAACAGATTTAGAGTATCTGGTTTTATGTTGAGGTCTTTGATCCACTTGGACTTTAGTTTTGTGCAGGGTGATAAATATAGATCTATTTTCATTTTTCTGCATGTGGACATCCAGTTGGACCAGCACCATTTGTTGAAGATGCTGTCTTTTTTCCATTGAATGGTTTTGGCTTCTTTGTCAAAAATCGAGTATTCATAGGTGTGTGGGTTCATTTCTGGGTCTTCTATGTGGTTCCATTGATCCTCCTTTCTGTTTTTATGCCAATACCATGCAGTTTTTATTACTATTGCTCTGTAGTACAACTTGAGATCGGGGATAGAGATACCTCCAGATGATCTGTTGTTGTACAGGATTGTTTTGGAGATTCTGGGTTTTTTGTTTCTCCATATGAAGCTGAGAATCTTTTTTTCAAGGTCTGCAAAGAATTGAGTTGGTATTTTGATGGGAATTGCATTGAATCTGTAGATTGCTTTTGGCAGGATGGCCATTTTCACAATGTTAATCCTACCAATCCATGAGCATGGGAGAACTTTCCATCTTCTGAGATCTTCTTCGATTTCTTTCCTCAGAGACTTGAAGTTTTTCTCAAACAGGTCTTTCACTTGTTTGGTTAGAGTCACACCAAGGTACTTTATGTTATTAGTGGCTATTGTGAAGGGTGTTGTTTCCCTAATTTCTTTCTCGGCCCTTTTGTCTTTGGTATACAGGAGGGCTTCTGATTTTTTTGAGTTGATTTTGTATCCTGCCACTTTGCTGAAGGTGTTTATCAGCTGGAGGAGTTCTCTAGTTGAATTTTTGGGGTCGCTCATATATACTATCATATCATCTGCAAATAGTGACACTTTGACCTCTTCCTTTCTGATTTGTATCCCCTTGATCTCCTTTAGTTGTCTTATTGCTCTGGCTAGGACTTCAAGTATTATGTTGAAGAGGTATGGAGAGAGTGGGCAGCCTTGTCTTGTCCCTGATTTCAGTGGGATTGATTTAAGTTTCTCGCCATTGAGTTTGATGTTGGCTATAGGCTTGCTGTATATTGCCTTTACTATGTTTAGATATGTGCCTTGTATTCCTGATCTCTCCAAGACTTTAAACATGAATGAGTGTTGGACTTTGTCAAATGCTTTTTCAGCATCTAAGGAGATGATCATGTGGTTTTTCTCCTTCAGTTTGTTTATGTGGTGGATTACATTGATGGATTTCTGTATGTTGAACCACCCTTGCATGCCTGGGATGAAGCCTACTTGGTCATGGTGGATGATATCTTTGATGTGTTCTTGGATTCGGTTTGCAAGTATTTTATTGAGTATTTTTGCGTCAATGTTCATAAGAGAGATAGGTCTGAAGTTCTCTTTTTTTTGTTGGGTCTTTGTGTGGTTTAGCTATCAGGGTGACTGTTGCTTCATAATATGAGTTTGGCAATGTACCTTCTGTTTCTATTTTGTGGAATAGTTTGAGGAGAATTGGTGTGAGCACTTCTTGGAAGGTCTGGTAGAATTCCACGCTGAAACCATCTGGCCCAGGGCTTTTTTTGGAGGGGAGACTGTGAATGACTGCTTCAATTTTCTTGGGGGATATAGGGCTGTTCAGTCTTTCTACCTGATCTTGACTTAATGTTGGAAGATGGAATCTATCAAGAAAATTGTCCATTTCATTTAGATTTTCAAATTTTGTGGCATATAGGCTTTTGTAGTATGACCTAATGATTGTTTCAATTTCCTCTGTGTCTGTAGTTATGTCACCCTTTTCATCTCTGATTTTGTTGATTTGGATAGATTCTCTCTGCTTTTTAGTTAGTTTGGCTAAGGGTTTGTCTATCCTGTTGATTTTCTCAAAGAACCAGCTTTTTGTTTCATTGATTCTTTGAATAGTTTTATTTGTTTCTAATTGATTGATTTCAGCCCTGAGTTTGATTATTTCCAGCCTTCTGCTCCTCTTAGGTGTATCTGCTTCTTTTTTTTCTAGGGTTTTCAGTTGGGCCATTAAGTTGTTTGTATGTGACGTTACGAATTTCTTCTTGCAGGCACTTAGTGCTATAAATTTTCCTCTGATCACTGCTTTCAATGTGTCCCATAAATTTGGGTATGTTGTGCCTTCATTTTCATTGAATTCTAGGAAGTCTTTAATTTCTTTCTTTATTTCTTCCTTAACCCAGCTGTCGTTGAGTAACAGGTTGTTCAGTTTCCATGTGCGTGTAGGCTGTTTGTTATTTCTGTTGTTGTTGAAGTCCAGCTTAAGTCCCTGGTGGTCAGATAGGATACAAGGGATTATTTCAATCTTTTTGTATCTGTTGAGGCTTTCTTTATGACCAACTATATGGTCTATTTTGGGGAAGGTTCCATGTGGTGCTGAAAAGAAGGTATACTCTTTTGAGTTTGGATGAAAAGATCTGTAGACGTCTATTAGGTCCATTTGATTTAGGGTCTCTGTGTTTTTATTTCCCTATTTGTTTTCTGTCTAGTTGATCTGTCCCTTGGTGAGAGTGGAGTGTTGAAGTCTCCCACTATTAGGGTATTAGGATCAATGTGTGATTTAAGCTTTAATATTGTTTCATTTACGAATGTAGGTGCTCTTGTATTTGGGGCATAGATATGCAAAATTGTGATGTCCTCTTGGTGGATTTTTCCTTTGATGAGAATATAATGGCCGTCCTTGTCTTTTTTTATTAACTTGGGTTGAAAGTCTATTTTATTAGATATTAGGATGGCTACTCCCGCTTGTTTTCTGGAACCATTTGCTTGAAAGACATTTTTCCAGCCCTGTACTCTGAGGTAGTGTTTATCTTTGTTACATAGGTGTGTTTCTTGGATGCAACAGAATGATGGATCGTGTTTCCGCAACCATTCTGTTAGTCTGTGTCCTTTAATTGGGGAGTTGAGTCTGTTGATGTTGATAGAAACTAGTGACCAACAATTGTTACTTACTTTAGATGTGGTGTTGGTGGTGTCACTGAGTTTCATTGCTTGTCTTCTTTTGGTTTTTTTGTTGTGTAGTTATCTATTTCCTCTGTTTCCTTCGATGTAGTTGTTTTCTTTGGTTTGGAGTTTCCCTTCTAGTAACTTCTGTAGAGCTGGGTTACTATGTAGATATTGTTTAAATTTGGTTTTGTCTTGGAATATCTTGAATTCTCTGTCTATGTTGATTGAAAGTTTTGCTGGGTATAGTAGTCTGGGTTGGAATCTGTGGTCCCTTAAGGACTGTATGATTTCTGTCCAGGCCCTTCTGGCTTTTATAGTTTCTGTTGAGAAATCTGGTGTGATTCTGATAGGTCTACCTTCATATGTTACTTGGCCTTTTTCCCTTGCTGCTTTTAGAATTTTTTCTTTGTTTTGTAGGTTCAGTGTTTTGACTATGATGTGACGTGAAGAATTTCTTTTCTGGTCTAGTCTACTTGGTGTTCTGTAGGCCTCTTGTATGTTTATGGCCATCTCCTTCTTTAAGTTGGGAAAGTTTTCTTCTATAATTTTCTTGAAAATATTTTCCGGACCTTTGAGCCTGATGTCTTCTTTTTCTTCTACTCCTATTATTCTTAGGTTTTGTCTTTTCATGGTATCCTTGATTTCTTGGATGTTTTGTGTTTGGAACTTTTCTGATTTTATTTTTTCTTTGAGAGACGTGTCAATTTCCGCAAGTGTATCTTCGGCTCCTGAGATTCTTTCTTCCATCGCTTGTACTCTGTTGGTGATGCTTACCTTTGTAGTGCCTGATCTTTTCTCTATGTTCTCCAGCTCCTGGTTTTTCTCTATTTGTGTTTTCTTTATTGATTCTAATTCTGTTTTCATTTCTTGTACCATTTCCTTCATCTGTTTGATTGTGGACTCCTGCTTTTCAATGATAGCTTCTATTTTTTTTTTTTTGTCTGTTTCCTCTCTATGTATCACTAATTGTGCCTCTACTTCTTTGGGTATAATTGCCTGTACTTCTATGAGAGCTTTGTTTATTTCTTCTTCATTTGCCTTCATTTGTGTTGACATTTCTTTGAGAACTTTGTGCATTTCTTCTCTGTTTGCCTCAATTTTCATGGTCATTTCTCTGAGAGCACGATTTGTTTCCTCTTGGTTAATCTCGATTTCTTTGGTTATTTCTCTGAGGGCTTTGTTCATTTCATCTCTATGGGCCTCTAATAGCTGGAGAAACATAGTTTTGAGGTCGTTTTCTTGTGTATCTAGTGAATTGAAGTGTCCATTGTTTTGTGGGGTTGCTGGCAAGGTCATTATGTCCTGATTTTTGTTGGGAGTGTTCTTACGTCTGCCTCTAGCCATCTGGTTATTTATAATCCTCACTGGTTTTTCCTCAAGATTGTAGTTTGGGCTATGATCCTCTCTTTCTGTTTTCTGGAATGTTTTTTCAGGAAGATGAGAGAGATTCACTGCTTTGGGAGTGTGCACTATGTTTTCAGTTTTGCCTAAGAATGTGACGCTGGCGCTATTCGTGTGCGCTTTTAGCGGGCGCAGTGTGCATGCGCAGATTCTCTGACTATTGCAGTGGCCTGCAAGCCACTATTACGCAGTTCTGACTGAGATCCAGGGATTGTTTGCCTGGATTACCCTGGTGGACCCGCAAGGCAGAGTCTTCAATGTTGGGGTCGCTATCCCAAGAATCCCTATGATGCCCACACTAGGGGTGTGGGTGGCAGGGATCTCGTCTGGCTGCTTCTGTGGAGAGGCCCTAGGTCTGGGGCAATCTCTCCCTAGAAGGCTCACTCACTCTCTTGCAGGACCAGTTGGAATGCACAGGGGTTCCCCTTGCTCACTACTCTCTGTTTTGGTCCTGCTGCGGAAGTGCATGGGTAGGCTAACAGTCATCTCTGTGACACTGTGGCCGCAGGACTCGGTGTCCACCTTTCCTGTGTGCTGCCTCTTTGTCCTTTCCCTCTGCCAGGAGTGGTTATGTTGACTGGTCCCTGGGTGGCGCGGGAAAGAGTTAGGATGAGTGTACTCAATCCCAGATCCCAGGCCCAGATCTCTCTGCCAGAAGCAGCCTAGCAGTAGAATCTATGTTTGCTGATCCCAAGACAGTACCAGGTAGGGTTGAGTGTCCTCAGATCCAGAGCTTGGGTTTCTCTGCTAGGGGCCGCTGGGTGAGCTGGAGAGAGAGTGCTGTGTCCTTAGCAGGCTGCCTCTCTGTCCTTCCCCTCTGACCTTCTCTTCTGCTAGGACAAGCTTATGGAGGTGCTCTCAGGGGAGTGCCAGCAGGGGTTGGGGCTTCTCAGTTGGATCCTGAGCCCTGAGCCGGCGTTTCTCTGCCAGGGGTTGGGGGGGGGGCGCGCCGGTGATAGAACTTGCTGCTAGACCTTATTGCGCTGCACCCAG
>NW_026596077.1:7281-14636 GCF_907164565.1 Psammomys obesus | reverse complement strand
GAGTGCGAATCAATATGTGGTACAACTACACACTGGAATATTACTCAGCAATAAAAACAAGGAAATCATGAAATTTTCAGGTAAATGGTGGGATCTGGAAAAGATCATCCTGAGTGAGCTATCCCAGAAGCAGAAAGACACACACAGAATATACTCACTCATATAGACATATAATATAGGATAAACCTACTAAAATCTGCACACCTAAAGAAACTAGTCAAGAGGGAGGACTCTTGCTAAAATTCTCAATTCCTATTCAGAAAGGCAAAGAGGATGGACATCAGAAGAAGGAGAAAGGAGGGAACAAGTCAGAAGTCTGACACAGAGGACCTCTGAAAGGCCCTGCCCTGCAGACTATCAAAGCAGATGCTGAGACTTACGGCCAAACTTTGGTCAGAATGTAGGGAACCTTATGAAAGAAGTGGGAAACGGTAAGATCTGGAGAGGACAGGAGATCCACAAGGAGAGCAAGAGAACCAAAAAAATTGAGCACAGGGGTCTTTCCTGAGTCTGATACTCCAACCAAGGCTTGTACATGGAGATAACCTAAGACCCCTGCACAGATATAGCCCATGGCATTTCAGGCTCCAAGTGGGTTCCATAGTAATAGGAACAGGGACTGTCTCTGACATGAACTGATTGGCCTGCTCTTTAGTTACCTCCCCCTGAGGGGGGCGCAGCATTACCAGGACACAGAAGAAGACAATGCAGCCACTCCTGATGAGACCGAATTGACTAGTATCAGAAGGAAGGAAAAGACCTCCCTTATCATTGGACTTGGGGATAGGTATGGATGCAGAGGGGGAAGGAAGGGAGGGCTTGGGATGGGAGGAAGGAGGGAACCATAGGGGGGATACAAAGTGAATACAGTGTAATTAATAAAGAATTTTTAAAAAATAAAAAAAAACAAGTAAAGCTTCAAAGAAAATCATGGCCACTTTTTCATAAACTGTTTTTACATAAGTAACATTTCAAAATTTTGTTTGTGTTATACTCTATATATTGTATTATAGTAATAGTAATGCATAATAGTACCATGACATTATATCAAACATATTTATGATAAACAGTATTAAAGAAAAGAAAAAATATATAGAAGTAAAGCATTATTTTTTTTTTTTTAGTTGTTAGGAGACAGTTGCCAGAGTCAAGCCATCTTATAAGCCTTCTTGCTGGCAGGGTCAAAACTGAGTTCATGTTATTCAGGCCACAGAAACAATTCATAACCTTCTTCAAGTGTTTCATGTTTGTCTGTTAACAAGTAAAGAATGTAAAGAGGGAAGTTGCTGATCACCTAATCTGAGGCATACACATAAATGTGTTGCCTGTCATGACTTAAATTGATTATGAGGAGCTCCTCCCCTCTTTGGTTCCTGTAGAATTCTGAATTTTGGGCCAGTAGTCCAGGAGGGGATGTGACTGCAAAAGTTGAATCACGAACCCAGGAACCATATATCCTGTTTAAGGCTCACTCAACAATTTTTCCTTACTTGTTCAAAGCTCTGTGCCAAAATTTGACTGCAAAATGCTATGGCCCACCCTATTACCTTTTCTGTATTTCCATCCTGTAAAAATACTGTACAATTTTATTTTAGCTTCACATTTCAGCTCCAAAGTCTGTTCTGAGGCCTTGATTGATCAGTCACAAACTGCATGCAATAGGATTTTGTCCTTTTCTTAAATATTTACTCCAGAGAAATGTTCAGAGAATCAATCAGTACCTAAATCTGTGTGCTTTTGTCTATGACTGGACAGTTTTGGTGCCTAATTCAAATAAAGATCATGTTTTCCTGGACTTTTTGACTTCTACTAATTGTTTTGGTGTTTCAGAACTCAACATTGGATTTATTACAAAATGTAATTGTGGAGTAGCTGGTATGATAGTGTGCTAATAGCAGAACACAGATTGTGAGGTTAAGACTTGATAATCTTTGTACTGTGAAAGGGTGACATAGGTAATAATCATGTGTACTCAACTGTAATATCTTTACTATTTTTTTACAACTTTATAATTATTGGTGCAGAAAGAAGACAACAGATCTGGGAGAAAAGATAGATATAAGGATAATGTGATTCTGAATGGCAGACAGAAGAGTCTGATACCACCAGTTGCCCATCTTGAAATATTTAAGTGCAGCTTTGTGGAATACAGAGTTTTTATTAAATTTCTATTTTTTTATATTATTTACACTTCATTCACTTTGTATCCCAGCTATAGCCCTTTCCATATTTCCCTCACAATCCCACCCTCCTTCCCTCATCTCTCATGGCACTCTCCAATTCCACAGATAGGAGCAGTCCTTTTCCCCTTCCATCTGACCTTAGCTTATAAGGTCTCATCAGAAATGGATGCATTGTCTTCCTCTGTGGCCTGGCAAAGCTGCTTCCCCATAAGGGCATGTGATGAAAGATCCAACCACTGATATCTTGTCAGAGACAGTACTTGTTCCACTTTCAAGGGAACCCACTTGGATACTGAGCTCCCATGGGCTACATCTGGGCAGAGGTTCTAGGTTATATCTATGAATGGTCCTTGGTTGGAGTATCAGTCACAGAAAAGACCCCTGAGCCCAGATATTTTGGTTCTGTTATTCTCCTTGTGGAGTTCCTTTCCTTTCCAGGTCTTACTATCTCCCCTTTCTTTCATAAGGTTTTCTGCACTCTGCCCAAAGGTTGGTTATGAGTCTCAGCATCTTCGTTGATACACTGCTGGATAGAGTCTTCCAAAGACCCTCTGTGGGAAGTTCCTATCCTGTTTTATGATTTCTCCTTCCAGTGTCCATTCTATTTGTCTTTCTGAGTGAATATTGATCATCTTATCCAGGGACCTCCTTCTTGCTTAGCTTCTTTAGGTGTACAAATTTCAGTATGTATATCCTATATTATATGTGTAACATCCACTTATAAGTAAGTATATACCTTGTGTATCTTTCTGCTTCTGGGATGCAGGATGCTTCTGCTTAAGGATGATCTTTTCTAGATGCCAGCATTTGCTTGCAAATTTCATGATTTTCTTGTTTTAATTGCTAAATAGTATTCCATTGTGTAAATGTACCACGATTTCTGTATTCACTCCTCCATTGAGTGACATTTGGGTTGTTTCCAGGTTCTGGATATTACTAATAAAGCTGCTATGAACATGGTTTATCAAATGTCCTTGTTGTGTACTTGAGCATATTTTGGATATATGCCTAGGAGTGGTATAGCTGGATCTTGAGGAAGCGATATTCCTAATTGTCTGAGAAAGTACCAGATTGATTTCCAAAGTGGTTGTACAAGTTTACATTCCCATCAGCAATGGAGGATGGTTCCCCCTTCATCACTTCCTCTTCATCATGTATTGTCACTTGAGTTTTTTATCTTAACCATTCTGATGGGTGTTAGGTGAAATCTCAGGGTAGTTTTGATATGCATTTCCCTAATGACTAAGGACACTGAGCATTTCTTTAAGTGTTTCTCAGCCTTCTATATTCCTCTATTGAGAATGCTTTGTTTAGCTCTGTACCCCATTTTTAATTGGATTACTTGATTTGTTACTGTTTAACTTCTTGAGTTCTTTATTTATTCTGGACATTAGCTCTCTGTCAGATATAGTGTTGAGGAAGATCGTTTCCCAGTCTACTGGCTGTAGTTTTGTTCTGACAACAGTATCATCTGCTTTACAGAAGCAGAAGCCCTCTTGTATAAGAAAGAGAAAAAGGCTGAGAAAGAAATTAGGGAAACAACACCCATCACAATAGCCGCTAATAACATAAAGTACCTTGGTGTGACTTTAACCAAGCAAGTGAAAGACCTGTTTGAAAAAAAAATCATCTCTGAAGAAAGAAATTGAAGATGATATCAAAAGATTGAAAGATCTCCCATGCTCATGGATCGGTAGGATTAACATAGTAAAAATGGCCATCCTGCCAAAAACAATCTACAGATTCAATACAATTTTTATAAAAATACCAACACAATTCTTTACAGATATTGAAAGAAAAATTCTCAACTTCATATGGGAAAAAAAAAACCCAGAATTGCCAAAATGATCCTGTACTACAACAGATTGTCTGGAGGTCTCTCCATCCCTGATCTCAAGCAGTTCTACAGAGAAATATTAATAAAAACTGCCTAATACTGGCATAGAAATAGAGAGGGGGATCAATGAAATTGTACAGAATATCCAGAAATAAACCCACATACCTATGGATATTTGATTTTTGACAAACAAACCAAAACCATGAAATGGAAATGGACAGCATCTTCAACAAATGGTGCTGGTCTAACTGGATATCTACATGTAGAAAAATGCAAATAGATCCACATTTATGACCCTGCACTAAACTAAAGTCCAAGGGGATCAAATACCTCAGCATAAATCTAGACACTAAATCTCTTAAAAGAAAAAGTGGGGAAGTGTGTAGGACTCATTGGCACAGGAGACAACTTCCTGAAAAGAATATCAATATCACAGGCTCTAAGATCATCAATCAGTAAATGGGACCTCCTGGAAATGAATATAGCTATATTTAAAATTACCTCTCCAATCTACTTTTCACAACAGCAATCCAAACAAAATAAAGTTGTTTTTTGATGACCTACAATTCTGTTTCAGACTGTGGGGCTCTCCAAAGTCACTGTGGACCATGATGAAATCATGCAGGTTGGGGAAGAAAGAAAGAACCAAACATGTTTTTCACCCACTTTGAGGATGCAGGTGCAAAGCCCCAGGGTTATGAGATCCTCAGGGCACAGGGATGAGAGGAAAATAGAACAATGAAAAGCCAGGAAATTCAGAGTGACTCTGGTTACAGTTATAGAAATATCTCAACACTGTGACCCTCAGCTCTCTGGACTTTGCTGCATAGTGTGTGATGGCCTGTCATGAGAACAATTGGGTATGTCCAGACTGAGAACCTGAAGCAACACTAAGAAGCAGCTGTAGCATACAAAGTCTTCTCTGACAAATTCGAGGTCTGAGCCTGCTTCGTGACCTAAGCCAATAATCTCCTTGGATCAATCAAGATGCAGGTCATTGTCTCTGGGTAGTGAAGAACCTGACATATCCTTTCCTTTGCTTTGTCTCTTCCTACTCTTGCAATCTTCATTTACATCAATGGAGGTGACACACCACAGCTGTTTTGAGAACTGGAAGCAGCCCAACACCTACATGAAGGCAGATATAATCCTAGGTGCATTTATCCCCATTTACATTACAATAGAAGCACCCTTCAAATCCACGAATATTTTTGACAGTGAACCAAGGCCACTATGGGAATTTTTTCTGTGAGTACTTATTTGAATGTGGTATGGGTGTTCTGGCTACAAGATAGTACCTGCTCTTCTGTGCACATGTAATTTCTTTGAGAATATTGAGGTAGATACAGAGATATGTAAAAGACAGTTTCAACCTGTCCTCCTTCATTACACATCTACAAACATTTCCACTTCTCTTCCTTATATATCCAGTGGGGAAGAAATCAGAGAGAGAAAACACCAACTTTTGTGTCTGCTGCATAGTGCAATTCCATGCTCTGGTTTATATATTTTTAACACATTGCCTCTAATATGTCCAGGAAATTTTCCACTCTGCTCACCTTTATTTAGGCATCTAATTGTCTTTTGTTTGAATGTTTCTTTCCAAAGATTTGGAGATTTTCAACTAAAATGAACTTGAGTATCCCTATGTCCTTAACACAAATCTGAGCCTCTCCTGTTCCACATGCTTTGGCTTTAGTATCTTTAAAGTGTCTCAGAGTTTGGACACTGTGGTCACAGTTATGGCTTATTTATTTCTCACTGATACTTTATTGCAGTGTTCTGAAAGTCATATTCTCCTTGCCTGTATTCTGTTGCCTACTTCATTCTGATGGAAACACAGAGCCTTGTGGTATGATTGGAGGCTTCATGATTTTAATTTCCAACATTTCTATTTGTCCTTCTCCTCCTCTAGAATCTGAATTTGGTCTTAGGATTTGTCTTTTTTGAATTGAGTGTTTTATTTGTATTCCTTGTTTTGATCCCTCATCAAGTTCTCCTATGCACTGTTGATTCTTGTCTCAATGCCCAGTCAAATTCATTGGTTGATTCCGTCTTCCTTTGGGTTATTCATTTCTTTTTTTTCTGAAGTATTCATTGGTCACTTTATCTCTCTGGGTATATCTGTGTTCATTTGTTGGTTATGTATGATATTGTACATAAGTCATATGGCTTTTCTATATTTCCTGCTTTTCTGTTCATACTATACTTGGCATATTTTTAACTTGAGCAACAATTATGCCTTAGGATGATAGTTTCCTGACAAATATTTTCTGGAAGTCTCATTCTATGCATAGGTCTGTGAGCAGAAAACAGACAGATAAGCCTGTCATCCTGGTTTTGTGGTGTTATGGAGTATTTGAAGAGAAAAATCCCAGAATGCCTGATTTATTTTGCAAGTAAAGTACTCTTAGGAAAGTTCTCAGAAGATGGGGAAACTATTGTTCAGTAGCCCCTGCAGCAGGGAAGTGGAAGGACTCCCAAGATCACATAAAGAAAAGAATCCATTCTCAAAGATAGGGAAGAGGCAGAAAAGAATGAATTATTAATTGACAGAAGTCTTAAACTAGAGTCTGTTTGACCAGTGTTAGGTGGATCATCACTCAATTTCTTGATGCCTAAAAATTGTTTTAAAAACCTTACTAAAGGAGAAGAAAGTTTTAAATATATTAACGTAAACATGATCTAGAATACATACTGCAATCTTCACTGTAGGAAAAGCAGATAACAAATATCTGTAAACAGCTCATTTAAACTCATGCTTTACAGCTATACCTAAAGCTTGGGAACCAAAAAGGATGATTATGAGCTAAAATACAGAAAAATGAACAGCCTTTCCTCTGTCTGTATATATAATGACAGATAAGATTTCAGCACAATGAGAAGGACTGAAGTATGTCTTTAACAACAATGATAGGACATTAAAAATTTGATTCTGTAACTATGAGAAGAGGATCCAGGGCTTTCACCAGGTGGTTTCCATAGCATATCAGAACTCCACTGATTAATATTTTAAAATTCTGACATTTTGAACTTATTAAGTCTCATTTTGACAAACCTAAAATCACTGTCTCAGATATTTACAACTTGCATTTAGATACCATAATTCACTGTCTTAGACAGTCAAAATTTATATCATGTTTAAAGCCTTTGTTTCTCCATCCAGCCATTTACCAGGAGACTCTGTTAATTGAGCAGTGATTGAAAAAGCAAGCTGTTTTAAATGAAAATACCAACATTAAATTGATAGATATTAATAACATATAGCTTTAGGATGACTTTCATATATATATTATATTATATTATATTATATTATATTATATTATATTATATTA
>NW_026596077.1:0-7271 GCF_907164565.1 Psammomys obesus | reverse complement strand
CTTTTTTCTTTAGGTTCCTTAAATCCATATTCAGAAGAACTCTCTGAGGGGTTTTGGGAACAATATCTAATTTATTTACCATATTTTACATTAAATAAAGTTCACTGACATTTAGTTACTTGTTTCAGGTTTGTTCTTGAAACATATACAAAAGCTTGTCTCTCTATATAGGAATTATGTTTATACTGTGCATGATGATAAGCCTAACTCTGAACACGTTAGAGAATTTGGTCATTTGTAAAGTGTGTGACCATTAACCGAATGTTATTTATCTTTCACATTTTTCAATAATTTCATGGATCTTTATAAGATTAGACTTTTTCACTTTTACCCATGTTAAGTTTGAGCCTTAAAATTTTGATTCGAAGATTTAGGTGAACATCTTTTACAACAAAATAAAACCTTGAAACATGAATACAGTTCAGAGAAAGACTAGGAATGTCATTTTCCAGATCTGTTTGTAGTGTATCTTACAGAATATTAGTTTCTTATATGGCTCAGTTTTTCCAGTTAGTTAAGCCTTAACAAAATAAACAAAGACAGAGAGGTTATATTTATATCTTCAAGTAAGATTCTTGTATCCTGGATAGACCTTAGGAATTTATAAAGACTTCTGTTGCATAAAATAAAAAAATGAGTGTTGAGCTATATACAACTTATTATTATTTGCCCTAAGATTAGCACTGTGATATTATTTAACCCACTATCACAAATAAGATGCAGTTACTGTTTAGATTTTATAATTGCCTTATTTATTTGAGGCCAGACAGATATTTCATATATGCTGGCTCAATAACCTCTCATCCATTGCCATTCACTTTAATCGTCCTCATCTGATCCACCTTCTACCCATAATCCCATGGTACAAGCTAGTATTCTTCATCTGAGACTTTTCATACTAGTGTTAGAGTCCTTCCTCTCACCCCACATGATCCGTTCTCCACACTAACACATCATGGCGTCCTTCTCCCTCCTATCTTCCTGTCCATCTGTCTCCTGTGATTCTCCTGTTCCAGAAGCCCAGGAACCTTTGCCACACCAGACACATTCTGCCCTGTCCAGGTAGAGGGCATTTAATCAAACAATCAGATGTGTTTTAGGAGGTTTTCAAAACAAAGATAGGTGTAACCAGATCTTGAGGGCCAGTAACACAGATCAGAACAACCTCCAGCAGACCTAATTTATAAAACATACCTTAGTCATTAAACAATCATTGTTCCTTACCTAGGGTTTTCAAGAAGCTTAGATTGTACACAGTTAGAAGAGATATATGTGAATTTTTAGACACTTATAAATGTAGCTATATATCTCTAAGTAAGCTTCTGTTAAAGTGAATAGACATTTATGAACTTAAGAATTTATAAACCTTGGTCAAACGTTTGATGTTAGTAAGTTCTATTTTCCAGGAACAGAAATAATATCCACGTAACATATACACTATCCTTTGACAGTTTTCTAAATATGAATTGAATGCATGTCACACAAAAGCAAGCTGTACTTTTTAGCCATCAATCATTTTTCATCAAATTTTAACCTGACATTTTTGTTGAGAATTTTACAAATTTTAAACCAAACCCAAAGCATTTACAAATCCTGAGGTATAGAAAATATACAAAATATTCGTAGAAATCTTGAAATAAATTTTATACATAAGCTAAAAGTTTTTTTCTCCATTAATTTATATATTTATTCATTTTTTTATTCTGATAGAAGCCTTCCCATTATCCTCTAGTCTCTCCCCTCACACACTTTTTCTCCCATTTTCCACTCTCATCCTCACAGCAGGGGAAGGTTTCACAGGGTTATCAACCAGCCCTGGCATATTAATTCTGTACAGGACCAGAATCATCCTCTCCCACTGAGGCCAGACAATGCAGCTCAGCTAAAGGAATAGGATCCAAAGTCAGACCTTAGGTAGCCAAAGTTTTAAAACTTTAAGTGTAGGAAGTATTTAGAGAGTTAAATAATACTGAGAAGAGGAACATAAGATTAGCAGCCATATCCTAATTGGAAATAGTTTAACTTTTTGCCTTTTTCACAAACTGTGTGTCTTTTATATGCTCTTATGTTTTGCTTTCCTTTTCCTTATTATAGATTACATTGGCCCACCTGACACAGGAAAGATTTAAAAAGAAAGAAAAAAATGTTTAAACAGCATGTTTAAGTTTGCCAGTGGAAGGCCAAACCCAACACCTTTATCACCTAATTTATATAGTACTACAGCAGAAAAATTACTTTAATTCTCTAATATATTGCCTCTTGATGGCAAATTTCCTTTACTTCTCTCCTCCAAATCTTTCACACTCACCCTCATTCCATACACCCCTGATCTCTGGTCTCTGTTCCTCAACTCAGAAAAGAGCACTTCTCTTAAGGGCATCATCAAACATGACATAAGAAGCTCCATTAAGACCAGGAATATAACATGACATAAGGGCTGGAAAAGGCAACCCAGTAGGAAGAAAAAAATTCAGAGACTTCCCCAGCACTCACTTTAGAAAAATCACAGGAACACCAAGTTACTCAGCCATAACAGAAATGCAGAAGTCCTAGGTCAGAACCCTAGAGGCTCCCTGATCTCAGAGAGCCCACATAAGTCCTAGTCAAGTGATTGTGTTGGCAGTGTACCTCTGCTACATCAGATCCTTCCCCATCCTCCACAAAGGATTTTACAATTGTGCCTTGTGTTTACCAGTGGGAATCTCCATCTGCTCTCATCAGTTGGAATGTGAAGTCTTTATGATCTATGTTGACCATTCTCCTAGGCTCCCTTTGCAGACCACACTGAACACAGGACAAACTGAAGTTCAAGTGTTTGTTTCTGGGTTGCTATCCCAACCCTCCATTTACAACTTGACTGTGTATAGATATAGTATGTTCTAGCTATGTGTCTGGCATTACTAGAAGAATTTGTGAGAGTTACTCTAGTAGAGTTCATGGAGTTCACAGAGCATGAGATTTTAATATGTATTTCAATGATTCAATGGTAATAATTACATATAAGATTTCCCTTCAGTTTGTTTATATGGTGGGTTACATTGATGGATTTCCATATATTGAACCTTGCATGCCTGGGATAAAGCCTACTTGGTAATGGTGGATGTTATTTTTTATGTGTTCTTGGATTCTGTTTCCCAGTATTTTATTGAGTGTTTTGCATCAAAGTTCATAAAAGTTCTCTTTTTTTTGTTGGGTCTTTGTGTGGTTTAGGTATCAAGGTGACTTCATAGAATGAATTCGGTAATGTTCCTTCTGTTTCTTTTATATTCTGTTTATATTACTTACATATATGCCAATATTTGTTGTCATTTATGTTATTACGTAAGATGAAATCTTAAAGATCTTTTAATTACATAAGAGGATTGGGGGCAGATGTGGTTGGAAACAGGGGGCTCCAGGATGGGTGTGTGTTAAGAGGAAGAAAATACTGAAAGAAATAATTTGAATTGTGTTATGTATCTGAGGCAAGTAAGCAACCTCTTGCAATAATTGCTAAGGAGATTGAATACATTTAAAATCTTTCTCAGTCATTTTTTATCTTCTCTAAATTTTCAGTTTACTTTCATGTGTTTTTATATTGAGTTGCTGTTTTATCTACAGCCAACTCATCCTTTCTTAATACGGTGTTCAGATATCTAATTCCTGTTATCAAAACATGTCTGGGTTTGGATCAGGTGGGAATTTTTGTGATACAGTCTTGAGGTTACTCACTATTAATGTGTGAATGTGTTAGCTCCAGTGTTTTATATGGTTTGATACAGCTTCTAAAGACAAGAATAAACACTTTCCGGAGTTGGATGGTTCTCGTTGTTCACCCTTATAAACTTTCTGACTTCAGAAGTCTGTGAAATGAGGAACACTTCTTTGGTGGATTAAGGTGGTAAAGGATCATGCTAAAATAGGTTGGGGTGCTGCTACATGTGGGATATCATCAGTGTTCCATAATTTCATCAGTTGTTGCAAACTGTGTCAGAATATGAATGATGGTTTGGCCCTGGGCAGGTGAATAGAAATAACTTGGTTCTTCATAGGATGGAAGGATCTTAGGTTAGTAACTGAATACAATGATTGAAATCTGTATATCAAAAAGAAGCAAAAGAACAAAGAGAAATCGTTCAAAGGAAAAACAAAAATGAAACTAATAAAATAGAAACAAAGGGAATAATACAAAGAATCAATGAAACAAAAAGCCAGTTCTGGAGAAAATCAGCATGATAAACAAAATTTTATCGAAACTAACTGAAAGACAGATAGAATATCCAAATTAACAAAATAAAAAAAAATAAGAAGGGGCATGTAACAACAGAACCTGGTATAACAGACCCCAAAGTATCATTAGGTCATACTTCAAGTGTAGTATTAAAAAAACAAATAATAATTAAAATCTAAATGAAATGGACAATTTAATTTATAGATGACATTTACCAACCTTAAATCAAGATTGAATAAACTATTTAAATGAATCCATAATGAAATAGAAGCAGCCTTAAAAGTCTCCCAGCCAGAAAGGGCTCAGAGACAGATGGTTTTAGAAGACAATTCTACAAGACCTAAAAGAATGGCTTGGTTTCACAGCTTTGCCTCTTTTTAAATAAATTTGTACCAGAACTTTCTGTCACTTAGCACGTGTATAATCAGACTGGAAATGGGACAATGTTGTAAATTGTATTGAAAATAGAATGCAAATAAAAATCAACAAGTGTAAAAGCCCAAAAGAATATCTGTACTTCTGCTCTTGCTTGATTTTTACATTTTTATATAATAAAACTTATTGTGATAGAGATTATGCTGACTCAAATGGAGTATAAAACCAACAAAGAATAGCTAATACCAATAGTTCTCCAAATATTCCGCAAAACAGAAACTGAAGGAAAACTGCAAAACTAATTTTATGAAGGCACAGTCACACTGATATCTAAGCCACACAAAACTGCAACTCAGAAAAATTATCACAGACCAATTTCCTTCATGTAAACTGATAGGAAAATACTCAATAAAATACTTGCAAACAGATCATCCATCATGATCATATAAGCTGCATTCATACATAATTCAACATCTGAATATGTCATGTGTTATTTACATTTTATTGGCATTGCTATGAAAAATGAGGCACACATATATAAATAAGTATACAAATATAACTAACTGAATTCACTGTTTAGACGTTAGCATTTCTTTTTTATGACTGGGAAAACCTCAGCATTCAGCAAAAGTGGGGGTAGGGAAGCTATACATCCAATACATTGCCGAACATCAGAGAGGAGGTTACAACAAGATGGGGAAACTTATCATATGGGCCCACGATGCTATCTGAAGTCATTCTTAGCTTTTACATTGGCAACAGCCAGTGGTGTGCTTTGTTACTACATTCCAAAATGACCGTATTCAGTAGCTAAAGGTCAGCTCAACTGCAGAGATGTCCAAGAAATGGCTATTCAGGGTGCTACAGTTAGCCTGAACTATGGAAATGAGCAACTAGAACTACAACATTCCAATCACTCCACGTCGATGAAGTTTTTATAGCCAGTCTTTCAGACACAGCTCTTTCCAGGAGTTCTCATTTATACATCTGTGCATTCACACAGTTGAATATTTGATATTGAGGAACTCCTGGGGAAGACTAATACTCCCTCTCTCACTGGTTGCTAATTGCGTGGTTTTAAACAATAGATTTCTCCTAACCCAGCATCTAGCCATAGACCTCAGATAAATATAGTGCAGCCAAATAGAATTTCTTCTTGGTGATGTCAGTAATGAAAGCAGAATCTTTCTTTCAGTAGAACCAAGTGGACTTAATGCTAGTGATTTCTGTTACTTTGCATCTAGTGGGGCCAGGCAGGCTCTAACCTACCACTGGTTTGGAAAGAAGCATCTGAAGACCCATGCCCAAACATGGAAGGCTATGAGTGAGACAGTTCAGCTCAACTACCTGCACCAAAATTCCATTCCCTCCCATAACGAGTAATTGTTTTTACTGCCTTATGGGACTTATGTTTTTCTCTTTTTCTTATGCTAGTTTAGCTTACTCTTTTATTTCTCTCTTTTACCTTATCCAGGAAACTCTAGTCAATGATTTAGTCCAAATGGTTATAGAAACACTTTTCCTTTAGTTGCCAATTTTTACATTTTCTTAAAAATTCTGCATTTTTATTTTGTGTTTATTAGTGTTTTTCCTACATGTGTGTATGTGTACCACAGGTATGGTTGGTGTCTTCAGAGAGGAGAGGAGGACATGGGACTCTTAGAACTGGTGTTAAATATTATGGTAACCCCAAAAGTGCCTACGGTGACTGAATCAGAATCCTCCACAAGAGCAGCAAGTACTCATAGCATTTCAATCATTTCTGAAACCCCCAAACACTATTTTACACAGGTTTATTTATTTTTATTTCATGTACTTGAGTGCTTGCCTTCTTGGGCGAATGCAACTTATGCACCTGGTGCCCTTAGATTTCAAAAGGGGATCTCATGACCTAGAGCTACAGATGGTTCGAGGCCACCCTGTGGCACTGAGAACTGATGCTCTTCTTTGTTCAAAAGGGACAGTGTGCCTAGATGCCTGGGCATCTATCCATCCTTCAATGCAACACTTTAACATTAAGAGTGCATTCAAATAAAGTTGTTACAATTTTTGTAAATTAGTACAAAAATGAATTATTACAAAACAAAAGGACATGAATCTCTTATTCACATTCCTAGTGAACACCTTAGTGACTTTTCCATATCCCAATGCTTCCATGAACAGAAACATCATAAGCACCTATATAGTCAGCAGTCATAGGACATAAAAACGTGATATTTTATCCACAAAATCTACAGCAAGGAAACAATTATTAGTTATACTTCAATTTCTGGGAGTTTAGGAGCCATTTTGTGATGTTCCTGATTTTTCAGGGACTTGTTCACACAAGCTTTACATGTCACAGGAAAAGTCAAAGCTTAACACCTCTAGGTTCCTGAATTTGATAGAGTTTCTGACAAAAATCGACTGACTATACTCATCATTCTGTTCCTCTGGTTTAGACCGAAATGGAGAAACTATCAACATTTGCTGACCTTATACTTTGCCATTGATCAGATCAATAAGGACTCACAACTGCTTACCAATGTGACCTTGGGTTTCCATGTCTACAATGCCTTTAATTCTAACAAAAGAACCCTGGAGGGCCTTCTGATGTCATTGTCTGGAAGGAGTGAGTATGTCCCTAACTACAAATGCAAAACAGAACATAGAGCCCTAGGAATCATTTCAGGAACCAGGCCAGAAT
>NW_026596076.1:1480-13768 GCF_907164565.1 Psammomys obesus | reverse complement strand
AAATTGGATTATTTGGTTCGTTGATGCTTAATTTCTTGAGTTCTTTATATATTCTTGATATGAGCCCTTTGTTAGATGTAGGATTGGTGAAGAACTTTTTCCAATCTCTAGATTTCTGTCTGGTTCTGTTCACAGTGACCTTTGCTTTACAGAAGCCTTTCAGTTTCAAGAGGTCCCATTTATTAATTGTAGATATTAGAGCCTGAACTGTTGGTGTTCTGTCCTAAAAGTTGTCTCCTGTGCCAATGAGTTCAAGGCTGATGGTAAAGCCCTGAGTCTGCTAACTTAATTGTGAATCTACATGAGAATAAGAAATAAGAGAGAGATAGAAAATAGACTACTCTCACACATAAGCATTCAAGAGGAAAAGGTGGATGAAGCTAGAAACTTTAAACCTATTTGTGTCTGGTGAAAATTTTTATACTTCTGAGACAATGCTCTCTGTGTTAGAAAATTACCTCGTAGTCAGAAAGATTTATCACAGAGACAGATAAAAAACTGTTACAATGAAAGGGTTTTTTATGAGTATAAGTTTTGTTACTAAGCTAAACACTTATTTATCGACTCTTACATTCCAAGATACAAAGTAAATTTGGAATGACAATGTTTTATCCCATAAGCTAACAAGATATAAGAAATTAAAATTTGTACAATTACAGTTTGTACTTTTTGACAATAAAGTTTGTACTTAATTTAGACACTTCTTGATAGTCCCATTATACTCTGAGTTCGTGGGAAATTCAAACCACCTTGCCTATAATTATGATATGTGCCAGAATTCAAGGTGCCATCTCTAGAGCAAAAGCTTATCTGAAGCCACAAATCTGTCCCAAGCCTGTCTCCTAGTGAGGCATCTGTATCTGTAGGTCCAGTAAAATATGTATTGCAGTTGCAAACTGTCTATCAACTATTTAACTTTTTCACCTCTAAATTGTGTGAATCAAAAGAGGAATTCCATAATCAGAAGTTAATTCGTCTGACACCACTGCATCTTCATAAAGATCCCGCAGAAGGATTGTTCAGTCAGAGCAGATAAATACCCAGAAAGTGACGTTCACATCATGCCAAGGTTTTGAGAGCTACAACATCACAGAAAGGAGGGTGTCAGAGGCTGGAAGCAATTCTGAGGGTGCATCATGGTACAGACCTTGTGGAATACTTAGATTACATTCCAGAAAGCCCACATGCCTACTGCACTTCCCCAATTGAACGGCTCTTGGCAGCTCTCCCTTTCAGATTCACTAAATGAAAGCTGTGAATGAGAAAGCTATTTGAATCAATTTAGGAGTCATTATCAAAAATAATAATACTAAACTCATGGTGATTCTGCAAGACTCTGCCTGTCAGAGGAAGGTAGTCATGTCAGAGCTTAAGCAATAAAGAATATATACATGTATCTTAAATTTTTAATTAATTAATTTTTTATGTTAATTACACTTTATTCACTTTGTATCCCAGCTGTCGCACCCTCCCTCATTACCTCCCATTCCCACCCTCCCTCACCCATCTCCTCCCATGCCCCTCTCTATGTCCACTGATAGGGGAGTTCCTCCTCCTCTTCCATCTAACCCTAGACTATCAGGTCTCATCAGTACTGGCTGCATTGTGTTCCTCTGTGGCCTGGTAAGTCTGCTTTCCCATCAGGGGGCGATGATCAAGGAGCCAGCCCTGAGTTTCTGTCAGAGATAGTCTCTGTTCCCTTTACTAGGAAACCCACTTGGATACTGAACTGTCATGGGCTACATCTGAGCAGGTATTCTAGGTTATCTCCATGAATGGACTTTGGTTGGAGTATCCGGCTTAGAAAAGACTTCTATGCCTAGATATTTTTGTTTTGTTTTGTTTTGTTTTGTTTTGTTTTGTTTGTCTCCTTGTGGAGCTCCTGTCCCCTCCAGGTCCTTCTATCTTCCTCTTCTCCCATAAGATTTACCACATTCTGCCCAAAGTTTGGTTATGAGTCTCAGCATCTGCTTCAATACCCTCTTGGGTAAACTCTTTCAGAGGTACTCTGTGGTAGGCTCCTGTCCAGTTCCCTGCCTTCTTCCCCTTCTAATGTCTATACTGCTTGCCCTTCTGAATGAGGACTAAGCCACTTACCTAAGGTCCTCCTTGGTGTTTAGCTTCTTTAGGAGTAGAGATTTTAGTATATTTTTTCCTATATAACATGGCTAATATTAATATAAGTGGGTATACACTATGTGCATCTTTCTCCTTCTGGGATACCTCACTCAGGATGATTTTTTCTAGTTCCAGCAATTTTCCTGCAAATTTCATGTTTTCCTTGTTTTTAAATGTTGAGTAATATTCCATTGTGTATATGTGCCACAATTTCTGTACCCATTCATTGGTTGAAGGACATCTAGATTGTTTCTAGATTCTGGCTATTACAAATAAATCTGCTATGAGCATAGCTCAGAAAATGTCCTTGTTGTTTGACTGAGCATCATTTAGATAGATGCCTAGGAGTCCTCTAGCTGGATCTTAAGGACTATTTTTAATTTTCTGAGAAAGTGCCAGATTGATTTCCAAAGTGGTTGTTCAAGTTTATATTACCACCAGCAATGGAGGAGGATTTCCATTTCTCCATAATCTCTACGGTACATGTTGTCACTTGAGTTTTTGATCTTAGTAATTTTTATGGGTGTAAGGTGAAATCTCATTGTCATTTTTATTTTCGTTTCCTGGTGACTAAGAATGTTCATCATTTTCAAAGTGTTTCTCTGCCATTCAATATTTCTCTATTGAGAATTTTCTGTTTAGCTCTGTACCCCATTTTTAATGGGATTACACTCTTTGTTGGTGTTTATCTTGTTGAGTTCTTTATATATCCTGGATTTTGGCCCTCTGTCAGATATAGGGATGGTGAAGATCCTTTCCCAGTCTGTAGGGTGTCATTTTGTTCTGATGACAATGTCCTTTGCTTTACAGAAGATTTACAGTTTCATGAGGTCCCATTTATTGATTGTTTTTCTTAGCACCTGTGCTGTTGGTATTCTGTTCTGGAATCTATGTCCTATGCCTGTGAGTTCAAGGCTTTTCCTTACAGTTTCTTCTAACAGGTTTAGTGTGACTGCTGTTAAATTGAGGTCTTTGATCTACTTGGATTTAAGTTTTGTGCTGGGAGATAAATATGGATCTATTTGCATTTTTCTACATGTAGACATCCCCCCATTTTTATGGTTTCAGATTCTATGTCAAAAATAAAGTAGTCATAGGTGTATGGGAGTATTTCTGGGTTTTCAGTTCAATTGCATTGGTCCACCAGTCTGTTTCTACATCAGTATCATGCCATTTTTATTACTGCTGCTCCATAGTACAGCTTGAGACACAATAACCACAAATACTATAACATAACTTGTTGTGACTCTAATCAAACAATGAAAGATCTGTATGAAAAAAGGAAGTCTCTGATGAAATAATTTTTTAGAAGATATCAAAAGATGGAAAGATTCCCATGATCATGGACTAATAGGATTAACATAGAGAAATGGCCTTCCTATCAAAAGCAATCTATAGATTCAATGCAATTCCAATCAAAACATCAACGAAATTCTCTACAGACCTTGAAAGAACAATTCTCAATTTCATATGGAAAAAGAAAAAACCCAGAATTGCTAAGACAACCCTGTACAATAAAAGATCTTCTGGGGGGTATATCCATCCTCCATCTCAAGCTGTACTATGGAACAACAGTAATAATTGTTTCTTTTAATCAATAACATATTTTAAAGGTACATTGAACATGCACAGGGACATTTAAGCCTTAAAGAATGTTAATGGCAATAGAACTTTAGAGTAAATGGCTAGTTAATTAAATTTTGAGAGGATAGAGAGGGGAGAGCTGAGGAAAAAGTTGATCACTACAGCTGAATAGAAGCTTCTCATGTGTTTGTGATAAAATGTGCTGCATAATTACAAAACTAGAAGAAACTGTTAAAGTGTTTCATTGTAATAAGTGCTAACCATTAGGTAATGTTCCTTCTGTTTCTATTGTGTGGAATAGTTTGAAGAGAATTGGAGTTAGCACTTCCTTAAAGGTCTGGTAGAATTCTGCATAGAAGCTTCTCATGTGTTTGTGATGAAATGTGCTGCATAATTACAAAACTAGGAGAAACTGTTAAAGTGTTTCATTGTAATAAGTGCTAACCATTTGATAATGTTCCTTCTGTTTCTATTGTGTGGAATAGTTTGACGAGAATTGCAGTTAGCACTTCCTTAAAGGTCTGGTAGAATTCTATGGTGAATCCATGGGGCTCAAGGCTGCATTTTTTATTTTTTATGACTGCTTCTATTCCCTTGGGGGATATAGGGCTGTTCAATCTTTCTACCTGATCTTGACTTAATTTTGGTAGATGGAATCTATCAAGATAATTGTCCATTTCTTTTAGATTTTCAAATTTTGTGGCATGTAGTCTTTTGCAGTATGACCTAATGGTTGTTTGGATTTCCTCGGTGTCTGTAGTTATGTCACCCTTTTCATTTCTGATTTTGCTGATTTGGATAGATTCTCTCTGCTTTCTAGTTAGTTTGGCTAAGGGTTTGTCTATCTTGTTGATTTTCTCAAAGAACCAGCTTTTTGTTTCACTGATTCTTTGAATAATTTTATTTGTTTCTAATTGATTAATTTCAGCCCTGAGTTTGAGTATTTCCAGCTGTCTGCTCCTCTTGGGTGTATCTGCTTCTTTTATTTCTAGGGTTTTCAGTTGGGCCATTAAGTTGCTTGTATGTGATGATACAAATTTCTTCTTGAAGGCACTTAGTGCTATGAATTTTCCTCTGAGCACTGCTTTCAATATGTCCCATAAATTTGGGTATGTTGTGCCTTCATTTTCATTGAATTCTAGGAAGTCTTTAATTTCTTTTTTATTCCTTCCTTAACCCTGCTGTCATTGAGTAGCAAGTTGTTCAGTTTCCATGTGCATGTAGACGTTTTGCTATTTCCATTGTTGCTGAGGTCCAGCTTCAGTCCATGGTGGTCAGATAGAATACAGGGGATTATTTCAGTCTTGTTGTATCTGCTGAGGCTTGCTTTGTGACCAACTATATGGCTTATTTTGGAGAAGGTTCCATGAGGTGATGAAAAGAAGGTATACTCTTTTGAGTTTGGGTAGAAAGTTCTGCAGGCATCTAGTAGGTCCATTTGATTTAGGGCCTCTGTAAGTGCCTTTATTTCCCTATTTGGTTTCTGTCTAGTTGATCTGTTCCTTGGTGAGAGTGGTGTGTTGAAGTCTCCCACTATTAAGCTGTTGGTATCGATGTGTGATTTAAGCTTCAATAATGTTTCATTTATGAATGTAGGTGTTCTTGTATTTGGGGACAGATGTTCAGAATTGTGATGTCCTCTTGGTAGAATTTTTTCTTTGATGAGAATGAGTTGCCCTCCTTATCTTTTTTGATTAGTTTTGGTTGAAAGTCTATTTTATTAGATATTAGGATAGCTACTCCAGCTTGTTTTCTGTGTTCATTTGCTTGAAAAACATTTTTCCAGCCCTTTACTCTGAGGCAGTGTTTGTCTTTTTGCAGAGATGTGTTTCTCGGATGCAGCAGAATGTTGGGTCCTGTTTCCACACCCATTCTGTTAGTCTGTGTCTTTTTATTGGAGAGTCGAGTCCATTGATGTTGATAGGTAATAGTGACCAAATATATGTTAGTTCCTTTTATTGTGGACTTGATGGTCTTACTGTGAGTCATTGCTTGTTCTCTTTCAATTTTTGTAGAGAAATTATCTGTAGCCTATGTTTTCTTGGTTGTGGTTGTTTTCCCTTGGATTGGATTTTTTCTTCTAGTATCTTCTGTAGGGCTGGTTTGCTGTGTAGGAATTGCTTAAATTTAGTTTTGTCATGGAATATTTTGTTTTCTCCATCTATTGGATTGAAAGCTTTGCTGGGTATAGTAGTCCGGGTTGGCATCTGTGGTCCTTTAAAATCTGCATGACATCTGCCCAGGCTCTTCTGGCTTTCATAGTTTCTGATGAGAAGTCTGGTGTAATTCTGATAGTTCTATCTTTATATGTTACTTGGCCTTTCCCCCTTGCTTCTCTTAATATCTTTTCTTTATTCTGTAGATTTAGTGTTTTGACTATGATGTGCTGTGAGGAGTTTCCTTTCTGGTTAAGTCTGTTTGGTGTTGTGTCGGCCTCTTGTATGTTTATGGACATCTCTTGCTTTAAGTTGGGAAAAGTTTCTTCTATGATTTTCTTAAAGATATTTTCTATACCTAGGAGCTTGGTATCTTCCTTTTCATCAATTCCTATTATTATCAGATTTTGCCTTTTCATGGCGTCTTTGATTTCTTGGATGTTTTATGTTTGGGACTTTTCGAATTTTACTTTTTCTTTGAGAGAAGTGTCAGTTTCTGCAAGTGTATCTATAGCACCAGAGATTCTCTCTTCCATCACTTGTATTCTGTTGGTGATGCTTGCTTTGTGGTTCCTGATCTTTTCTCTAAGTTCTCCAGTTCCAGGATTTTCTCTGTTTGGGTTTTCTTTATTAATTCTCATTCTATTTTTATAGCTTGCACCATTTCCTTCATCTGTTTGAATGTGGCTTCCTGTCTTTGTATGATGGCCTTTATTTTTTTGTTCGTTTCTTCTCTATATGACACTAATGGTGACTCAAGTTGTGTCTCTATTTGTTTGGCTATATTTGCCTGTGTTTCTTTGAGAGCTTTGTTCATTTCCTTTTTATTTGCTCCCATCTGTGTGGCAATTTCTTTGAGAGATTTGTTTGTTTCCTCTTTATGTGTCCCTAATAACTGGATAAGCATATCTTTAAAGTCCTTTTCCTGTGTTTCTGATGAATTGGAGTATCCATTGATTTGCGGGGATGCTGGTGAAGCCATGATTTCCTGATTTTTGTTGGATGCATTCTTTTGCTGTCCTCTGGCATTTGCTTATTTGTAACCTTCACTGTTTGTTCTCAGATTCTGCAGTTCAGACTAGTGCTGTCTTTTTCTGGTGTCTGGAGAATTCTTCAGGAAGATGATAAAGGTCCAGTGGTTTCAGCATATGCGTTGGTGTTTCACCTGTACCTGTGGAAGGATAGTCTGAGGTTCCAGAAGGACAAATGCGATGTGTGTGCATGGAAGTGTGCCCTGAGGGACAGGGTGCTAGAGAATGTAGAGGCCTTTAGTGTGAGGGAGGGGCACTGTGCAGGCCCTGAAAGGGTCGCTGGCCTAAAGGTATCAATAGCGCTAGCGATGATCATGGGCACAAATTCACTGAGTACGTCAGTGGCTTACAGGCTACTGGTATTCATCTCTAACTGAGCTCCAGGAGTTATTTGCCTAAACTCTACTGGTAGATCTACAAAGTAGAGTTTCAATTCCCCAAGAAACCCTCTGTTTCTGACAGTGGATGTGTGGGTGGGAGGGATCTGATGTCTGGCTGCTAGCTTAAAAGCACCCTGGACCTGAAGCTCTGTAGACACTTGAGGGTGCACTCACTCTCTAGCAGGTCAAATCATAAAGCACAGAGGTTCCTCCTATTCTCTACTGGCAGGTTTGGACCTGCTGAGTCAATGCGGCAGGTTGAGCTTAGTCAGCTCAGTGGTGCAACAGCCCCTGAACTAGGGAGTCCACCTGTGGCTGCAGAACTGGAGTGTCCAGGTGCCTGCTGGGAAGTCCTGAGGAGCCACAAAAGTGACCCCCCAGATCTAGGTGGCCCAGCACCTGGTGTACCTGGGTAGTTTTGCAGGTCTGCTGGACTTTGGTGGCTGTACAGCTTGCTACCTGCCACAGAGGGATGGGGTGGTCCTTACAGTCAGGGGCTGGGAGATCCTATGGAGTCTGTATGGCCGCTTACAGATGTGGGACCTGGAAAGGCTTGTACCATGGATCTGGGAGATACTCGGTGGGCAGGTACACCTTTCAGCTGAGGCTGAGGAGCTAGGAGCCCAGCCTCTTCAGTCTCGGTCCCCAGGCAGTGAGTTCTCTGCTCCATTTGTCACTGGTCACTGGCTGTGTGTAGGCTCCTCTGAGGAGGAGGGAGGCCCGAACAAGGGAAGTGCCCCTCTCACTTCCAGAGAAGTTCTCACCTGACCTGAATCTAAATGTTCTCCACTCCTGTGATGTCCCCTCTTTTTCAGGAAGCCACAAGGTCGATTTTCTGGCTTCAGTTGCCCCTCCACTCACCAATTTTGGAGTTTCAAATCCTTTGCCTCTCAGGAATGGTGTGTGCTGGTCGCTGCCATCTTGGATCCCCCAGTGCTCACCATTTGAGATGGATCTTTTAGTTTATTTTATTTATGTGTATGTGTGTTTTCCTGCTTTCCTGTTTGCCCAGCATACTTATGCAGTGCCTTCGGAGGCCACAAAAGGATGTGCAATTCTGTAGAATTAGAGTTACAGGCTGTTGTTCTTTGCTCTCTGTCCCTGGCATGATTACCTTGATCATGACCAGTGGCCTGAAAGGGAAAGGGAGTCAGCAACATCCAGGAGTGTGATGGAGATCTTCAGACAGTGGTGGCTCAGTGGGAAACAGAGTTCTTGGGAGGCAGGCTTCACTTAGCAGATAGTTTAATTGGGGAAACAAATGTTATTTAAACTTTTAGGAAGTGAGTAAAAGTTTTTGGGTGACTGCACATCATTGCCAGGGCCAAGGTGCTGGGAATGACTTATTTGCACAAAGAGGAATTCCAGCAGTTTACTGTACATGACCTAATAGAAAGAGAGAAAGTTTAACCTGTCATCTGGCCACAAGAATATTTGACCACCTCAAGAGAGTCAGATGTTAAGGCAGATATGCAGGTTTGGGCAGGAAAGAGAGTGGTCCTCACTCCTACACCTCTCAAGACAAGATTTCCTTGTTTGCACATGACACAACCCTACTGTTCTCAACCGGCTCCTCCTAGTGCCATGGTACCCTAACCCACACCAATTAAGAAGGGCCACATGTGCATTATAAAAATATAGATATGAAGGTCAGCAACCTAATGAAGTATTATAGTTAAGGCCCACATAATACTCAATAGGATTTGTTTAATTAAAGGAAGTATGGATGCAGATGAAGATACTGAATGAATGACGAAGTTTACAGTGAAATATTTGCTACAAAGTTGGAAGAAAACATATTTTAAGATAGCAAAGGGAAGCACATAATGCAAATGTAGGGTTAAAATTTAACAGGGATTGGTATGCCTCAAAAGCAACACACCACATTAAAATTCATTTTTAAATGTCTGAAGAGTACCAAAGTAAATTATTTACACCCTAGAAGTATATGCCTGGCAAACTTCAAGACAGATGATAAAACAATGCAAGAAATTACTTCTTTACTTGCTCAGGTTTCTTAGGAAACAGAAGCAATTTGGTAGGTAGAAACATAAATTGATAGGGAGACATAGGAACGTGAGACAAGTTAGATAGATAGATAAATAGATGATATATCTAGATGATAGAAAGATACATACAGACATACAAAATCGCACAGATAGATACACATTTTCACATATGAGTGTTGATGTATTAAAGCAACTGATTTACATGGTCTTAGACTGAGAATATCCACTGTAATCTGACTGCAACAGAAATACACAGGAAAATAAGTGGTGTGTCCGAATCATGTTTAGAGGTTTGAGCATAGTGGACAGAAGTCTGTAACATATCTTTATTAGAAAAAATAGATAATTTTATAAAATGTAAGTAATTTTAGTTTACTTTTACAAAGAACCACATTTTGTACCACAACCATGTGTATGTAGATCTCAAAACGTGTGAATGTATGCTTGAGGGGTAAGATATGTGCAGACATGACTCTGCAGTATGATCCAAGGGAGGAACTCAGCAATACCAGACACAGAAGACTGAAACATAAAGAGGTAATGAGTGAGGTCACTGCTCAGTAGATAACCTTTAACGCAGTGGGAAGGAAACATAGCATGTGGAGATAATACAAATGTCAATTCCAGGGAACTTTTTTCTCATTGGGGAGAACAGTGTTACACATCTTGTAGTTAACAATAGCAAAGCAAAATGTATGCTATGCTCATTTCTAAGCAGTGAACATCAATTTAAAAGCACATTTAAATGTTTACATTTGTTGCCAGTAATTGCAAAGCAGGACTGGACCTCCATCCTGCATGTGTGTTCACCCTCCCTGTGACTTGTTCTCTATAGAGTGGAGCTGTTCCTAGACACTATTTGTTCCAAATACAAATGCTTCAAGTGATTCCTAGTGTAGCTCAGCCAAAGAGCTTTCATACCACCTTCCTCTTGACATTCTGTTTTGCATGTATCCATGTGGGTTTGTAGATGTGTGTACATAATCAGGTGCATGTGTGTGACAGAATGCATGTACAAACACATATGTGGAAATTGTAGGCGACCCTCGGGTATTGGATATTAGGAGCTAGCTAGCTTGTTTTTTGAGACAAGGGTGTCTCATGGACATGAGGTTCACTAATTAGGCCTGGCATGGTGTCAAACAAGCTCCAGGGATCTATTCTTTCTGTTGGTATGACAAGCACAAATCCCATTTCCTGATCTTTTAGAAACATTGTAGAGTTTATATTTTAGTCTTCATGTTTGTATGGCAAGCTCTTCAGTGGATGACATATCTCCCTAGCACCTCCTCTTGCAGTCTCTATGCTTTTTGTTATGTGCTTCAGGATGGCATGAGAGAACACTATTCTCATATATAATCTTACCTAAATTGTAAGCAAGTCTGAGAACAGTTATACAAAGCAAATATATTTATTAGTGAAAATATGCAGAGGTAAATGACTATGAGTTATCTAACAATAATTACTAATTTACAGTGAAGCTTTGTTTTAACCCAGGAATGGATGCACATAAGCACAAGGGATAGTAACACAGTTATATCTAATAGAAAATATTAGTACATTTGTGCAGGGATTTCAGAAACTGCAAACTGATTTACAGATATTTCCTGGGTCTTGAGAGAATGGGGCTGTGTGAGAGAGGAGGAAGGACATGATGTCCTGGATAGAGAAAAAGGATGAATGAAGACCTGGAAAAGACTACAGAAGACAACAAGCCCAGGTCCAGAAAAATCTGTGAAATTTAGAGAGGAATTGAGCAGAGTTGGTAAGTTGGAGGCAGAGAGGCAAATCCATTCGCCTCTGGGGTCCTATCAATGTCCTTTGGGTGAAACAGAGATTTCAGTTAAAGATCTGCAAAATGGTGGTGAGGAATAGAAACAGCTCCATGCAGGCCAGCCCCTCTCCTGCACAAACCCATTTCCCTAGAAAGAAAGGAGAAATCAACCTGGTATTGCTCTAGAAACTCTATCTCTATTGCTGGTAGGGCTACGTGTACTACAAGAGGAGAAAAGTAATCATTAGTCACATTCATCTGTGTATAATGTGAGCTGTAATAAAGACCCTTTGGCAAGATATGGCTACTGCTTTAACAGTGACACAGATGCCATGTGCATATCTAACTATGTTATGGTTGGATTTATGGCTCTCTCCACAAGATGGAACCATTACTGGGCACAGCTGTTAGAACAAAGAACCTGTGACTTAGTTCATAGGCCCTGAGGGCAGAACCCACTACTATTACTCTGCTAAGGGGATATAGTATTAACCCAATTCTAACAACTTCTCCTTATGCCATAGTTAAATGAATCTTTCAACCTTCATCAGAGAAACGTCTTTTTGCAGTTAGTCAATATAGAGAGCCATAACTGGTAAACATATAGGGAATCCATGACTATGGGTTACTCATCCCTATGTAGGGCATCTCTGTCTCTCATTCCCTGCTTCTCTGTTTCTGTATCTCTTTCTCTCTCACACACACATGCACACTGACCCACCCACTCCCTGCCCCCCCCCTGATTTGTAAGTGCTCAGATATCATTAGATAACAGTAAAGGCTGTAAAAGCCAGAGATAGTAGATGACTACAATGAAACAGTGATATCCTGACACAATAAGGCAGTTGCACAAATGAACCAAAGCAGTTGTAATAACAGACATCAGATGTGACCAAGCTCAAGCTACACAAGACATGGAAGTTAACAATAGGCAGAAGTTCATTCCTGCCAGAGGAGCCATCTTACTGATAGCTTTTAGAAGAGGGAGAGATAGTTTTGTTGTAAAGGTGTAACCCCTGGAGGTCTAAGACACAACACTTGATTGCTACACACCCAGTCTTATAGAGACAGCACTAATTAGACTCTATGGATTAAGCACAAACATGAATGAGAACACAAAGTTGGATTTGTTTGCAATAAAGATCATATCTAGAAGATGGGAAAAGATGATAAATATCATCTAATTGTATATGCAAATTATCAAAGCATCAAAATATTAACAAAAAATAATGGTCT
>NW_026596076.1:0-1470 GCF_907164565.1 Psammomys obesus | reverse complement strand
ACAATTACTCTGAACTGTGCTTCTTGAGCTTAGGGGAGGAATGGTGTGGGCAGTGTTTTGAAAACCAAGGCTGTATATTGTACCCCATCCTAACCCTGTAGCTCAGATAAGCTCTGAGACCAGCTCAGCTTTGGGGAAGCACCATGGCCATGTGGAATGTATTACTGATTAACTCTGTGGGTGAACTGTAGCTCAAGTTTAAGCAGCCACACAGAGATGGGAAATACAACAGGTTAGGCCTTAAGTCTCTAACTTATTCCATAGAATGTGTCTCAGCTAATATTCATAGAAGCTATTTGGATCTCACCAATTTAAGAGTCTACCAACATTTAATTAAATTACAATATAAAGTCCTGTGTTTTTCAGTCTAGCCCAAGTTAAGCAAAAGGAACTTTGTTTCTTTGGGAATTTATATCAATAGGAGTTGGGCAACAAGTTCTGCTTACCCTGCTAAGATAACAAGGCAAGAGGACTTTAGGTCACCAAAGGTTGATAGATTACTAAGAGAGAACTTTTTTGACTTTTATGTCAGAAAATAATGATCTACCTATTAAACAGATTAAGATCATTAAAATAGTACTTTTCTGACTTTTAGGTGGACAAATGGTGATCTCATTTTTAACTAGATTCTAAAGATCATTAAAATCAAACTTTCATGACCTCCATGTCCTAAATGATCATGTAATTAACTAAACTCATGTTCTTTTTCAATGCGACTGAGTAAGGTTGATATTGAATCACAGTACACAGTCAGTAAAGATCAGTGGGTGCCACGGAACTGAATGTTTTTGTGGAGAAATAAAATATAGAATGGGGGCTCAAATTCTAGCTATAGTATCTATATTATCCTTCTGGCCAAAGTCCTGAATCTCTAATGCTCAGCTTTAAATCCCTAGTGGGAAAAAATTTTGCTTAGACAAGGAAAGTAGAGAGAATTGGAAGAGATATTGCTATGAGCATTGTAAGAAAATTCACAGACGTTGTGTAGTATAATTTTTGAAATACTGTGAAACAGTATTTAAAAACAATTTTCTGTGCTAAGAAAGCACAGGGATATCTGGTTAGTCAATTTAGAACAAATATGATGAAATCTTTAGAAATCAATCCTTTTCTAGAGCTTTGCTATTATTATTAGAATAATACATACCATTCCACTCCTATTTGAATCTTTATAATCCTGTGTCCTCACCTTCCATAGTGAAAACTCTGGTCATTTTATTTATTCTATGACTAAAAGCATCTCTATGAACCCATGATTTGTTAAAGCCACAGAAACTGCTCTTTATTCAACCTCCTTACTAAATAGCGATTTTTTTTCTTCTTAACATTTTAGAAATGTAATGACTAGTTTTACGTCAATTTATCTCAAAGTAGAGAGAGTCATTTGAAAGGAAGGAACCTCAATTGAGAAAATGTTTCCATGTGATCAGGCTGTAGGCATATTCTTAACTAGTGATTGATGCAAGAGGG
>NW_026596075.1:0-1901 GCF_907164565.1 Psammomys obesus | reverse complement strand
GAACCTCATGTATGTACAGTGGAGTCTGTTTATTCCTGGTCTTTTGGAGTTGTGAACTGGGCAGAACAATGTCTTACATATCCCAGAGAACTGCTGCCTACTGTGAGCACAGTATACTTACACCCATGCTTCCTTGTCTAAATGCATAGAATTTCACAGCGTATGTACACCACTAGTGTGCAAAATCAAACTAAAAATAGTACGTGAGACCAGAAACAACGGGTAAGATCTACAGAAGCAGTAGCTAGCACAGGTATTCCTCACAGCTCCCAAAATGCTTAAAAAGTTAACTCATCTTGACCACAAGTGTATTTTCCTACTGTGAAGGAAGAAAGAAGGGAGGGATGAATGGAGGAAGCAGGGAACATAGGGAGAGGGAGAATCATTTATCTTTCAGGTCTGCACATTTTCAGCATACTTTTGTGTTCATTCATTCGTTCATTCATTTAGTTTACGTCTGGAACCCAGTTTCCTCTCCCAGTATCTCCATCTCACCTCTCCTACTTCACCTCCTCCCTTTTTCCTCAGAGAATGGGAGGCCTCCCATGGTTATCAACCCACCTTGGCATATCAAGTCCCAAGAGGACTACGTGCAACTTCTACTGAGGCTAGACAAGGCAGCCAGTTAAGCTAGGAAAAGGATCCAAAAATAGGCAGCAGAGCTGGAGACAGCCCCTGCTCCTGCTGTTAGGGTCCCACATGAAGACCAAGCTGCACATTAATAAGTGCAGAGAGCCTAGGTCTGTCCCATGCATGCTCTCTGGTTGGCGATTCAGTCTCTGTGAGCCCTTGTGGGCCCAGTTACTTGATTCTGTAGGTTTTCCTGTGGTGTCCTTGACCTCTCTGGTTCCTTCAATACTTCCTCCCCTCTTCTACAAGATTTCCAGAGTTCTGGCTAATGTTTGGTTGTGGGTCTCTGCATCTGTTTCCACCAGCTGCTGGGTGAAACCACTCAAGGAGAGCTATGCTAGGCTCCTGTCTGCAAGCATAACAGAGTATCATTAATAGTGTCAGAGGTTGGCTCTCCCTTATGTCATGGGTCTTCAGCATACTTTCAAAGAAACTTGAGATAAGACAAGCCACTTTCTAATGGCCAGAGACCAATGGATTCCTAGTCTGTAACTTACTCTTAGGGGGACTATGAATGTGCTCATTGCTGTGTGTTGCATTCATTAAATCAAGTGAGCCAACATTTAAACTAACATTTAACTTTTTCCTCTTTGACTCAAAAATCTGTTAAAAGAATAATAGTAAGTTTCTTTTGTTTTGTTTTTATGAGGCAGGGTTTCATTCTGTGACCCAAGTATGCCTTGAACTCCTGGCTTCAAAATCCTAAGTACCAGCAAGTGGCTGGAAGGCACCACACCCATCTAGTAATTTATTTTAAAGACGGCAAAGTTAATCTTTGGAAAACAACCAGATACTTTATTTAACTTATCAAACTCTGATTTCCTTATTCATTCTTTAAAACTTACTGTCTTGGCAGCTTGAGTGAGCTTTAGGTAGTTGGTTTTCAGTCCTTCTCACACTGTAATTGTCAAAGTTCTTTTAAGGCAATTTCTAGATTATTTCAATTTTGGTCTTTATTTTAATTTATGTGGTGGAAGTTACTTGTTCATTGGTGTGCATAATTTTCAATATTGTGCCAAACAGCCTGTGGCAAGTGAAAGTACAAGTTGAATACATTAAACTTTTCTGTTTGAGTGGAATGCAGCAGCAGCAACAACAACTACTGATGCTGCAAAGTGAATGTCACTAGGCTGCAGGCACTCATGAGTAATTCCAAAATTCCTTTTATAGCTGTAATTAAGAAAATAAATTGGCCCTACATGTGTTCTGCCCAGTTCGCAAACCCCAAAAGACCAGGAATAAACAGACTCCACTGTACATACATGAGGTTC
>NW_026596074.1:0-7044 GCF_907164565.1 Psammomys obesus | reverse complement strand
TAGTTGGAAGTGGGGAGGGAAGAGGACATTAAGGAATGTAATATAAAGAGAGGCAGCTAAAATTAAATGTCATTTTAATGTTACTGTAGTAACCTAATAGAGTAGAAGCTTCCTAAAATATATACATCTCTGAAGATGATCCAAATGAAATAATATGAGAGTCCCAACAGGATGTCACTTGACATCAAATGAAGACTGGGTTATATCTACTTGAGGTGGTGGCCAAAGGAGTCTTATTGGAATGTCCAAAGAAAGCACACTCTTGTATGCATTCACTGCAAGTCTCTATCACTGAATACAGCACTTATACAACTCACTGAACATAGAGAAATTAAGCTGGTGCCTACATAGAAATTTCATTATATAGGTATATTTATCGATAGATAGATAGATAGATAGATAGACAGATAAACTTGTGTGTGAGCAATCTGTATATGTTTTTTAAATTCCAATAACCAAAGGTTTGTAAGATTATACATAGGAGACATCAATTAATTATTTTGTTTTTTTTATATATATAAGAATTAACATTGCGGGGGCGGAGCCAAGATGGCGACTAGCACACACAGTTTCCGAGCTGTGGAAGAGATAAAGTTCTGAGTTGATGAATGGAAGAACTTCTGAAGCCAGGGAAACAACGGAGAGACTTTCTAAACAACAGGGAACATCGCAGGAGGTGAAAACCTTGGTCTCAGGTCACCCAGGGACTTGTTTGGGGAAGGTGAGAAACGATCCTTTGATCTCTCGGCACTCCCCTCCCCCAGACCTCCCTCCTCCTCGGCACAGTGGACTCCTTTCTCAGCGCAGACCTGCAGCCACTGAGGCGGAGCCCCAAGCCCTTTATCGGCAAAGGCCAGCAGTACTATGTCTCGGAGCCCCAGATTCGTGCAGCAGCTGCACCATCCTCCCAGGGCCCGAGTCTGCTAGACGCCATACTAGCTCCGCAGGAGCGCCATCATTGACTGTACGGCCCGCCCAATCCCACAGTGACAGAGAATACGCTATATACTCACCAAAACCAGACAGAAACGCCATACAAGCTAGACACACCAGGCACTGGGCCTCCGAAGCTTGGAGAGCACAGTGAAGAGACCCCAGGACTTCCCAGAAAGCATCTGGACTAGCAACCCAGTCTCCAGTTACAGCGTGACTTTCTAACCTGGCGGCGGAGCAGCACTGAGCTGGCGGGGCACATCAGCCCTCCAGTTTAAGACTAACCAGGGCCAAACCAGAGAACAGAAAGGCTGGTTACCCCAATTCCCACTGACGTGACCACCCTGAAATCTCCAGCTGCAGCAAGACCTCATAACCTGGTAGTGACAACAGCCCGGAACTGGCGGAGCACATCAAAGAAGCAGGGCCAAACCAGAGAGCAGAGTGCCCAGATACCCCGATCTCTGCCAAATGACCTGCCTGTAAGTGAGTGAACCCTTGAGAATCTGCAGCTCCACTGATCCTGGGTCCTTCTAAAACAGAAGCCAGGCATCGAACCCCCTCCCACCTATATACCCACTTTGGGAAACAGAGGGGCACTTGGAACATTGAAGTTCCTGCTCTGTGGGTCTAATTGAGGAGTTAAGGCAGTTAATGCCAGAAATTGCGCTGCGATCATCACTAGCACCTGCGACATATACATTGCAGAGCCCCTCCCACACACTCAAGGGTCCAATATTAGCCATCACTCTGTCCCTTGAGACACACGCCCACACCCACTTACACACACACACACATATACACACGCACGCACGCACACTTGCATTTGCCTCTGTTTGTGCCTGCGTACTTTCCTCCCACAGGTACAGCTAGTCCTCAGCATATGCTAAGGACACGGGACCTCTCTCAACTTCCTGAAGAATTCTCCAGACTCGAGAGAGAGACAGTACCAGTCTGATCGGCAGAATCCAAAAACAAACAGGGAAGGTCTCTGATAAGCCAATGGCCAGGGGTAGGCGAAAGAACACTTCCAACATAAATCAGGACATCATGACTTCACCAGCAAACCCCAAAATCGATGGATACTCCAATTCATCAGAAGCACAGGAAAATGACCTTAAAGCCATGCTTGCTCAATTATTTGAGGCTCATAAGGAGGAAATGAACAAATCTTTCAAAGAGTTGGCCAGTCAATTGGAGATAAAGAAAGAAGAAATAGACAAAACCCTTAAAGAAACACAGGCAAACATAGCTAAACAAATAGAGGCACAAGTAGAGATAAAATTAGTGGCATACAAAAAGGAAATGAACAAAGAAATAGAGTCCATCGTAGAGAGACAGGAATCCAAATTCAAACATATGGAAGAAATGGTGCAAGGCATGAAAACAGAATTAGAATCAATAAAGAAAACACAAAATGAGAAAACTCTTGAGCTGGAGAACTTGGAGAAAAGATCAGGAACCACAAAAGTAAGCATCACCAACAGAATACAAGAGATGGAAGAGAGAATCTCTGGAGCTGAAGACACACTTGCAGAAATTGATACTTCTCTCAAAGAAAAAGTAAAATCAGAAAAGTTCCAATCACAAAATATCCAAGAAATCAAGGATGCTATGAAAAGACAAAATCTAAGAATAATAGGAATTGATGAAAAAGAAGACTCCAGGCTCCAAGGTCCAGAAAATATTTTCAAAAAAATCATAGAAGAAAATTTTCCCAACTTAAAGAAAGAGATGTCCATAAATATACAAGAGGCCTACAGAACACCAAATAGACTAGACCAGAAAAGAAACACATCACGTCACATCATAGTCAAAACACTAAATCTACAGAACAAAGAAAAGATATTAAAAGCAGCAAGGGAAAAAGGCCAAGTAACATATGAAGGTAGATCTATGAGAATCACACCAGACTTCTCATCAGAAACTATGAAAGCCAGAAGGGCCTGGGCAAGCATCATGGAGACTCTAAGAGATCACAAATGTCAACCGAGACTACTATACCCTGCAAAGCTTTCAATCAACATAGATGGAGAAAACAAAATATTCCATGACAAAACTAAATTTACGCAATATCTATACAGCAAACCAACCCTACAGAAGATACTAGAAGGAAAACTCCAATCCAACGAAAACGAATTCACCCAAGAAAACAGGGCATACAGATAATATCCCAACAAAAATGAAAAGAAAACAAGCAATGAAACAAGGTAAGATCATCGACTCCATTACAAAAGGAACTAACATGCATTGGTCAATATTATCTATCAATATTAATGGACTCAACTCACCAATAAAAAGACACAGGCTAACAGAATGGTTACGGAAACAGGACCCAACATTCTGTTGCATCCCAGAAACACACCTATGCAACAAAGATAAACACTACCTCAGAGTAAAGGGCTGGAAAAATGTTTTTCAAGCAAATGGTTCCAGAAAACAAGCTGGAGTAGCCGTCCTAATATCTAATAAAATAAACTTTCATCCGAAGTTAATCAAAAAAGATAAGGAGGGCCACTATATTCTCATCAAAGGAAAAATCCAACAAGAGGACATCACAATTTTGAATATCTATGCCCCAAATACAAGAGCACCTACATTCGTAAATGAAACAATATTAAAGCTTAAATCATACATTGATCCTAATACCTTAATAGTGGGAGACTTTAACACCCCACTCTCATCAAGGGACAGATCAACCAGAGAGACACCAAATAGGGAAATAAAAGCACTCACAGAATCCCTAAATCAAATGGACCTAATAGACGTCTACAGATCTTTTCACCCAAACTCAAAAGAGTACACCTTCTTTTCAGCACCACATGGAACCTTCTCCAAAATAGACCATATAGTTGGTCACAAAGCAAGCCTCAACAGATACAAAAGGATTGAAATAATCCCTTGTATACTATCTGACCACCATGGACTAAAGCTGGACATCAACAACAACAGAAACAACAAAAAGCCGACACGCACATGGAAACTGAACAACTTACTACTCAATGACAGCTGGGTAAAGGAAGAAATAAAGAAATTAAAGACTTTCTAGAATTCAATAAAAATGAAGGCACAACATACCCAAATTTATGGGACACATTGAAAGCAGTGCTCAGAGGAAAATTTATAGCACTAAGTGCCTACAAGAAGAAATCCGTAACATCACATACAAACAACTTAATGGCCCAACTAAAAAACCTAGAAAAAAAAAGAAGCAGATACACCAAAGAGGAGCAGAAGGCTGGAAATAATCAAACTAAGGGCAGAAATCAATCAATTAGAAACAAATAAAATTATCCAAAGAATCAATGAAACAAAAAGCTAGTTCTTTGAGAAAATCAACAAGATAGACAAACCCTTAGCCAAACTAACTAAAAAGCAGAGAGAAACTATCCAAATCAGCAAAATCAGAAAGGAAAATGGGGACATAACTACAGACACTGAGGAAATCCAAACGATTATTAGGTCATACTACAAAAGCCTATATGGCACAAAATTTGAAAATCTAAACGAAATGGATAACTTTCTTGACAGATTCCATCTACCAAAATTAAGTCAAGATCAGGTAGAAAGACTGAATAGCCCTAAATCTCCCAAGGAAATTGAAGCAGTCATTAACAGTCTCCCCTCCAAAAAAAGCCCTGGACCAGATGGCTTCAGCGCAGAATTCTACAAGACCTTCAAAGAAGTACTAACACCAATTCTCCTCAAACTATTCCACAAAATAGAAATAGAAGGAACACTACCAAACTCATTCTATGAAGCCATAGTCACTTTGATACCTAAACCACACAAAGATCCAACAAAAAAAGAGAACTTCAGACCTATCTCTCTTATGAACATTGATGCAAAAATACTCAATAAAATACTTGCAAACCGAATCCAAGAACACATCAAAGATATCATCCACCATGACCAAGTAGGCTTCATCCCAGGAATGCAAGAGTGGTTAAACATACGGAAATCCATCAATGTAATCCACCACATAAACAAAATGAAGGAGAAAATCCACATGATCATCTCCTTAGATGCTGAAAAAGCATTTGACAAAGTCCAACACCCATTTATGTTTAAAGTCTTGGAGAGATCAGGGATACAAGGCACATACCAAAAGATAGTAAAAGCAATATACAGCAAGCCTATAGCCAACATCAAACTCAATGGAGAGAAACTTAAATCAATCCCACTGAATTCAGGGACAAGACAAGGCTGCCCACTCTCTCCATATCTCTTCAACATTGTACTTGAAGTCCTAGCCAGAGCAATAAGACAACTAAAGGATATCAAGGGGATACAAATCGGAAAGGAAGAGGTCAAAGTGTCACTATTTGAAGATGATATGATAGTATACATGAGCGACCCCAAAGATTCAACCAGAGAACTTCTTCAGCTGATAAACACCTTCAGCAAAGTGGCAGGATACAAAATCAACTTAAAAAAATCAGAAGCCCTCCTGTATACCAAAGACAAAAAGGCTGAGAAAGAAATTAGTGAAACAACACCCTTCACAATAGCCACTAATAACATAAAGTACCTTGGTGTGACTCTAACCAAGCAAGTGAAAGACCTGTTTGAGAAAAACTTCAAGTCTTTGAAGAAAGAAGTTGAAGAAGATCTCAGAAGATGGAAAGATCTCCCGTGCTCATGGATTGGTAGGATTAACATTGCGAAAATGGCCATCCTGCCAAAAGCAATCTACAGATTCAATGCACTTCCCATCAAAATACCAACTCAATTCTTTACAGACCTTGAAAAAAAGATGCTCAGCTTCATATGGAGAAACAAAACACCCAGAATCTCCAAAACGATCCTGTACAACAGATCATCTGGAGGTATCTCCATTCCCGATCTCAAGCTGTACTACAGGGAAACAGTAATAAAAACTGCATGGTATTGGCATAGAAACAGAAAGGAGGATCAATGGAACCACATAGAAGACCCAGAAATAAACCCACACACCTATGAATACTCAATATGTAACAAAGAAGCCAAATCCATTCAATGGAAAAAAGACAGCATCTTCAACAAATGGTGCTGGACCAACTGGATGTCTACATGCAGAAAAATGAAAATAGATCCATATTTATCACCCTGCACAAAACTAAAGTCCAAGTGGATCAAGGACCTCAACATAAAACCAGATACTCTAAATCAGTTGGAAAAAAAAGTGAGGAACAGCCTAGAATTCATTGGCACAGGAGACAACTTCCTGAACAGAACACCAACAGCACAGGCTCTAAGAGCAACAATCAATAAATGGGACCTCATGAAACTGAAAAGCTTCTGTAAAGCAAAAGACAATGTCATCAAAACAAATAGACAGCCTACAGATTGGGAAAGAATCATCATCAACCCTTTATCTGACAGAGGGCTAATATCCAGTATATATAAAGAACTAAAGAAGCAGAAAAGCAACAAACCAAGTAATCCAATTAAAAAATGGGGAACAGAGCTAAACAGAGAATTCTCAAAAGAGGAACATTGAATGGCAGAGAAACACTTAAAGAAATGCTCAACCCCATTAGCCATTAGGGAAATGCAAATCAAAACGACCCTGAGATTTCACCTTACACCCATCAGAATGGCCAAGATGAAAAACTCAAGTGATAGCACATGCTGGAGAGGTTGTGGAGCAAAGGGAACCCTCCTCCATTGCTGGTGGGAATGTAAACTGGTTCAACCACTTTGGAAGTCAATCTGGCGCTTTCTCAGACAACTAGGAGTAGTGCTACCTCAAGACCCAGCTATACCACTCCTAGGTATATACCCAAAATTTGCTCAAGTACACAACAAGGACATACGTTCAACCATGTCCGTATCAGCTTTATTTGTAATAGCCAGAACTTGGAAACAACCCAGATGTCCATCAACGGAGGAATGGATACAGAAATTGTGGTATTTTTACACAATGGAATACTACTCAGCAATCAAAAAGGAGGAAATCATAAAATTTGCAGGGAAGTGGTGGGATCTAGAAAAGATCATTCTGAGTGAAGTATCCCAGAAGGAGAAAGACAAACTTGGTATATACTCGCTTATATAGACCTACAAGACATGATAAACATAATGAAATCTACACACCTAAAGAAGATAATCAAGAAAGTGGACACAGGC
>NW_026596073.1:41585580-41627899 GCF_907164565.1 Psammomys obesus | reverse complement strand
GGTTTCATTGATTCTTTTTATTATTTTCTTCATTTCCAATTTATTGATTTTAGACAGTTTTGAGTATTTCCTACCATTTACTACTCTTAGGTGGTTTTGCTTCTTTTAGTTCTAGAATTTTCAAAAGTCTATACACCACAAAATTTGAAAATCTAGGAGAAATGGACAATTTTCTTGATTCGATTCCACTTCCCAAAGCTGAATGAAGACTAGGTAAATCAATTAAATAATCCTATATCCTCTAAGGAAATAGAAGTGGTCATCAAAAGTCTCCCATCCAATAAATCCCAGGGCCAGATGGTTTCAGCGCAGAATTCTACCAGACCTTCAGAGAAGAGCTAACACCACTACTCTTCATACTATTCTACAAAATAGAAACAGAAGGAAAACTACCAAACTCATTCTATGAAGCCACAGTCACCTTGGTACCTAACCCTCACAAAGACCCAACAAAGAAAGAGAATTTCAGGCCAATCTCCCTTATAAATATGGATCTATTTTCATTTTTCTGCATGTAGACATCCAGTTGGACCAGCACCATTTGTTGAAGATGCTGTCTTTTTTCCATTGAATGGTTTTGGCTTCTTTGTCAAAAATAAAGCTTTCATAGGTGTGTGGGTATATTTCTGGGTCTTCTATTTGGTTCCATTGATCCTCCTTTCTGTTTCTATGCCAATACCATGCGGTTTTTGTTACTATTGCTCTGTGGTACAGCTTGAGGTCAGGAATGGAGATACCTCCAGATGATCCGTTGTTGTACAGGATCGTTTGGAAATTCTGGGTTTTTTCCTTCTCCATATGAAGCTGACTTTTGAGTAAGACCTAATGATTGTTTGGATTTTCTCAGTGTCTGTTGTTTTGTTCCCCTTTTCATTTCTGATTTTGCTAATCTGCATAGTGTCTGTCTGCCTTTTAGTTAGTTTGGATAAGGGTTTGTCTACATTGTTCGTTTTCTCAAAGAACCAGCTCTTGTTTCATTGATTCTTTGAATTGTTTTATTTGTTTCTAATTTATTGATTTCCACTGTGAGTTTGATTATTTTCAGCTGTCTATTCCACTTTGATGTGTCTGCTTCTTTTTTTCTAGGGCTTTTAGGTGAGCCATTAAGTTGCTTGTGTGAGACGTTTTGAATTTCTTCTTGAAGGCACCTAGTGCTATGAACTTTCCTCTTAGCACTACATTCTTTGTGTCCCATAAGTTTGGGTATGTTTTGCCTTCATTTTCATTGAATTCTATGAAGACTTGATTTCATTTATTTATTTATTCCCTGATCCAGATGTCATGGAGTAGCAAGTTGTTCATTTTCCATGTTTGTCTAGGCTTTTTGTGATTTCTGTTGTCATTGAGGTCCAGTTTAAGTCCATGGTGATCAGAAAGGATACACGGATTATTTCAATCTTCTTCTAACTACTGAGGCTCCATTTGTGACCAAATATATGGTCAATTTGGAGAAGGTTCCATGAGGTGCTTTGAAGAAGGTAGATTCTTTTGTGTTTGAGTGAAAAGTTCTATAGATGTCTGTTAGGTCCATTTTATTAATGACCTCTGTTAGAGTTATTTTGTCTTTGTTTAATTTCTGTTTTGTTAACCTGTCCTTTGTTGAGAGTGGAGCGTTGAAGTCTCCCACTACTAATGTGTGGGTATCTATGTGTGGTTTAAGTTTTATTAATGATTCTTTTACAAATATGGGTGCCCTTATATTTGGGGCATGGATGTTCAGGGTTGTGATGTCTTCCTGGTGGAATTTCCCTTGATGAGTATGAAGTGTCTTTCCCCATCTCCTTTTATTAATTGTGGTTGAAAGTATATTTTATTAGAGATTAGAATGGCTACTTCAGCTTGCTTCTTGGGTCCATTTGCTTGGAAAACCATCTTCCAGCCCTTTACTCCCAGGTAATGTCTATCTTTGTGCCTTAGGTGTGATTCTTGTATGCAACAGATTGTTGGGAATGGTTTACACATTCATTATGTTAGCCTGTGTCTTTTTATTGGAGAATTGAGTCCACTGATATTGAGAGAGATTAATGACCAGTTTCTATGCCAATACCATGTGGTTTTTATTACTATTGCTCTGTAGTACAGCTTGAGGTCAGGAATGGAGATACCTCCAGATGATCTGTTGTTGTACAGGATCATTTTGGAAATTCTGGGTTTTTTGCTTTTCCATATGAAGCTGAGAATTTTTCTATCAAGGTCTGTAAAGAATTGTGTGAGTACTTTGATGGGAATTTTATTGAATCTGTAGATTGCTTTTGGCAGGATGGCCATTTTCACTATGTTAATCCTACCAATCCATGAGCACAGGAGCTCTTTCCATCTTCTGATATCTTCTTCAATTTCTTTCTTCAGAGACGTGTTTTTTTCAAACAGGTCTTTCACCTGCTTGGTGAGAGTAATCCCAATGTACTTCATGTTATTAGTGATTATTGTGAAGGGTGTTGTTTCCCTGATTTCTTTCTCAGCCCTTTTGTCTTTGGTATACAGGAAGGCTTCTGAGTTTTTTGAGTTGATTTTGTATCCAGCCACTTTGCTGAGGGTGTTTATCAGCTGAAGTTCTCTGGTTGAATTTTGGGGGTTGCTCAAGTATACTATCATATCATCTGCAAATAGTGAAACTTTGACCTCTTCCTTTCTGATTTGTATCCCTTTGATATTATTTAATTGTCTTATTACTTTAGTTGGGACTTCAAGTACTATGTTGAAGAGACAGAGAGAGAGTGGGCAGCCTTGCCTTGTTCCTGATTTTAGTGGGATTGATTTAAGTGTCTCTCCATTGAGTTTGATGTTGGCTATAGAGTTGTTGTATATTGCCTTTACTATGTTCAGGTATGTGCCTTTTATCCTTGATCTCTCCAAGACTTTAAACATGATTGGGTGTTGGATTTTGTCAAATGCTTTTTTGACATCTAAGGAGATGATCATGTGGTTTTTCTCCTTCAGTTTGCTTATGCGGTGGATTTCATTGATGGATTTTCGTATGTGAAAGCACCCTAGCATGCCTGGGATGAAGCCTACTTGATCATGTGGATGATATCTTTTATGTGTCCTTGGATTTAGATTGCAAGTAGTTTATTGAGTATTTTGGCATCAATGTTCATAAGAGATATAGGTCTGAATTCTCTTTTTCTGGGTCTTTCTGTGGTTTAGGTATCAAGGTGACTGTGGCTTCACAGAATGAGTTTGGTAGTATTCCTTCTGTTTCTATTTTGAATACTTTGAAAAGAATTGGAGTTAGCACTTCTTTGAAGGTCTGGTAGAATTCTACATCAAATCCATCTGGCCCAGGGCTTTTTTTGAAAAGGGGACCATTGATGACTGTTTCAATTTCTTTGGGGGATATTGGACTATTCAATCTTTCTATCTGATCTTGATGCAATTTTGGTATATGGAATCTATCAAGAATAGTGTCCGTTTCTTTTAGATTTTCAAATTTTGTGTCATATAGGCTTTTGTAGTACAATCTAATGATTATTTGGATTTCCTTGGTGTCTGTAGTTATGTCCCCCTTTTCATTTCTGATTTTGCTGATTTGGATAGTTTTTCTCTGCTTTTTAGTTAGTTTGGCTAAGGGTTTATCTATCTTGTTGATTTTCTCAAAGAACCAGCTCTTGGTTTCATGGATTCTTTGAATAGTTTTATTTGTTCTAAATGATTGATTTCAGCCCTGAGTTTGATTATTTCTAGCCATCAGCTTTTTTGGGGTGTATCTGCTTCTTTTTATTTTTCCTTAGGGCTTTCAGTTGTGCCATTAAGTTACTTGTATGAGATGTTACAAATTTCTTTTTGAAGGCACTTAGTGCTATGAATTTTCCTCTGAGCACCTTTTATATGGTTTCCCATAAATTAGAGTATATTGTACCTTCATTTTCATTGAATTATAGGAAGTGTTTAATATTCTTCTTTTTTTCTTCCTTAACCCAGTTGTCATTGAGTAGCAAGTTGTTCAGTTTCCATGTGTGTGTAGGCTTTATGTTATTTCTATTGTTGTGGTGGTCCAGCTTTAGACTATGGTGGTCAGATAGAATACAGGAGATCATTTCAATTTTCTTGTATCTGTTGAGGCTTGCTTTGTGACCATCCATATGCTCTATTTTGGAGAAGTTTCCATGAGCTGCTGAAAAGAAGGTATACTCTTTTGAGTTTGGGTGGAAAGTTCTGTACACATCTATTAGGTTCATTTGAATTAGGGCCTCTGTAAGTTCCTTTATTTTACTATTTAGCTTTTGTCTAGATAATCTGTCCCTTGGTGAGAGTGGGGTGTTAAAGTCTCCTACTATCAAGGTGTTGGGATAGATGTGTAATTTAAGTTTTAATAATGTTCCCTTTACAAATGTAGGCGCTCTTGTATTTGGGTCATATATGTTCAGAATTGTGATGTCTTCTTGGTGGATTTTTCTTTTGATGAGCATGTAGTGCCCCTCCTCATCTTTTTTGATTAATTTTGGTTGAAAGTCTATTTTATTAGATATTAGGATAGCTACCCCAGCTTTTTTTTCTGGGTCCATTTGCTTGCAAAACATTTTTCCAGCCCTTTACTCTGAGATAGTGTTTATCCTTTTTGCAAAGGTGTGTTTCTTGGATGCAGTAGAAAATTGGATCCTGTTTCCCCACCCATTCTGTTAGTTTGCATCTTTTTATTGGAGAGTTGAGTCCATTGATGTTGATAGATAATAGTGGTCAATGAACACTAGTTCCCTTTTTTTTTTTTTTTTTTTTTTTTTTTTTTGTGGAGTTGGTAGTCTTACTGTGATTCCTTTGTTTACTTTTACTTTTTGTAAGGATATTATCTGTATCCTATGTTTTCTTGGGTAAAGCTGTTTTCTTTGGATTGGAGTTTTCCTTCTAGTGTTTTCTGTAGGGCTGGTTTGCTGTGTAGATATTGTGTAAATTTATTTTCATCATGGAATTTTTTTTCTCCATCTATTTTGATTGAAAGCTTTGCTGGGTATAGTAGTCTGGGTTGGCATCTGTGGTCCCTTAAGGACTGCATGATTTCTGTCCAGGCCCTTCTGGCTTTCATAGTTTTTGATGAGAAGTCCGGTGTGATGCTGATAGGTCTACCTTTATATGTTTCTTGGCCTTTTTCCCTTGCTGCTTTTAATATCTTTTCTTTGTTCTGTATATTTAATGTTTCGACAATGATGTGATGTGAGGGTTTTCTTTTCTGGTCTAGTCTGTTTGGTGTTCTGTAGGCCTCTTTTATGTTTATGGACATCTCTTTCTTAAAGATGTGGAAATTTTCTTCTATGATTTTCTTGAAGATATTTTATGGACCTCAGAGACTGGAATCTTCTTTTTCTTTAATTCCTATTAGTCTTAGATTTTGCCTTTTCAAGGTGTCTTTGATTTTTTTTTAGATGTGTTGTGGTTCCTGATCTTTTCTCTAAGTTCTCCAGCTCCAGGGTTTTCTCTGTTTGTGTTTTCTTTATTGATTCTAATTCTATTTTTATGTCTTGTACCATTTATTTCATCTGTTTGAATGTGGCTTCCTGTCTCTGTATGATGGCAATTTTTTTGTTCATTTCTTCTCTATATGCCACTAATTTTGCCTCTTCTTGTCTCCCTTTTTGTTTGGCTGTATTTGCCTGTATTTCTTTAAGAACTTTGTTCAGTTCCTCTTTCTTAGCCTGGACCTGGGAGGTTAATTTTTGAAAGATTTGTTGGTTTCCTCTTTAACTGTCTGGATTTGCTTGGCTATTTCTCTGTTAGATTTGTTTCTTCTTTATGTGATTCTAATAACTGGATAAGCATATCTTTAAGATCATTTTCCTGTGTTTCCAATGAACTGGAGTATCCCTTGATTTTGGGAGTTGCTGGTGAAGCCATGACTTCCTGATTTTTGTTGGGTGTGTTTTTTCGCCTACCTCTGGCCATTTGCTTAACTGTAACCACACTGTTTGTTCTTGGGTTCTGCAGTTTAGATTTGTGCTGTCTTTCTCTGGTGTCTGGGGAATTCTTCAGGGAGATGAGGGAGGTCCAATGGTTTCAGCATCTACATTGGTGCTTCAGCTGTACCTGTGGGAGGAAAGTCTGGGGGCGGAGAAGGACAAATGTGGACTAGCATGTGCGTGTGCATGGAAGTTTGCTTTGAAGAACAGGGTGCTAGAGAGTTTAGAGGCCTTCAGTGTGAGGAAGGGGCGCCTTGTGGTCACCAAAGGGGTCGCAGGCGCTGAAGTTATACCATGTGCTGGTGATGATCCCGTGCACAAATTCCCTGAGTATGTCAGTGGCCTACAGGCTACTGGTAATCATCTCTAACTGAGCTCCAGGAGTTATTTGCCTAATCTCCGCTGGTAGCTCTACAGAGCCAGGGCTTCCTTGTCTCAAGAAACCCTCTGATTCCCACAGTGGATGTGTGGGTGGGAGATTTCTGATGTCTGACTGCTAGCTTAGAAGCACCCTGGATCCTAGATAGGGGCTCTGTGGGCACTTGGGAGCACACGCACTTTCTAGCTCGTCAAATGGAAATGCCCAGGTTCCTCCTGTTCTCTACTGGCAGGTTTGGGTCTGCTGAGCCAAATGTGTGCTCAGACAGCTCAGTGGTGTGGCAGCCCCTGTGCCTGGGAATCCAGTTGTGACTGCAGAACTGGGGTGTCTAGGTGCCTGCCAGGAAATCTTGTGTAGCCACTACTGTGACTCGGCACTTGGTGCTCCTGGGCAGTTTTGCAGGTTCACTGAGGGACTGAGCAGCTCATACAGTCAGGCTCTGTGGAATTGGTAAGGCCAGCTGCTTGCAGGCATGGGACCCAGGTAGGATTATACTGCAGATCTCTGGCTCAGGACGAGGATGATGCTAGCTGCTGAAGCTGCGGTGCTAGTATTCCCACCTCTGCTGTCTTAATCTTAGGCAGCAAGATCTGTGCCACTGGCACTGTGGCTTGGCTCCTCCAAGGGGAAGGGAAGGCTGAAGAAGGAAAGTGACCCTCTTCGTTCACAGAGAAGTCCGTGTCTGATCTGAACCAAAAAGTTCTCTGCTCCTATGGTGACACCCTCCTTCAGGGAGCCGCGATGTCGATTTTCTGATTTCAGTTGCCCCTCCACTTACCAGTTTCGGAGTTTCAGATCCTCTGCCTTTCATAAAGGTTGCATGGTGATCGCCACCATCTTGGATCCCCACTGAATATTACTTTCAAGATCTGACTCCCCTTTGTCCAGTACAGTATTCTACTGCATTCCTTTTTTTTTTTTTTTTTTTTTTTTTTGTCAGAGGAAATAAACACAATATTACTTAAAGGAGAGATGTTGGCAGTGTCACTGTACCTTACAAAGCCAATTTCATACTACTGGTTAAAGACAACTGGCACAGCACCTTTTCCTCTTTGAATTATCCAGAATATATGCCAGATAGTTTGAGTTCAGCCAAAGGTGTTTGCTTCTCCAGCCAGTTTAAACCTTATAACAAGATATCATTTTTTTTCTACTGTCAGAACATCTTATTTTCATATGCTGTATCTACTTTTCTTGCTTAAGAGGTCAGCAAGGTTGGAATTTTCTCTGTCATTGATTTTGACAAGCCCAGGACATTTGGAGGTGGCATGTTTTCCCTCTGATTATTTATAATATACAACACACTTCTGCTGTTTTCGTTCATGTCACCTCAAATTTGAAATTTTCCCTGATGTTTTCAGGCCTCATTATGCATCTCAAATTCTTGGCTGCTGTATCACCTGATAATTCTACTATTGGGGATCAGTTACCTTGCAGCTCTAAGTATTAACATGGAGACACAAATATTTACCAAATGCTTTGCATCTTTTGTCACTGGTAAGTTTTCAATAAGCTTAATTAACTCACTGAGCAAAGATGAATCTAAAAAATAAATAAATAAATAAATAAATAAATAAATAAATAAATAACCTTTTCCCTCCACTCCCAGGCTTTCATTTCATTGGAACATAGTCCATTGATAAACCAGTGTGGGAAAGTGATATGTTAGCTAACTCAGAAGGCTATATTTAAAAGAAAAATAACAACTATGAAAATGTATATTTTAGTTACAGCATTTTTTCCCTCAGCTCATCTGAGAGGGATAATGATCCCGAACCTGTAATTTTTCAGAAATGAAAACATGAAGAATTAACTTCACAGTTTTATAAATAGTTTCTGAGGAAGCTAGCATGTATTTATTTAGCAAAGTTCTTTGCGATCGTACTCTTTCTAAACTGATGACGATGGTGAATGTCCCCAGCTAACGGCCTCTGATTAGCAGATCTCTCGGCATTTTCCTTTCACTTTTACATTGACATGAATTTGAAGTGAGAACAATATCAGGAAAATAAGGAACACAGTTTGAGTAAATTTTATGCTACCATTAAAGGAGCTTCACTGCAGTGGGGTTCTCAAGCTTTCTAATGCTGCCATCCTTTAATACAGTTCCTCATGTTAGAATGAGCCCCAACTGTAAAATTATTTTCCTTGCAACTCCATAACTGTAATTTTGCTACTTTTATCAGTTTACCTGTAAATACCTGTGTCTTAAGTATCTAGTCTTAGGTGGCCACTGTGAAAGGGTCAGTCAGCCAGAAAGAGAGTCACAACCCACAGGTTGAGAACCTTGGTCAAGAACAAAACCTGGTGTCAACTACTTGTAAATTCTAAGTTTGCTTGGCAGGGTAAGACTCTCAGAAAAGAAAAAAAATAAAACTTAAAATAAAAGTGTGTATGTAGGGGGTGCTTTCCTTGTCACCCTCCAGTTAGTGCAATGACTTTCAGACATGCCTGTCTTAGTCAGCAAGAACAATAAGTAGCATATTCCAATACATTTCTGACAGAATTAGCAGGTGGATTGCATGGCTTGAAACAGTGAAACACTAGATCTTATCCAAGGAGACTCCATGGTTTCCCCAAGCTTCTAAAGAAGAGAAGAGCCTAGATTAACTTGAGATTATGTGACCTAAGGCCTGATTCACTTCCATGTCTGTGAAATCCAAGCAGGAGGGGTGGAGGCAGAAATTAATAAAATGGGGAAGATATTACCAGAAAGTAGTTTCATTTCCAGATCTATAAAAGGAAACACAGAAGCAAATAAAGGCACAAACCAAAACAGAACTCTGCTAACACACTGAGTTTAGCCTCCATCACTCCTGTGAGCCTCCAAGTTGGTATTAACATGTTGCAGCATCAACAGAAATGAAGACCCTGTCTAATTTCAGATGTAAAAATTGAGGTCTTGCTCTTTTCCGGTTTTCGCCGCTGGAGTAGCCATGAGCAGCAAAGTCTCTCGCGACACTCTGTATGAGGCGGTGCGGGAAGTCCTGCACGGGAACCAGCGCAAACACCGCAAGTTTCTGGAGACGGTGGAGTTGCAGATCAGCCTGAAGAACTATGACCCTCAGAAGGACAAACGCTTCTCGGGCACCGTCAGGCTCAAGTCCACTCCTCGCCCCAAGTTCTCAGTGTGCGTCCTGGGGGACCAGCTGCACTGTGATGAGGCCAAAGCCGTGGATATCCCTCACATGGACATTGAGGCACTGAAGAAACTTAATAAGAACAATAAGTTGGTCAAAAAGCTGGCCAAGAAGTATGATGCCTTTTTGGCCTCAGAGTCTCTGATTAAGCAGATCCCACGTATCCTGGGCCCAGGCCTAAACAAGGCTGGCAAGTTCCCTTCCCTGCTGACACACAATGAAAACATGGTGGCCAAAGTTAATGAGGTGAAATCCACAATCAAGTTCCAGATGAAGAAGGTGCTGTGTTTGGCAGTGGCCGTTGGTCACGTGAAGATGACGGATGATGAGCTGGTCTACAACATCCACCTGGCTGTCAACTTTTGGTGTCCTTGCTCAAGAAGAACTGGCAAAACGTCCGGGCTCTGTACATCAAGAGCACCATGGGCAAGCCCCAGCGCCTGTACTAGGACGCTAGGATGCCCCAATAAACCTTAGCGCCACCAAAAAAAAAAAAAAAAAAAAAAAAAAAAAATAGGTCTTTTAACTTTAAAATAACACATCAGCATTTTTACCCTCAGAAAAGCTTCTTTAATGTATTTCCTTGTCCTAACAGAATCTTAGAATAACTGGCATTCATTCATAGCAACTACCAGAAAAAGTGGGCAGGAAGTTTGTGTGTGTGTGTGTGTGTGTGTGTGTGTGTGTGTGTGTGTGTACATGTAAGAGATAAAGAAAAGAAATATCTAGATCCATTTATCACTTTACTGCTTCTAGTTCTACTGTCATGTTGCTTGATTATACATAACATATAGAAGTATAAAGATACTTAAAAAGACTAACAAAATATGCATATGAATACAATATTTTACATATATCCTATATACATATATGTGTATATCTATCTATCTATCTATCTATCTATCTATCATCTACCTGTCATCTATCTAACATCTACTAGGGTTTAATAAAGGTCTACATATGATTGCTTTTATGGCTCCTATGAGTAGTGGGAGAGGCAGAGAGCTATAACACAGAATCACATGACATTTGAGAGACAGAACATTAGATTTGACTTTAGATCTCTTTGAAAACTGGAGCAGGTTTGTCATCTCATTCACTCATACCATTGAAATATATGACTACGTTTATAGCCATTTTAGTACAATTACTTACATGTCTTTCATTTCCTCAGTCTTGCATTGTTAGTTGATAGTCTTGACCACTGAGTCCCTTTACTGAGAACTGCTCTGTGTGATAGGAATAATTCTACTATTTATGAATAGGAGATAAATATGATAGATTATCTTTTATTACAGTGAGTGGAAGTCATAATCCTAATGACTTTAGAAATTACCTGTATGTTCCTCAGGAAAAGATATTAACTTTTCTTTATTTAAAAAATACTGTTGATCTCTATGGGAATCTTGCTATGATCTCAGGACACGTTTCAGCCAAGTTTTATAATACAGCATAAATATAGTAAATATGTAAATATTGCCAATTATGGAAAATTAGGTGTCTCTATGAATATCACAATTAATTATTGAATATTAAATAATGTAATTCCTTTTTGCTTTTCTATTATTATTACTATTACTGCTACTACTGATACTACTATTATTATTTACAATTTATTCACTTTCTATCCCATTTGTAGGACCCTCCCTCATCTATTTTCAGTTCCATCCTTCCTCCCTCTTCTTCCCCTACCCACCATCCCCTAGTTCACTGAAAGGAGAAGTCCTCCTTTCCTACTATCTGACCCTAGTCTATCAGGTTTTATCAGGGCTGCCAGGATTATCTTCCTCTGTAGCCTGGTAAAGGCACCCCACCGGGGGTGGGGTGGGGTGATCAAACGGCAGATCAGAGACAGCCCTGTTCCCCTTACTAGGAAACCCCGACAGAAACTGAGCTTCCATGGGCTACATCTGAGCAGGGCATACAGGTCCTCTTCATGCACAGTCCTTGGTTGATGCAGCAGTCTCTGCAGACTTCCCTGGGATCAGGTAGTTTTGGCTTTGTTTGTCTCTTCGTGGAGCTCCTGTCCCCTCTAGGTCTTTCTACTTCCCCCTTCTTCCATAAGAGTCACAGGACAGAAGCCTACCATAGATGTTCTGTGAAAGACTCCACCTAGCAGGGGATCAAACGAGATACAGAGACTCACAGCCAAACTTTGGGCAGAGTGCAGGGAGTCTTATGGAATAAGGTAGTTCTTATAGAACGTAAGTATTAAAATATTTTGTTATATAACAGCATCACAGATTAGTAGTTTTTCCAAATTGGTGAATTTATAGTAAGGTGAGGTTTGGCACGTGCCTGTAATCTTAGCAGTTAAGAACAGAAATAAAGAATAGATGTGAAAGTTCAGTTCAGTCTGGTTCACATAGTGATGTCCAGTGCTCACCCCAGCGACCCTTTTGCTGCATATAACCTTAAAACTCAGCATGCAGATGCAGGAGGGTGAAGTGTTAAATATCATCCTCAGTTACACAGCAAGTTTGAGGTAAGGTTGGGTTAGCTGATACACTGTCTCATTAAAAAAAATTGTTAAGCATAAGATAAATTTGCATGTGAAATTTTATATGGAAAATGTGCATATATTAATTTCTTAGGAAGAAAATAACTTACAGAAAACATGAAATAAGAGTATTTAACAATTCCAAGACTGTCTTGAACTCTAACAGAAATAGAAAGAGTCCCTGAGGACTGTGTATGGTCGGCAATTCAGGTGAGCCTTGGTGACAGACAAGTCTTTTATTTTTATTTTTTTCCCAGAAGAAGTCTACTGGAGTGCTTACTGCTTGTTCTATTGTTTTGTTTGTGGTAAGTTTCACAAGAAAATACACAAGTGTTGTCATTTTTTGGAAATCCTTTTGTTGAATGTTGGCATGCAGCAGGGTCCACACTGGGCTCCTAACATTTGAGAAGTTAATTTCAAGACATACTATGCAAAAAAAGTGTGGTGTTTCAGAGGAAAAATAAACCACTAAGGAAACTAAAGCACATTGTTTTCAGTAAAGTCTTTGTTGTCATTACTAATTTTCAGCCACACAATCCATTTCCTTTTTTTAAGTTTCCTAATCGACCATAACTTTTTTATTTCCATTGTTACTCTCAAAAAGTCTTTGCTCCGTTATGTTTTAGATTAATTTTCATTTTTTTAAATTTTATGTGTATGAAAGAGAGAGAAAAAGAGAGAGAGGATGTTAATATGTTGTGTACCACCATCTCTGGCCTTCACTGAATCACTCCCTCTTGTTAAGTCTCATCTTGCCAAACTTCCTCCTTCCTTCTCCCCCTCCCTGCCCATCTTTTAAAAAGCGAATGTCACATGTTCAGTTTCCTCTGCATCTCCAAGATCCATGTCTTCTCTTTCGGAATAGTGGGAATGTATCATAGTGGCTTACAGGTGTTTGTATGCACAGTGCCACTGAGCCACATTTTCATGCCATAACTTCCTCTCTCCTGAATAATTGCAATGCTAAGATTTTTGTCATTTGTATGACTCCTGTCTGAAATCCTTGGAGCATATGATCAGAGAAAGAGTAAAAACAGAAAATTACTCACATATAGTCAACAAATTGTGTGTATGTTAGCTGTTTGTCAGACCACGAATATGAATACTTTCAGCAAAGGAGAAAATGCTTGCTAATGCAACAGCTCAGTGAAAAAAAAAAAAAAAAGCAAAGAATTAAGACACACAATGAAAGAATAATTAACGAAAATGCCTGTACATGATATAATCTTTTCATTATCTTTGTTATCTAACATATGGAAATTAAGATAATAATCCAATCTATAATATCAGTGAATATTTATAGATTGTTATAAATGCACAGCTACATAGAGAGGAAACATGGGGGCAAAATCAACTCTGGCTCTGTCAGTGGTAGCTTGAAGTGGCTGATTGTATTGGGTTCTAGCTGAGAAGATATTAAAAGGAAAGCTGGTGCTTAGCAGAGTCACTTCCTTCTTTCTTTCGTATTTATTTAGTCAGAGATCCTAGGCAATGAATGAGCCTTAGTTAAACCTCACTAAAAACTGCCTCAGTGCCACACCTAGATAGAAACCTCCTGGGTGATTCAAAATCCTGTCAGGCTGACCAGGAGGATGAACCCTCACACTATAACATGTCAAACAAAACTTATCAAAGTTTCTTTAGAGATGTTAAAATATGTAGAATGACACTATGAAAATGTTACTGCAAAAGGAAGGGCATTGAGTGCTTTCTGCGGCAAATTTTTTGTTTCCTCCCGTGCTATATGAGCATGTGTGTGTCCACAGAAAGCCCTCACATTGGCTGGCACTTAAGGAGTGCTTACTTTTTGTCCAAAGTAAGCTGAAAATTTCATCAGGACATTTTCACTCATAACAACCTATGGTATGGGTAGAAATGCTATCTTCTTGTGACAGAGCAATGAGTTCAGAGACACCAAGTTCACAGGCTAGTTACTGTGGAATCCTGGATACAAATTATGGGGATCAGACTCCAGTCCTACATGCTTAACCATTGGGATGACTGGAGGTCAACATTATGAAAAAATGTAATTATTTGGAGATTGAAGTCACAATCCTGCTCCAAATGAGAGGGCTGACGCTGTGACTAACATTATGCATATCCCCTGTGGCTCATATAATCACCTTTCTTTGATTCACAAAGGTGATATTCATTATAGCACCAGAAACTATAACTGCAAGAAACTTCCAAGTGCCTTGGGTTGCCTTACACTGGAAAACTGGTGCTTGTCGATTTTCTTATAAGTTTGAACCTTTTCACCTGATTTTGCTAGCTCCCTGCTCACTCTTGTCTCCCCTCTTTGTTCTGTCAGACCCTTATTCATGACTGCTGAGAATAATTTAACTATCATTTCTTCTGTTATATTAATCATGTAGCTTGGGATGATTTTCAGGCACATGATCAAATGAAAACAATTCAAACAGGAGTTGGTGCCTTTCTTTTTTTTCAAACTCTTTTCTTTATTGTTTGTTATTATTAGTTACATTTTATTAACTCTGTATCCCAGCTGTATCCTGCTCCCTTATTCCCTTCCAGTCCCACCCTCCCTCCCTCAACTTCTCCCTGTCCCTTTCCAAGTCCACGGATTGGGGAGGACCTCCTCCCCTTTCGTCTGGCCCTGTTTTATCAGGTATCTTCAGGGCTGGCTGCAAAGTCCTCCTCTGTGGCCTAGCAGAACTGCTCCTCCCTTGGGGGGTGAGGAGGTCAAAGAGCCTGCCATTGAGTTCCTGTTAGAGATAGTCCCTGTTCCCCTTACTATGGGAAACCAATTGGTTATTGAGCTACCACGAGCTTTGTCCGAGTGAAGGTTCTAGGTTATATCCATACATGGTCCTTGGTTGGAGAAACCGTTTCAGAAAAAAAACCCTGTGCCCAGAATTATTTGGTCCTTGTGGGGCTCCTATCCTTTCCCTGTCATACTAACTCCCCTTCTGCCGAAGGTTTGGTTATGAGTCTTAGTATCTGTTTTGAAACGCTGCTTGGTAGGGTCTTTTAGATACCTTCTGTGGTAGACTCCTGTCATACGTCCAATGCACATCTCATTTGTCTTTCTAAGTGAGGATTGATCATCTTACCTTGTGTCTGCTTTCTTGTTTATCTCCTTTAGGTGTATAGACTTCATTATGTTTATTATATCTTGTAGGTCTATATAAGCGAATATATACCATGTTTGTCTTTCTCCTTCTGGGATACTTCACTCAGAATGATCTTTTCTAGATCCCACCACTTGCCTGCAAATTTCATGATTTTTTCATTTTTGATTGCTGAGTAGTATTCCATTGTGTAAAAATACCACAATTTCTGTATCCATTCCTCCGATGATGGACATCTGGGTTGTTTCCAGGTTCTGGCTATTACAAATAAAGGTGCTACAAACATGGTTGAGCAAATGTCCTTGTTGTGTACTTGAGCAAATTTTGGGTATATACCTAGCAGTGGTATAGCTGGGTCTTGAGGAAGCGTTATTCCTAATTGTCTGAGTAAGGGCCAGATTGACTTCCAAAGTGGTTGTACCAGTTTACATTCCCACCAGCAATGAAGGAGGGTTCCCCTTTCTCCACAACCTCTCCAGCATGCATTGTCACTTGAGTTTTTCATCTTGGCCATTCTGATGGGTGTAAGGTGAAATCTCAGGGTCATTTTGATTTGCATTCCTCTAATGGCTAATGAGGTTGAGCATTTCTTTAATTGTTTCTCTGCCATTCGATATTCCTCTATCGAGAATTCTCTGTTTAGCTCTGTTCCCCATTTTTTAATTGGATTACTTGGTTTGTTGCTTTTCTGCTTCTTTAGTTCTTTATATATACTGGATATTAGCCCTCTGTCAGATAAAGGGTTGGTGAAGATTCTTTCCCAATCTGTAGGCAGTCGTTTTGTTTTGATGACAGTGTCCTTTGCTTTACAGAAGCTTTTTAGCTTCATGAGGTCCCATTTATTGATTGTTGCTCTTAGGGCCTGTGCTGTTGGTGTTCTGTTCAGGAAGTTGTCTCCTGTGCCAATGACTTCTAGGCTGTTCCCCACTTTTTTTTTTTTTTCTAACCGATTTAGAGTATCTGGTTTAATGTTGAGGTCTTTGATCCACTTGGACTTTAGTTTTGTGCAGGGTGATAAATATGGATCTATTTTCATGTGTCCAGTACATTAAACAGAGATGCAAGTGTAAGCATAATATACATATAAAACAAGTATAAACAGTATATACAGAGTAGAATAAATATAAATATATAAACACAAATAAAATAGAATATATAACAGGACCAATTAATATAATAATTATATGTGTGTATCTCAAAAAATTATTAATATGTAATTGTGACATTTTTCAGTCACAGTAGATATTTTTAAAAGCACAAATATAAGAATGTAAGTTTACTTAAGAAACTGATAAAGGCTTTAAAAAGCAGTGTTCACTGCTCAATATGTTTAGTCAAAATACTCAAATATTGTTTTACTTCTAGGACACATCCAGCATTGTATTAAAATCTCAGTTCAAAACTCATAAATTTTTGACCCAATAATCTTGTAAGTATCTTCTAAATACAATACAGAAAGCTATGAATAGTGTGGGTGGTTCAATTATCACACACTGTGTGTAATGCCAAAATAAGATGTTGAATATGGCATGGGGCAGTGACACATTGCCAGTAACATTTCACGGTAAACTATTCTGGGACTAAGTATTAGAACGGTTAGTGATAAACATCTTTTAATTCATCTTTATACACTGTAATAAAGAGCTATAGATACATTGCTTAGATCACCACTACATATACATGTCTGCGCACACACACACATATATGTGTGCATACATGTATAGAGGATATTTATATCTGTTATCTATATCTCTCAATCATCTATCTACTCATCTATCTATCTGTCTGTCTTCTTAAAAACACAAATATACCCTCATCAGTCTGTTTAATGCTACTTTATGCATTTTTTTATTGGAATACCAATTGGTGTGCCCTTCCCTGGGGAAGACTAATTTTCTTGTTCCATATTTGCCTGCAGTTCTGCACAGGGTTGCAGCTCAGGAGCTTCATATTGTCTTCATTGGCATGTTTATTGTTGTTGTCTCTGATCTCATCTACATGACTAAACATGAACAAAATAAGGTCAGCAGTAGGCATCCTTACATGGACGGGAAGTTCTAGTTTTTCAGTCATCCAGCAACTTAAAGAAGAGAGCAAAAGGAGAGTTTTCACAGGTAACCCTATGCTATCATTGTTCCGAGTCCTGTGAAGTACTGTGTCACTGTATCTTTGGAAAGTTATAAAGTATTTGCAACTAATGTATGAGCTTTCCATCACTGATTATTGCTTTGCTGATGCATAGGTTCAAGGAGAAGTTTGCACACGGCTTGTGGCTTATTTTTAAGATTCCAGGTGTTTGGTTCATCTGCCTCTGAATGTGACACCACACAAGCATGCTGGTTGATTTGCCAGAGTAAAGGAGGCCTGCAGCTTTTTACCTTGTACTTTCCTCAGATTTCTGACACAAGCCACATTATTTATTCAGACAACATTAAGATGCTCACTCTTCCCAGGAATAAGCACATTGATGATGTTAATTCCAGCACTTCATTTGCTGCTGAACACTTTCACTTAAATGCAGCAGAGGACCGCATGACATTTCCCATGCATTTCCCATTTCAATGTTTGATTATAGCTTTCTATTTATGGCAAGTCACTTCTGCAAGATTTCACAGACTTAATTTAAATTTTTAAATATTTTACTTTTAAGTTTCTAAATCAGTAAGCCCTGTAGTATTTGACCCTTGCTCACCTTTTGTCAGAGTAGGCAGTGATCACTGCAACCCACTGAAGACTGCCAGCTTTTGTTTCAAAGGTAAACCAGTAGACTTTAAGGATAGAAGGCACTGAGCAGCATCAGGATAGTCCTGAATTCATATAAGTTGCTGTGTACAGCACAGCTCCTGAAGAAGCAGATGGGTCTTTTCATAGTGAGCTGAGCATTTTTATGGTCCATTGGAGCACACAAAGTATCAATGAAGAAGGTTAATCCCTAAGCCAACTGTCTTCATTATGGCGAACAACTCAAAGGTGAACCCAAGGCCTTTGTCATTCATGCTACACAAACAATAGATACAGGGGGCTGAGGAAACTCCATTCTTCTACTGGTTCTTAGTTTCCAAGGTAGGTGCTTGCTGCCGCTAGTTTGAGGTTAATATTATTAAGCCAATTAACTTGAAATACCAGAGATTTGAAATATTCACTGACTATTCAAATATTAATACTTCTTATTCAAGAGAAAAAAAAAGACTTCCAGATTTCACAGTAGCTATTTCCTATCGCACATATGCCTGTTTAATAATTATTAATAATCAGCAAGTGCAATATTATGTAAATTAATTTTGAACTACAGATAAAAAGAAATATTCCTCAGATATTTATGAAAAGTCAATGAAAGTAAAGGGGGTATAGAATTATCTGAGGTAATGTAAAGAAAACAGAATATTTGCCAATGCTCAGTGGCAAAGGTTAGCAGATCTCCAAACATAGTCACAAAAGTAGTAACTTAAACAGCTCAGTGGTAGAAGCTCTTAAAACACACCAAAGGGAGTGAGTTCACATCTCCAGCACCCAAGTAAATAGGTGGAAATGGTCCATTGAACCTCTATTGCCAGCACTGAGAGTAAAGCACAGAAAGAGGTGGAGAGCTGGGACTTGATGGCTACCAACACAGCTGAAAATTAGTGAGCTTCAGGTTCATCTAGAACACTTGACTCCGGGTAATAAGCATGATAGAAGAGGATGCCCAACTTCCTAGCCTTCCCAGGAATGCACACTGGTGCATATACCCCCACAACACCACACACAATTCTCTACAAATACCTCCCACAACACACAATGAAATGACTTACCATCGAAGAATTTACGTTTCAAAATAGAATCTTACTGACCAACAAAATCAAACTTTTTAAACAAATGCACTAAATAACAAAATAAAACACAGTCGACATAATCAGAGAACAAATGCTATACAAATGACAGTGACAGGTACTTTTATTGTTTTTAGGTTTCCATGTTTGTATTTTTCTTTTTTGAGATTTGTTCTTTTTTTATATTAATTACAGTTTATTCTTTGTATCCCAGCTGTAGCCCCCTCCCTCATTCCCTCCCAATCTCACCCTCCTTCCTTCATCTCCCATGCACCTCTCCAAGTCCACTGACATGGGAGGTCCTCTTCCTCTTCTATCTGACCCTAGGCTATCAAGTTTCATCAGGACTGGCTGCATTGTTTTCCTCTGTGGCCTGGTAAGGATGTTCCCCAAAAAGGGGTTGGTGATCAAAGAGCCAGCTACTGAGTTCATGTCAGAGACAGTCCCTGTTCCCCTTACTAGGGTACCCACTTGGACACTGAGCTGCCATGGGCTACATTTGTGCAGGGGTTCTAGGTTATCTCCATGCATGCTCCTTGGTTGGAGTATTAGTCTCAGAAAAGAGCACTGGGCTCAGATTTCTTGGTTCTGTTGTTCTCTTTATGGAGTTCCTGTCCCCTCCAGGTCTTTCTATCTCCCCCTTCTTTCCCAAGATTCCCTACACTCTGCCCAAAGTTTGGCTGTGAGCCTCAGCATCTACTTTGATACCCTGCTGGGTGAGTCTTTCAGAGGCCCTCTGTGGTAGGCTCCTGTCCTGTTCCCTGTTTTCTCCTTCTTCCTATGTCTGTCCCATTTGCCTTTCTGAATGAAGATTGAACATCTTATCCAGGATCCTCCCTCATGCTTATCTTCTTTAGGTGTACAGATTTTAGTATGTTTATCCTACCTTATAGGTCTAGTATCCACTTATAAGTGAGTATATACCATGTGTGTCTTTCTACTTATGGGATACCTGACTCAGTATGATCTTTTCTAGTTCCCACCATTTGCCTGAAAATTTCATGATTTCTTTGTTTTTAATCGCTGAGTAGTATTCTATTGTGTAAATGTACCACAATCTCTGAATCCACTCCTTTCCTTCATTGAGGGACATCTGGATTGTTTCCAGGTTCTGGCAATTACGAATAAAGCTGTTATGAACATGGTTGAGCAAATGTCCTTGTTTTGTACTTGACCATATTTTGAAGTTTTTCTACATAGCATTGGCTGTTTTTGAACTCACTTTGTAGTGTAGGCTGGCCTCAAACTCTCAGAAATATACTTACCTCTGATTTCATGATGCTGGGATCAAAGGCTTGCACCCAATGCCCAGTATGATAGAGACTTTAGTTCAACTTTAGAAAATGGTGCAAAGATGAAGCAACAGTTATTACAATGTTATCAACTTTTTATAAACTCTCACACACATATACACACAGACATGCAAACATTTTAGAATAGTAAAGGCTGAACTGAAACTAGGAATATACAAATATACAATGCAAACGAAACTTCCCTCTCTCTCTCTCTCTCTCGCTCTCTCTCTCTCTCTCTCTTTCTGTAGATACTGATGTTACACAGATTCACAACTTGTCAAATGAAGAGAACAAACGATCTTGGGCTTACTAACTCAAGTTCATACATCTACAGAACACCTACACCTAAAGCTTCTCAAGCTAAATGCTCATTTCAGCATTGATCATGGTATACTCACATCAGGTAGACTTAATCTTGAAGAACCAATTCTTTGTTCATCTGTAAGGAGCAACTCCCTCCTCAGGAAATGTCATCATGAGAGCCACAGTCCATTTTCATCTGGCTTTTATTTCTGAGTTTTATCCTTTTGCTTATTTAATATTTGCAGTTACTTTGTCAGCTGAAGTCCTAAATTCCTCAAAGTGATCCTTGAGATTTGGCATTGTTTTATTCTAACCTGCATTAATATTGAAAAACTTTGGCCTCTTTCATGCATCACAATTGTAAAACTGTAAATTCTTTACAGAATCATTTCGATTTTCCTCTGTTAGATCCATCAGTGAAATCACTGTCGATGAAAGTTGCACCCTTTGAGATATGTTTCTTTACTAAGAAGACTTGAAAGACAACTTTAGTCATTGACTCAAGGACCTCAGATTAAATGTGTTAGGAGCCACAAAACAGTGCTATTTGTATACTTCTCAGTTGAACTACTGAGGGGTCACATTCCTATTGCTAATGAGAAGTGATATTTTGAAAGCAATTATTTTTTTCTAGGCAGTAAATATCAATAGTAGACTTTACATATTCAGCAATCATACAATAAATAATGTGTTGGTAAACAGGCTTTCTACTACCACTTGTAGAGCACAGGCAGAGTAAACTTAGTACAATTATTCACCTTAGGTCTTCAGAATAGAAAATGAGAGTTAACGTCTAGTCACTATGTACATTACCCCGAAAAAGATTATTCTGTCCAGAGAATTATTGGGGGCAGATGTAGAGATTTTTCCAAATATAAAAGTCTTTCATCTTATATACCTTCCACAGTAGACTGTTTCATTGACCTTGAAATCTGTTGTTTATTGTAGTCACCTTCAGAGTTATCTTAATTAGATCTTAGGGGTAACTTGCTGGAGGTTTTATAAAAGCATTTTCTGTGTCACCTTGAGTTTTGTGTCATGAAGATGGTTTTACGCATCAAACCCCATAGTACAACTTCAGATGGCCTCCAAATTCTACCTTCAATATGAGTGAATACAGAATGGCTCATTTGATTTTATATTTAAGCCACTGAAATGTTCCCAATGTAGACAAAGTCTGATTCACAGTCTTAGATAACACCTATGATATCACTAAGTAGTGATTTTTATTTTCTTCATGAGCTTTGCCTTTGCAGTTACAACATTTTTGTATGGCACTAGAGGTCTGGTTCTCAGTCTCTGTTGGCCTTCAGCATTCTTTGATCTAAGCTTATGCTCTTGGAAGTTACTATTGTCTTGTTCTCTGGCTTGATTCTTAATATTGTTGTACCTTGGGGAACAGAGAGGTCACAGCACAGTGTAGGAGGTGGATGGGGTGGCTGGTATTGTTGTGCCAGGGTCATGAGACCTTCAGAGACCACCAGGAGATGACTCAATGCAAGAGCAAGAGAGCTTTATTATGCAAGCGATTGAACTTGTGACCCAAGTCTCATAGACACAACAGTAGAGAAGTGGGACCCTGAGCCCTGGGTGAGCAGGGTTTTCAAAGGGAAAAACACAAGCAGGGGGTTTCTATGACAGCAAGCGTGGGGGGGGGGTTTTCAAGCATTGATGTTACAGGATTGGGTAAAATCCATTGGGGTGAGGTGACTTTCCACATAATAACAATTGCCATTCTTCTAAACTACATCTGGAACGTTGGGGAGAATTTTCCCAACCAATTCTCATTAACTATTGCCAGAAAAATTGTCTCTATTTTCTATCAAGTATTTATTTTGTGATATTTCCTGCAGGCTGTTGGTAGGAGAGTTAACTTTGTTTTCTGCCAAGTGCACATTCTGTGATATTTCTCAGTATCTGAATTCAGCTCCCGGTCAAGATAGCTCCTCATTTCAAAATGGAGTCACCCAGGCTAACTTAAATTCTTCAGTGTAAGGTTGGGGGAAAACACAACGTTGTTTCCCATACTACATGAACAATGGGAGGCATTGAGATAATTACAACAATAACATCCAAGGTCACTGAGCACAAGTCATCATAACAAATAGAGTAATAGTAACAGAATTAGAAATATTGTGAGAATTCCCAACCCGTGACACAGAGGCATGAAGTTAGCACATTCTGTTAAACAACAAAACCAAACAAGCAAACAAAAAAATTATAGCAACAGACTTATAATGGTACAAGGTTGTTATGAACCTATAATTAAAAAACAAACAAACTGGTGTCTGAATGGTACTGTAACATGAAGTGCAGTAACACAAGGCATGCCTCCTACCTGGGAGGTTATATGACTAGATTTTTTTTTTAAATCACATTTCAGCTGGGCATGCTAGCACATACCTGTAATCCCAGCACTCAGAGAGGCAGAGACAGGCCAATCACTGTGAGTTCAAGGCTAGATTTGTCTACAGAGTGAGTTCCAGGACAGACAGGGCTACACAGGGAAACACTTTCTCAAAAAAAAAAAAAAAAAAAAAATCAAATCACATTTCATGCAATTTTCATAGAAATAATAGCATTGTCTGCACAGATTTCCAACATCCAGCACATATGTTTTATCCTTTGGGTAATAGCTATTCAAGCATGTGTGACTGCCTATACAATTGTGGGTTCTGTGCTACAAATGAGTAGAGGTGAGTGACTGTTGTTTCGTGTATGTGCTTACTGAAACGTTCTTGGATGTGTAACTACCTGGGTCTTTTGTCTGTTTTCCTTTGGGTTTCATGTTTTCTTCCTGTTGAGTTGAGACTCATGTGTAGTTTGGTCCTTACCCCCTTGTCAGAATTATGGCTTGCAGAATCTCGTCTGTGGATCGCCTGCTTATTTAGTTTGATGTGGCTCATATCAGAATTCAGAGAGTTATATGCAAAAGACGGTCTCAGTAGTACTAACTTGTTGGTTTAGAATATGCTGTGCTTGTCAAGAACCTGGGATAGACATCACACAGCAGCTGGAGATGTAACTGATGCAAACATGAGAAAGGGTCCTACTTAGAGACAAGACTCAAAATAATTTACAAAGTGGTTAATCTCACCCAGTCATTTAATAGTAACTGAATATTATACTTGTTCAGAGATTTATTTTGTGCTACCATATTTTGTGGTAGGTAAATATATTTTGCTACAGTGTATTTACACAAGTTTCAAGTTTAAAAAAAATGTTTTAGAATGTCTTCCAGTGACTCACCCGTTACACGTTCATAGTTGTTCCTTTAAACACAACTTCATGTTAGCAATAGAACAGGTGCTTCATTTTAAAAAGAAATGAAGACTGGGTTGTACCCATTTAAAGCCACACAAAGACATGCATTTAACACAGCAGATCACTCTAGATATTGAAATGTGTCTGAACAGTGGCATGCAGTAGTGTGTTTCTTGGTTCCCATGGCAACTGCATCTCAAATAATGGCATCCAATCTTCATTTCCCATAGGCTTTCAAAAGGTAAGAATGTATAAAATAGCAAGTTATACAGTTCTGCCTTTTTACATCCGATTCATCAAATGCCAATAAATTTCACATAATGAAATATAAATGAACTAACAAGATAAATGATATGGGTGGTGAAAATGTAAAGTTTAGACCTGTAGTAAAAATAAAACCGAGTCATTCATTTTTAACAAGACAGAATTGAGAAAAGTATTCATTAGCTTCTAAAAAAGCGTCCTCCTCTACTACTTACTACTTGTCCCCTGGTCAATAACTGGATACATTTTCTGAAGATGTGCCAATTGTGATTATGTATATATACGTCTTAGCTGTAGCCATGCCTTAGATCACATAATAACTTAGTTTACACTTATTTCTCAGATTTATTTTTGACACTCAGATGCCTCGGGTGTTAAAAATCTGTCGCTCATAGACTGTCCTCTCAGCAACAATAACCGTCTCTGTGCTAGAACAACAGGAATGACATGGCAGGATATTGTTTATTACAACAACTGCACCAAAAAAAAGTGATAGTGATGATTTTTCAGTTTTAGCGTGTTTATTTTTAACTTACCACACAGGGTTTAAGGAATGAAATTAGGAACTTCGTGCAGCACTGCATAGTGAACCCATTCTAGGCAATTACTTTACTACTCAGTGACATGGCCTGCCTTTTCTGATGTACTTTGGGGTAGGAAGGTGGGCATTTAACCTGTGATCCCACTGTCTCAGCCACCTACGTAGCTGTAGGTACGGGAACGAGATACCGCATTCTCTGTGGAATTCTAATTGTGCTAACAATGGGCCTAAGAAGATGTGATATGAGGAAAGGGAAAGACAGATTTCCTTTGAATCAAATTATGTGTTTGCTGTGTATGTAGAGTCATATATTCTCATGTGGAAAGGCTATAGGTTGAGTAAATATGTAATTGAGATAATTTTCAAAAGAATTCATTGCTTCAGGTCTCTGTGACAATTTTTTTTTTGTCCTGATGAACAATAATGTTCTGCCGTGCTTGAATGTATAGAAAATTTCATAAAACTATGAGCCATACTATAGATTTGAATAAAGAAAAGCATAGGACTCTGTATAAGTTAAGATCCAAGAGCAGTTAAAAATGTTTTGTTATTCTTGATTATTTTCTTCAGAAACAGAGTACCACTGTATATACAGATAATTAGAATATAAATTTTGTACATCAAAATTGGCCTCCTCTAGAAAAAAAAAATCCATGAATATTTCAGGCAATGCTGGGTAGAAACTGGCAGCATTGATTTCCTCTTCAGGAAGGAGCTGAAAATACAGCGGGCCTCAACACGCGCTGGTATGCTGACAGAGACAGCCTCCTCTTCTATTTGTGACTGTGTGCAGCTCAGGAGCAAACCATTTGAGCTTAAGTTATCGGTTCTCTTGCTTTTCTTATTTTGCTGAACTCACTATTTTTTTTTTTTAAATCCGAATCGATAAGCTATTCAGGCAAACTCTGTGGATAGGACTTTTTATTCTTAAGTCGATTTGACATGTGGTGGATTTTAGTGTGAATCTAATCAGAGGAGAGGCCCATTTCCAAGCAGTGAGCTTCAGGCTAAGATTTCTTTTGCAAGTCAGCCTAGAAAGGGGTCTACTAAAATATGACTCTGCGGTAACCAGTGGAAAGATATGTCGTTGAAAGGTATGTCTAGTAGCCGAGAGTTCTGCAAAAACTATTTGTGTCACCCAAGTGTAGTGGACATCATGAATTTGATTTGTCTCTTAAGGCTGATTTGAATTTTTATAATTCTTTCTTCATATGTATAAATACATGAAATTAGAGTCAACACACCAGTTGACTGTGATTCTGCTGGTATGTGTTTATGTGACTTTAGATGATAAAACACAACATCAAGCTAATCTTGATAATGACAATACACATTAAAACTCAGAAATCTCTTAGGAGTAAAAATGGTAGTAAAACTCGTGTCCTAATGCCTTGACTGAAGCAAGCATTTGATAATTGCCATTCTTTCCTTTCTACCCTCTCCCCAGTCTGTCTTCAGGGCAGTGACTTTGGGCTTTGCCTGTCATTTGCACACAGTTTTCAGGACAAAAGAAGGATCAGAACAAAAGCTGAGTTGCCTGAAGTAAAACTGCTCTGAGCAAGCATATCAATAAGGTTATAAATACGGTGCCAGAATAAGGGTGGTGATAGTTTAGAAATATCTGCACGAGCAAATAACTATCCAAGCAGACAGAAGAGCAGGGCATGGGGGCGGTGTGTGATTGTTTCTTCTGCAGACACTTGGCTAAAGCAGCTACCGTTTGATTTTATGTAATTTTATAATTATGCTGTGACTGCTTTCACTCTGAATTATGCATTCAACATGAGCTAACAATGAAGGCGAAAACTTTCTTCAGCTAAGATCCTCCAGACATTAAGGCTGTGGTTTAAGTGACCCAGAGTTTTTGTTGTTGTTTCAGTTTTTTTTTTTTTCTTTCTCTATTTTGTGATCTGAATAAATGTTGGTCTTGAAAAGGTCACGTTTTGGGAGCACTGATTCACACATTTCGGGAAGTCTGTGTACACCCTAATAGAATAGAATTGTCTCAGAGCCATGTCCTTGAATGGCCACTAATTTCCTTTCCCAGCTCCTTGCTCATCTGGAGGGGTTTCAGTGAAAGACCTGTAATGAAAATCAAAGCAGAACTATTGGCTTATGCTTTGAAAGTTACTCCAGATGGCCACATTTTTTTTTTGCAAAGCACATGTGTGCATATAGTTTTCTTCTCATGCTAATCATTTCATATGTGAAGTCCAGAAATAACTCATTGCTAATGTAATATTTTGAGACATTATCAACAAAATTTATATTGTTACATATAGAAACTCAATTAATGCTTTTCATCTTAAATACATCTGGTACGTTGGGATACAAGTGTATGCACGTTAACTCCCCTGATGTGTATGTGGCTGTGCTTGTGCAGGGGGAAGGAGGCTGGTTGATAAGCATTGTTGGTCATCAAGAGCTGGTGAACAAAGTAATTTTGTGGGATGAACTTTTCCCAGGTCAAGGAGTGCCAAGGATTCCTAGGAAGGTGCCTGCCTCTGCTTGCCTATCTCTGGGATTACAGGTGCTTATTACCATCTCTGACTTTTATTTTATTCAGGTGTTGAAGGTTGAACTCAGTTCCTCATACTTCAGCAGCAAACATGTGATTGGCTACGTGATGTTTCTTTCTTATTGTTAAACATGTACATTATATACTATATTATATACAATAAATTAATAAAGAATGTATCACATTGAATTTATATAATTACATCATTTAGTAGTTGTTAACTGTCATTGTTACTATAACTTGAATTGATTCTTAACCTTGAACATCTTGACTGTGGAAAATATATAACAATTTAATAATGAATATTTTCACAATTTGATCATTTCTGTAATATTTGAAGACATACTGTGCTCTAGGAATTTTTAGTAAGCACAGTTTACAAGGAATTTTCATCAAAGCCATCCTTACCTATTGAACCATTTAATTATACATCCTTATATAGTAAAGCTACAAAATATTAATGATACATAATAAGGAATAGAAAATCACTGGAAATATACCCTGTCTGACTGGATTAGGAGAAAAAAACATTCCAAAGTGTTTCCAGTATGAATAACTCTGCATATTCTTCATCAAAATGCCAGTAATATTTAATCTATATAAGGAAAAGATCTAATTTCATATGTAACGTAGTTATCCCATGCAGTAAAAGAAATATTGAGAAAGAACAAAGCTAGAAATCTCTAATTTTCTGATCTTAAAATATGTTACAAAGCTATGAAAGCTATTGTTGGTATAATATTCTTTTGGAATGTATATACCTTACCCTTGTTCATTCAAATGTTGATCTCTCTCCCCAACTATCTGGTTTCAATCTGGACATTGCATTGTGATACTTACTCTAAGCATCACGTGTCTCAAGTTTGTGTAAACATGCCACCATTTGTTCTCCAATTTGTCAATTAAAACAGCCAGCCACAATGTTGAGCTATGGAGAGGATAAGGTGGGGCATCCTGGTTCAGAGTAAGAGGAGAGGAAGGAAGAGGAGGAGGAGAGGAGAGGCTAGAAGAGGAGAAGCTGGAGAGAGGTCTTGGAACAAAGTGGAGAAATGAACCGGACCTAAGATATCACTAAAAGCAAGTATAATGGCTGAATCTGAATTGTAGGAACTCTGCGGGCTTGGAAGTTTAGGATGGAGTAACGATTGCCCAGCATTGTGTTCTAGGTTAACTAAATAAATCCTAGTCTCTGTGTGGTGATTTGGTTATACAGCTGTTTAGTATTAACCACAGTTTTACTAAAAGATAATTAAGAGTAAATAACAATAACCAAATACAACAGAAACTATAATGTTTGGCTACTGGAAAAAGTTACAAACAGACCAAAGAAAAAAATAGGAAGCTCAAAAATTAAGCAGTGGATATACCCTCGGTAAATTCTGATGAAGATTTTATGAATATACAGTAAGACAAGAATAGTCTCTTCTACAAATGATGTTGGTAAAACTGGATGCCTACTTTAAAAAGAATGACATGACCCGCATATTACATCAAATATAAAACCAGTCAACATGAGGTAAATACTGAAACAGAAGACCTGGAACTGTGAAAGTCCTGAGAAAAACAGGGAAAGTTTCTCCACATTGATTTGGATAATGTATTTTTAGACATCACACCCACAATCCAGTCAATAAACAGGCAGCGGTAATGACATTAAAACACAGTCTCAGTACTGACAAGGAACCAGTATCATGAAAAAGAAATCACTGCAGTAGAAAAAAACAAAACAAACAAACAAAAAAACAACTGTGAGTTTGATCTCTAAAAGATATGAAGTAAAACAACTTAATAGCAAAAAACCAGTAACTTGATTGAAAATTACAAAGGTATTTCCAAGAAGACATGTAAATGAAAAGTAAAGTTGATTAGCGACATTAGTAAGCAATATATATATAAAATCCACTTATTACTGTCACCTTACACATGTCAGTATTGCTAGTAAAAAGCTAAGGGGAACAGAACAATGAAAGATAAAACATGTTAGTAAAACTGGAGAAATTTGAAATATTGTACATTGTAGGTGAAATATATTAAATGCTACAGCTATACAAGGCAACATTAATAAGAAGTTTCTCAACAAATTTAAAATAGAAATTTTGTACATATCAACAGAAGACCTGAAACCAAAATCTGAAAGACTTCCTAGTCCTTGATAAGTCTTTTTTACTCACAAAGAAAACAAAAACAAAAACAAAAACAAACAAAAAATAGTGTATGACAATATGAGTTCAAATCGCAAGCATCCATAAAAAGGCATGCTCACTAAAAAGGCATGCACACTAGTAAACACTATTATTCTTACGAAAAGTTACTGGTTATCCAAAGTGCTCCCGCAATTCGTCACCATCTGCTTCTCATCTACTATGTGCTCAGCATTAGGTTGGATTTTTTAGTATTTACACATTATCTGATCAACTTTGAAATAGGAATATTTATCTCTATTTATGAAAGTATGAAAACTGTACCAGAGGGGTGACAGAATCTGACAAAGAAAGAGAGAATCAGAACACAAGTTTTATTTTATGTGACATAAAGAACAATTTTCTTTCATAGATCAGTTAACAAGCCATCTAGTCTTAGATCCGCTGAGTAAGTTTTTTTTAAGACTTATGACAGCACATTTAATTCATTTGTAGCATAGCAAAACTTATTGGCATAAATTATCCATTTGTTATGGTCATAGAATCATGAGATAAGAATTCACTTAGTGAACATTCCTAGGGCACAGATCACTGAACAGTATAGGTTTTATGCTGGAGAATATAGAAGCTGAGTTCCTGAGTTCCCAGACATCTCTCATTTGCGTCATGGTTGATGCTGGCTGTTGGCTAAGAGATACGAGCTTCTTCATGGACCCTGGCCATCTTTGCATTAAGTGGTTGCGCTCTAGTCAAAGTATACTAAGAAAACCGTGACATTTGACAGGAACCTGATCTTCTAATCATCTAGACTCACGTGCCATATTTATTTTGCACTCTATTGATGGAAGTTGTCATAAGCACACAGTTCAAGAGAAGAGGAAAGAGACTACACTTTTTACAAAAAGAGCTTAAAATGACATTTATTTACTTATTGTAGAGAGGGTGAGGGTATAAGCATGCATGCCATGCTGGACACCTGGAGGTCAAAGAACAATTTGTGAGAGTTGCTTCTCTCCTTAATAGCACACAGGTCTCATAACTGTACCCAAGTCTACACTGAGAATTTTAAAGGGAAATGTCAAGGTTCTGAATTAACAAAGCTAACTCTGCAGGAAGTATTGAAATGATTCATAGATACACTTCCATAAACAGTAATTATTACAGGCAAATAAGTAAGATGAACATATATGCTGGAAAGGAAAACTTTGTGTGCTAAAATGTATGAGGATTTCCCACATACAAAAAAAAAAAAAATAAGGCCCTAAAGACCTTTACAATATTTCAGATCAATTCTGTCCAGTAAACTTTTTACAAAAATATTCTACTTTATCTCCTCTAAAGATGACCTATGTATCCTTACCTACTGAGGTCTCCAGTTTGTCCAGAATAAATGAAGGATCCACTTTTAAGTTTGAGCTAATTATAGTACATTTGTACTAGTGTAATGTTTAGTCATTACACAATATTTCTTTTTTATGTGGTAAGATGAAAGTATTAAATAATGGTCACACACACAAAGATTCAAATACTGTAGGCAAACATTATTTGTGGGGTGCCTGGAAATATTACAACGCTATATTCTGCAGAGGTTCCTGCTTGCATGTATGTTTGCTTCTGTGCACATATCAGCAGGTTCCTTCCTATATCTCTCTCTACCTCATTTCTTGAGACAGTCTTTTTTCACAGCTGGTATTTGCCATTGTAGGTAGGCCCACTGGCCACCAAGCATCCCAAATACACCTGTCTACTCCTGTTTAGTATAGACACCACAGTGATATGTACTCTTACATGTGTGTACTGGGGAGCCAAACGCAGGTCCTGACCTACCTCCACAGCTCTGAAAGCACACTTTCTGTTACACTGAATTTTCTCTAATGGTATGCTAAACACGTATCATTTGGTTTTATTTTGTACTATAATTTTAAGAGAGACAGTTTCAATTCACATCTTAAAGACTTTTCAGTTAAACATTTTTTTAAAAATTTAAAATATAATCTAAACCCAAAAATTGGCTTTCAGTTCCTATTCTCCTGCCCTGACTAGGCTTTTTATATGTAGCAGGCATTGTTTGTTAACTGCTCAGGTAAATGGAAGCATAGAGACATGTAGACTCTCACCCTCCTTTCACTGATAAGAATTTCTTTCAAGGTATACAAACTTTCTTCTGCAACCTCACCAGAGTCCTGAAACATAACAAAATTTTCCTGACATTTACAGTATCAATTCTGTCCTTCTGCATATCAGGAAACAGCAATGGGGTTCAACTTTCATGGTGACAGAATAAATAGCTGTGGTCAGTGTAGCTCTTATCCAATTTAACTCATCACCTAAAACGTTCAACATGTTGTCAGGATGCACAACTCACAGTTATCATTAATTTCTTTTTTTCTTTTGAATTTTCTTTTTTTTAATTTTTTTAAAATTTTTTTCTTTTTAGTTACATTTTGTTAACTCTGTGTCCCAGCTGTATCCTGCTCCCTCATTCCCTCCCCAACCCCACACTCCCTCCCTGGTCTCTTCCCTGCCCCTTTCCAAGTCCACTGATAGGGGAGGACCTCCTCCCCTTTCATCTGACCCTGTTTTATCAGGTATCTTCAGGGCTGGCTGCAAAGTCCTCCTCTGTGGCCTAACAGTTACTTGGAAACAATTATGGCCAAGTTCAGCACCTCTGTTTGGAAAATACTAGTCTCCTCTGTCACTAACTGACAGTCCTATAAGGTTGAGGTACTCTTTGTTTTGGAATACTCAGTGCCATTGCTTAAGAGTATTTACAAGTGGTTCAGTAATTGCAAAGAGAGGATTGAAAAAATTCAACATAAAGGATCCATAAAAGTAGCACATGTCTTATGACTTTTTAGTCAAAAGCAAAACCAAAGGTATAATATATGCATTCATATAACAAAAATAAATATTTTACGTAAAGCCATCTCTATGATTTATCTCTATGCCCTTTACCTACATTAAGACATTACTGACTTATTGGGACCCAGTGAAACTGCAGGTCATGAATTTGAGAAGGAATGGGTGTTATTAGAGGATTTTGAGGGAGAAAAAATGTGGTGGACATGATGTAATATAGTTTTCATCTATGGAATTCTTAAAAACATACATAAAACCAAATAAAAAACATGATTTTCAATGGCCAGTGTTGGGCCTCACTCCTCAGCTATGTGAATCTGGAAAACTCATCTTGCATGCTTCAATCTCTATTTTTCTATTTGTGATACAATAATAGATGCTAATTTCTCCTTAAAGGTATTTTGAAGACTAGCTGAGATAATATTAATATAATACTAACACTAAAATGCTTAATAAATAACAATAATAAATACTTTAAAGTTCATTTCCAATAATTCATTGAGAATATAGAAGGTTGGGCATATATTAAATGAAATATTCAACATTAGTGACGGCTTTTTAATTAAAGTCAGTTTTCTTATCTCATAACTTCATTTGGCTACTATTTTAAACACATATTAATATAGTGGTATGTAAAACTCTAAGTTGGTTGGGAGAGTTTTAGCCTTTTGTGTACCTGCTTTATATAATAACCTCTCACTGATTGCACAGTGAAAACCAGGATCATTGACGCCATCATTTAGTCTGTTGTACAGCAAAGGCAATGAGACACTTGTGCTGATGTTAGAAGATGTTATGTAAGACTCCATAATTGGTGTTCTTTGATCACCTCCCCCTGAGGGGAGAACAGCCTTATCAAGCCATAGAAGATGACAATGCAGCCACTCCTGATGTGATCTGATAGACTAAGATCAGAAGGAAGGAGAGGAGGACCTCCCCTATCAGTGGACTTGGGGAGGGGCATGCATGAAGAAGGGGGAGGGAGGATGGGACTGGGAGGGGAGGAGGGAGGACCTTATGGGGGATAAAAAGTGAATAAACTGTAATTAATGAAAATCAATAAATTTTTAAAAAATTAAAAAAAAATTTAAAATATAAAAATATAAGATCATGTCATTTCACTTCTTCCCTTTTCTTCCTTGTATCCCACCCATGTGCTCACATTACATCCTCTTGAAATCACACTGTCTCTTTGTTTTATATGCGTGTGTATGTACATACATAATAATATATGTACATATAACGTGTATATGAAATCTTTCTTTTACCTCAATCCTAATTCAGCAAGAATATCTGTGAAGAAGCTGTGTTGCCTTAGGGAAACTTCTCATCATCTATCTCTAATTTGCTAACAAATTCAAGCCATTACAGTTTCTGTAGATTGAAAAGATGGTGATGTAAAGTCATCTAATGTGGCTCATGTTACGATTGCTGTGAACTGTAAGTCGGTACATCTGTTAGAATAATTAACAGAGTTGCTGACTGAAAACAAAGAATTAACAAGAAAGTCTATTGCCTTATTGCTGAGAATGCTGACTTCAACTGGTCCTGGGCCAGAGGAAAGAACTTTACCTCCACTGCAGCTCCTGTGCTATTCCTTAGCCCTTTCCTCCTTGTACCAGGAGGCGTGCTGCCGTCTCAGATATTGCCCACATGTAGAAAATACCACAGCAAACAAAGAGCTAACCATTTCTTCTTTGTACATTTCCAACATTTTCCCGTAATCCCTTAAAATGGTTGCTAGGGCTTGCATGGGGCTGACTCACAAGCTTGTGTTTAAATAGATGGAGGCGAGGGAAATTAAATTATCATGCTTGGCTTAGTGTAATCAACCTTTGTCCCCAGGGGCTTGAAAAGGATCATAATTAACATGGCCACCCAAAATGTGAACAGAATGTGGATTTTGCCAGCAAATGAGTGGGAAGAAAGTCATCCCACAGAATAAAAGTGGCCTCTCCAATTTCATTGCTGCCCAGTCACCTGGGGACCTTCGAAAACTCGGGTTGTAGTTTCATTATGCAGGGCGTGCTGGTACTATTAATGTGTGGGACACATGAAAATAGAAAAGGAACAAACCACCAACTAAATTGTCTCAAATATTAATCTTACCGTTGCAATTCATTATTTTTAATTGGTGACATTTTCAAGGTATGAAAAATAATGATGTTAATGTAGGATACTGAAATGGTAATTTATAGGGCTGAGTATATGGCTGGTCAGTAAAGTATTTCCTTGCAAGCGTGAAGACATGAGTCTAACTTCTAGAGCCACCTATAAATGGCAGGTCCTGTGGTGTGTGTTCAGAAAGCTATCACTGGAGAAGAAGGGACAGGCTGGCCCTGGGGTTCACTAGACAGCCAACCTAGCTATGTCTACAAGGCCCTGGGAAAGAGAAAGACAGCTTTTCAAAAATAAGATGTCTTATTGGCTTATTGCTGGATAGAAATGTTGTGGGGTGTTTGTTTGTTTGTTTGTTTGTTTTTGTCTCCTTTGGAAGCTGCATGGCACTTTCTGGAAAACTGAGAGCCAGTCCACAGGGATGAGGCATTCAAGTCTTTTCCAGCTCAGGGGCCTCTGGACATCTGACATACATGTTGTTTTTAGCAGTAGAAATGTACCTTCAATCTCTAGAGGACAGCCAAGGGCAATAGTAATTGTTTACATTGTTTTTGGAGTCTCTTAGACAATCTTGACCAAAAAAGGGCTCCTCATGCCTAGAGTTTTTGTTAGACGATCTTTGGCTCTTGGAGGGAGCATTGTGAGCTATGAGAAGAAAATTTCATTTAAGCTACATAACCATTCATATACAGACTTGCATGTGTGTGTGAGTGTGGAACAACAAATAATGTAAAAAGAAGACATGAAATTTAAAAAGAGCAAAGAGGGTTATATGGCATGGTTCAGAGGTAAGAAAGGTAAGATGGAAGTAATGTTAATTATAAATTTTAAAAATAAGAGAAATAATTTAAAAATAAACAACATGGATCACATCTTTGGAATAGTGCTTGAGATTTACATCTGGCCTCTATTAGTCTTCAAACTCAAACGCATGTTGAATTTTCCATCTTACTAACTTTAAAAAGTAACTCCCACCCAAATTGTTTTTTCTAAGAAACAACTCATTTCACAATTGTCTAATGATTTTGAACTCCAAATATTTGCAGTGCTGCATTGAAACACTGTTTTATATGGATATAGACATAAATCTTAGATTTTGGGGTGAGAGCGGGAAGAGAAGATCCATTTACTTCTAAACATTCCACCCACTAGATTTAAATAAATAAATAAATAAATAAATAGATAGATAAATAGATAAATAGATAAATAAATAAATAAATAAATAAATGAATGAATGAATAAATAAATAAATAAATAAATAAATAAATAAATAAATAAATAAATAAATAGCGGGTTTCTTTTTTGGTTCCCACAGCCCCAAGTCTTACATAGCTGTGCCGTTTTGGGAAAACCCACAATTAGTGTTTCTCAATGGCCAATACTCACCAGCTTCTCAACAGAGACTGTGAAATCCAAAAGGACCTGGACAAATATCATGCAGACACTAAGAGACCACAGATGACTATACCCAGCAAAATGTTTAACCAACATAGATGGAGAAAACAAAATATTCCAGAATATACTACATTTAAATAATATATGCACAGCAAACCAGCCTTACAGAAGATACTAGAAGGAAAACTCCAAACCAAAGAGATCAACTACACCCAAGAAAACACATGATAGATACAGTCTTTTCAAGGGGAACCTGTCTCTCAGGCCTGCTTCATCTCCCCCTTCTGGCCGTTGTCACTATTGACAGGCCTGGATGCTCTTTTTTTTTTTTTTTTTCTTCACAATTTATTCAGATTTACCCCTTCTATAGCCTCCTCCCTCATCCCCTTCCAATTCCATCTTTCCTCCCTCTTCTCTTCCTTTGCCCCTCCCCAAGTCCACTGATGCTGGAGATCCTCCTTTCTTCCATCTGACCCTCCCTACCAGGTCTCATCAGGCCCAACTGCATTGTCTTCCTCTGTGGCCTGGTATGGTTGCTCCCCCTTCAGGGGGAGGTGATCAAAGAGCCAGCTGCTGATTTCATGTCAGAGGCAGCCCCTGTTCCTTTCACTAGGGAACACACTTGGATATTGAGCTGCCAAGGGCTACATCTGAACAGGGATTCTAGCTTATCTCTATGCATGGTCCGTGGTTGGAGAATCAGTCTCAGAAAAGACCCCTGGGCCCAAATTTTTTGGTTCTGTTGCTCTTCTTGTGGAGCTCCTGTCCCCTCCAGTTATTTCTATCTTCTCTCTCTCTCATAAGATTCCCTGTACTCTGCCCAAAGTTTGGCTATGAGTCTCAGCATCTGCTTCGATACCCTTCTGGGTAGAATCTTTCAGAGGCCCTCTGTGGTAGGCTTCTCTTCTGTGGATGCTCACAAAATTAATCTCCTCAGCCTGGGTTTTTACTCCACATTTTGTCAAAGTTCTGAAATTCAAAGATTTCAGGAAATCTATGCAAAACTATTCTTCACAGGAAAATGTTTATCTAGTATGTTTGGGGTTCTTGCTTTGATTCTTAGTCAAGACTTCCAGATTTGTAATGTGGGTAAATGAAGACCTCTGGTATGTTCCTCCAATGTTAAAGTGCTGATGGAATAAACACAGATCTGTTTATACAGTGCATCAGCCCTTCCTCATTGGCTTAATCAAGAATTAAAAACTACTTAAGGACCTAAAGGAGTAATGAAATGGCAATGAGAGAAACTTCCACTTAAGCATGTTGTTATGTTAGTGTCTATAGCCCTTAAATATTTTTCTGTTCTCGCTTTGAAAAGTTGAAGAGTATTATTTGCTACTTAGTGTAACTCTGCAACTGCCCCAGTGATGGAATACAGAGAGAAAGGGCTGAGAACACATACATAGACAGGTATTTGTGATGATTAATGCAGTTTTGTAACATATCTTAAAAATGCAACTTTGAAAAATTTAGCAGCCTTTATTTGGGTAGCATCCTGCATAGACACCCTGTGGTTCTTGCAGTACACACAGTTCTCATTTTCCAGTGCTTATTAAGCAAGAAGCATAAAGCAAAATAATGCTTTTCATTATCATGATCTATGCTGCTGGAAGGCTAAATTTCTAAATGAAGACTCAAGACTGAAACCATAGATCTTCTTATTAATGCGACATTTTATGATATTCCTTTAATAATTATTTGAAGGAGGAAAATAAAACTGTCTTATAATTAAGTGTAAATATATTGGCGACAGTATTATTTGGCTGCTACAACAATCTAACATGTTTTCCTTTCACACTCTTCACAATTTAATTCAAATTCTACCCATTGTGTTGCAAAACAACATTAAATTAAAATAACAATGGGAAACAATAAATATGTCTGTTGAACTGATGACTTCTAGGTCTAAAGCATCTCCATTTATAAAAGAAGAATACTGGGCTGCTAGGTCTGAAACAGCTAGCATTTGAGCATTTTCTTCTACCACTCAGAGTGCCGCTTCTGTTGACTAGTGGATTCCTTGCCAGAGTTTTCTCTATCCCTTGTCACTCTTTGTAGCCATGATAAGTATACACAGAAATCATTCACACCACTTCCTTGTTCCATCATCAATGGAACTGGTGAGTAGATCCCATAATGTCTCTTTCTGCTATCTCCATGGAGAGAACATCAATGGTCTTGAGATCCATAGACAATAAGAACATGAATATATTAGTGTAGTCACCAAAAAGGAAAGGCACATACTGGACAGGAAAATCTGAATTAAGCTATTTCATAAAGAGGCTAACCTCGTCATTCAGCTCATTATGTCATGTTCATCAGTGACAGGTAAATGATCCTGAGTGACTGAGAAATTGCTATGGCCCAGTGACATCATAGCTGTCAGAAGGTGATGTCACCATGCATCCGTTGTGTGATTTTGGTAGTTCTCGAGTAAAACACTGGCTGTGCCACTTTTCTAATGAAAGCACACAAGGCCATTATGTACAAATCCCTCGGAAAGTTTACAGTTTTGGTAGTAGAAAACAGTGGATCATGACAACTAAATAAGTATCATATTTGCTTATATATTTAGCAGACTTTTTATGTATATAATCACCTGTTATTATATACTCTAAAATATTTGCAATGCTTTCTATATTATGTCTGTGCCATTTTATATATGATTTATGTTTTTCTAGTTTCATTTTTATTTTAGAGGGCACTCCTGCCTACAAAAAGCTTCCTGTAAAACAGTGTGTCATGCTGTGCTGCCAGAAGCATCGCATATCTTGCATGCTTGTCATGTGTCTTGATGCAATCCAGTAAGACTTACCCACCTTATGTCAATATATGTGAGCACATTCTTTAATGCTCACACCACAAAATCCCCTTACACTTGTCTTAGAGCATATAACCAATGGAGAAGTGACATATGGTTTCATGATATGTATGCTACTCCTGATGTCTGAAGGTATTATTATCTCAAAAATGAAACTATTGGTTGCAGTGACTCAGAATCAGAAGCCAAAATATGATATGAATATTTAAATCCTAACAAGATCAAGCAACAAATACAGAATATATACATATATACAAACATATGTATGAAAAATAATGAGATGGAAGACCATAAAGTTTTATAGCAAAATGATAGTGAAGTATTAAACAATAACAAAATAGCATTCATTTATATTATAGACCAGTGACCCAATATCCATCTGAGTATTACAAAGACCCATAGAATTGGTTATTATAATTTTGTACTGTACAAATGCAGTACACTGGCCGTAAAAGAAAGCAATATCTCCAAAGTAAATAAGTATTGTGATGCAGAGTATAACAGAAGCATTTCTCTCATCAAAGCGTGTTTTGTTTCCTTATAATTTGCTGTTTCTGCAAATGATTTTTTGAGATAACTCATAGTTTTGCACTCCTGTTTTCATCAGTACCAGCATACAAGATGCTTCCTATTGAATAAAATAATTCATTCTGAGATATTTTGCATAGACTGTAATTATTATTTGTTGAAATCGAATAACACAGCTCTTATTTTATATACGTTTGGGATGAAGGGATCTGAGGGGATCATAATAAAGATAATTTGTTTAAATTTAAAAACAGAGCAGTGTATCGTGGCTCATGGATATCATCCTAGCACCAGGCTGATTCAGACAGACTGTCATGAATTTGAGGAGGAAAATGCATCTCAGGATGGTAAAGATTATATAGGACAAACCCATGTGCATCATACTAAATAAAGAAAAAACTGAGCTTATTTAATTAAAATCTGGAATAAGGAAAGGAAATCACTCTTATCATTTATAACGAATTTAGAAACTGAAGTCTTAGTCTGAAAAACAAGAGAAGTGAAAGTGGAAACAAAGACGAATATTATTTCTATTTGTAGAAAACATAATATATTTAAATGATTGTTAGAATTCCACAAGAGAACTCTTATATTAGATGATAAAAAAACATTGAAGTATAAAGTAAAAAAAAAGTAAAATCATCAAGCAAACATGGTAGATCTTCCCTATATCAATAACAAACTAGGTGAGAAAGTACATTATATCCCATTCAAATAACAAAATGCCTAGAAACACATCTGATCAAGGAGGTGAAACTTAGTCTATAATAAAAACATTAAGAAAAAGGCACTAGATAATAGCAGGGCCTTCAGTGATCATGACAGACAGAATCAATATTGTGAAAAATGACTTACTAAAAGTGTTCTTCAAATTCAACACAATCACCATCAAAACTCTAAAGACATTCCTCACAGAGCCATAAAAAGCACTCCTAAATTGTTACACAAAAGATCTGAAAAAAAAGTAGTTCTAAACAGTAAAAATGATCCTGAAAATATAAAAACTAATCCAAATTATACTACAGAGCCATAGTGACACTGACAGCAATGATATTGTGATACCAGAGGTAAATCAGCCATGTAGAGCAATGGAACAGGATAAAGAGCCCAGAAAAAAAAAATCTATATAACTACTACCACAAAGATGTCTACATAGAAAATGTCTTTTCTAAACATGGTGCTTGGAAAACTGGATACTTCAAGCAGAAGGGTGAAATTTGATCACTGTAGCTCACAATGTAATAATGTATTTGAGTCTTTAACAGAAGACTTGCAACTTGGAAACACTTTAACTTGTAGGTATAATTAAGCACTTTCTGAAAAAGATTCTAAAGCGTAAGAAATAAGCCCAACCACTGAGGAATGAAATTCCATGGCCTTGAAACAATAGAGCCAAGTGTATCTTACTCAGAAAGATCATATTACTGAACTTCATAGAGATATTTGTCCATCAGATTTTATTGCTATCCTGTCCACAATGGTTAAGCAACTGAACAAGCCTAGAGGTCATGTAACACATGAATTGGTAGGGAAATATTTTTTACATGCATAATGAAACTTATTTTTAGTCAAGGACTGAAATGAGGACAATTGCAGGAAAATATATGCAATGTGAAGCCAGACTCAAATAAATAAATAAATAAATACCAGAAAAACAAATACATTTTCTCTCATATGTAGTGCTTAAATTTTTAATTATATATACAAGGGTTTGTCATAATATTAGGAAGGAAAACATAAGAGGAAACAAAAGAACTTCTAAAAATACATTTTTAGTTTTGAGTTAATTTTCACACCTTCAGTTCCAGCATTCAGAAGGAAAAACAAAAAACAAAAATAAAACAAACAAACAAAACAACAACAAAACCTCAGGAGGTAGAGACAACTGGATCTCTGATTTCAAGGCCAGCCTGTTACTTATAGTAAAACTGTTCCAATACCTTTTAATTTATTTTTTCAAAATTTAATACACAAAAACAATATACCTTGATCATAATGGTACCCTATATTTTCAAATCCCCTTAAGGCCCAACATAGCTTTGCCTTCCTCTTCCTTTCTTTTTTCCTTCCTTCCTTCTTTCCTTCTTTCCTTCCTTCCTTCCTTCCTTCCTTCCTTCGTTCCTTCCTTCCTTTCTCTTTCTTCTTTTCTTTCTTTTTTCCTTCCTTTGTCTTTCTTTCTTCTTGTCTTTCTTTTTGCTTTCCTTTGTTCCTTCTTCCTTTCTTTCTCTTTCTTTTTTTTTTTCTTTCTTCCTTGCTCTTTTCTTCTTTAAAAAGCTATAGTTCACTCAGTGCTTCCTATATTCGTATGGCCATGGGCAAGCTGCCAGTGGCCATATACTCAAAGAAAAGTGATTCTCCATACCCTGGTAAGCATCAACTGCTGTTAGCTCCTTAGCTAGCTAGAAACTCAAGTGTCTGTCGCTTATCCATGTTGGAATCCTAAAGAGGCTTTGAAGTGTAAAAGAGAGTAGTGGAACACTTCTGATGCAAGAGTGGAATGCAGGGGACTGAAAGCCTATCAGCAGGATGTGGGCAGGTGGTCAGGAGGAGCAATGGGAAAGACTGAACAAAAATACAAAGTGTCTGCTCACTGCCAAGTCCCATTCCTCTCCCAAGGTCATTTGCAGTTTGTGTAAATTCCTTCCCAATAGGTTGGGTTACCTTCACATCAAAGAATAAAATCATACTCCAGTGCATATTTCTCTATATGCATATTTCTATTGAGTGACCAAAAGATAAATTAGCAGCTATTATTAAGACCTGAAGTAGGTGGGTGGAGAAGTCCAGTAATGCCCTGAGGGGAGGGACCACCTTGCTGCATTCTTTCCCCACCCACTAGAGATAACAGTTGCTAGGAAACTGGACCATCCCCCTAGGGAAGGACACCAGGTCATTATGGTCTGGGAACCTTCCTATAGCCAATCGATTCAAAATGTAGCATTTTAACCAATAGATGATTGACAGGCAGGAATCTCCCCTGCCTTGGGCATGCTGGGAGGGACCAGAATCTTTAAATGACCCAACTAACCTGGGCGCAGCATGCTCAGCTTCCACTGCTTTGGTGGTGGGGGTGTGTGGACCCAAGCTGTGGCTTGTAATTTACAAAAAAAGAACCTCATGTATTTACAGCAGAGTCTAGTTATTCCTGGTCTTTTGGGGTTCGTGAACTGGGCAGAACACTATGAGAGTACGATGTTATTGTTACATAACTATCACCACATGGGTTCTTTTATGTTTATTTACTTTTAAAATTGTTATTATTTATTACAATTTATTCACTTTGTGTCCTGACTGTATCCCCCTCCCTCATCTCTTGCCATTCCCACCCTCAGTCCCTCTTCTCCTGCTATACCCCTTCCTTAGTCCACTGATAGGGGTGGTCCTTCTCCTCTACTATCTGACCCTAGCTTCATCAGAACTGGCTGCATTTTTTTCTTCTGTGGTCTGGTAAGGCAGCTCCCCCC
>NW_026596073.1:41428139-41585570 GCF_907164565.1 Psammomys obesus | reverse complement strand
AAAAAAAAATCATTTAATTTGGGTTGACATACAGTTTCAGAGGGTTAGGCAATTATCATCATGGCAGAAAACATGCTTGCATGCAGGCAGATATGGCGCTAGAGAAGGAGCTGAGAGTTCTACATCTTTATCTATAGGCAGTAGAAGGAGACTATGAGCCACACTGTGCATAGCTTGAGCATATGGGACTCAAGGCTAGCCCACACAGTGACACACTTCCCCCAACCAGGCCACACCTCCTAATAGTGCCACTTCTGATAAAACACATGGGTCTATAGGGACCATAGTGACTTAAACCACGGTAGGTTGGCCATTTTTATTATGTTAACTCTACTGATTCATGCACATGGAACATAGTTCCATTTTCTGATATCCTCTCAAATTTCTTTCTTCCATGACTTGAAGATTTTATCATATAGTCCTTTGCTTGCTTTGGAGAGAATACCCCAAGATATTTTATATTATTATAGGCTGTTGTGAAAGGTGTCTATGATTTCTTTCTTAAGCCATTTGTCATTTGCATATATATAGAAGGTCTACTGAATTTTGTGAGTTAATTTTGTATCCAGACAATTTGTTGAATATGTTTATGGCTAAGCAATTGCTCTTCTGGAAGTCCTGGCACCTATATGGTAGTTCAGAATTATCTGATATATATCTCTTATAAACTATGCCAAGATATTTAAAGTTTCATAAATGCTAATGAGTAGGATGAGTAGAGCCCACATGACCACTTACAAAACAGTCATTTTATCTTGTCATTAGCCTTATATCTATTAATGATTTATTTATTTATTATTTGAACTTAATATGCCCAATATTGGATATTATTATAGCCGTATTTTTAAAAAGTATGTTTTAGTAGATTTTTCAACCTCTTCATTTCTTCCACCTCTCTACAACCTGATCTCTGCTTGTGAACCTCCATTCCATTTTTGTCTTTTATGTTACTAATATTTTTGCCACTCTTTACTTCCTTAGCACAGAGTTTCACACTTACTTGCTCTACTTTCTGCATTTTAAGGCTCTATACACATCTACATATAATGATGTATAGTTTGTAAACTATGATTTGCATACAGGAAAACATGTTTCTTGTCTTTCCGAGTTTGGGTCATATTATTTAACATTATTCTTTCAGATTTCTGTAAACTTTTTTCTTATAATTTATCAATTAATGTTTAGTGCTGCATGATTCATAATAGCAATGAACTGGAACAAAGTAGGTTTTCACCAACAGATGGAAAATGGATAGGTGTAACACACATAATTTCTAATTCATGAAACACTTGGGTATATCTACATACAAACACACAGAAAAACACACAGAAGCATACATAGAGAGCATACAAGATATTATTGCCTTACACAGTGTATGTGTAAGGCAATAATATCTTGTACAATATTATTTTTCTTAATACGTACACTTACTAACATCAAAAGAAGAAGGACATAAAATAGGATGATATTCTAAGGAGAAGCAGCAATAAAATTGTTCCTGTGTGTAAGATGTAATGCTGATGGAGATTGATAACTAAAAGAGATGATTGAAGAAAACCAAAGATGGGCTGAGTCTACCTGTAGGATTGCTATGTGGGCCTAATAATTCATAGAGACTTACCAGAAGAAAGATTGAGAGGCTCATTCATAAACAATGAAATTGGGAGAAGTAATGACACAATGTCTAAATAGAATATATATTTTGTATGAGCAAACATAAAATTACTTAACATCACACTTTATAAGCATATGATAACTTACAGAATCATTCCATTCCATGTGAAGACAAAAATGAGTTTCAGATTTATCTACCAGTCAGTCTCTCATCCTCTCTCTTTCTTACTTTCTCTTTCTCTCTCTCTAACACACACATTTTCTCTGCAATTACAATTTTTTGTAACAACAAACATACCAGAAAGAAATAATTTTTTTAAGTTGTAAGGATGCTATCCTTTTATGATCATTGTAATGATCATTGTATTTCTTTTTTAATTCATGATTTTTTTTTTACTAATTACACTTTATTCACTTTGTATTTCCCCAATAAACCTCTACCTCCTCCCCTCCTAATCGCAATTTCTCTCCCCCTTCTCCACTCATTCCCCTCCCCAAGTCCACTGATAGGGGAGGTCTTCCTCTCCTTCCTTCTGATCATAGTCTATCAGATCTCATCAGGTGTGGCTGCACTGTCTTCCTCTGTGGCTTGTTAAGGCTGCTCCCCCATCAGGGTGAGGTGATCAAAGAGCAGGCCAATCAGTTCATGTCACAGGCAGTCCCTTTCCATTACTTTGGAACCCACTTGGACACTGAACTGCCTTGGGCTACATCAGAGCAGGGATTCTAGGTTATCTCCATGAGTGGTACTTGGTTGGAGTATGAGTCTCTGGAAAGACCCCTGTGTTCAAATTTTCTGGTTCTGTTGTTCTCCTTGTGGGGTTCCTGTCCTCTCCAGATCTTACTATTTCCCACTTCTTTCATAAGATTCCATGCACTCTGCCCAACAGTTGGCCCTAAGTCTCAGCATGTGCTTTGATAGTCTGCAGGGAAGAGCCTTTCAGAGGCTCTCTGTGGCAGGATCCTAACTTGTTCTCTGTTTTCTCCTTCTTCCAATGTCCATCCTCTTTGCCTTTTTGGATGGAGATTGAACATTTTAGCCAGAGTCCTCCCTCTTGATTAGTTTCTTTAGGTGTACAGATTTTAGTAGGTTTATCCTATATTATATGTTTATATGAGTGAGTATATACCCAATGTGTCTATAGCTCACTCAGGATGATCTTTTCCAGTTTCCACCATTTACCTGCAAATTTCATGATTTCCTTATTTTTCATTGCTGAGTAATATTCCATTGTATAGATGTACCACAGTTTCTGCATCCATTTTTCAGTTGAGGAGCATCTGGGTTGTTTCCAGCTTCTGGCTATTACAAATAAAGCTGCTACAAACATGGTTGAGCAAATGTCCTTTTTGTGTACTTACGCCTCTTTTGGGTATATGCCTAGGAGTGGTATAGCTGGATCTTTAGGAAGTACTATTTCTAGTTGTCTGAGAAAGCGCCGGATTGATTTCCAGAGTGGTTGTACAAGTTTACATTCCCACCAGCAATGGAGGAGGGTTCCCCTTTCTCCACAACCTCTCCAGCATGTGTTGTCACTTGAGTTTGATCTTGGCCATTCTGATGGGTGTAAGGTGCAATCTCAGGGTCGTTTTGATTTGCATTTACAAGAAATAAATTTTTAAAAAAGCTATTACTATTCAAAAACCACCATATAAAGAACTTGGTGGTATTAAAGAAGTCTACTTCCATAGAAGTGGCAAGTTAGGCTTATCAGCACATAATAACTATGAAAACCATAGAGAACAGAGGCATATGAGTAAATAAAATACTGAATGTAGCTTTCAAAATAAACCTTAAGATCAGTTATCAATGCAATGCATATAGAAGGCTAACGAAGGTATAATAGAGAGGGTCAAAGGTTAAGGGACAAAAAGGTAAGAAATAGCCATATCAGTCCAAGAAGCTTAACTAATTACTTGAAATTAATTTATAACCAGAGCTGTTAAGAGGGCACCATATAAGATTCACAAAAGCTTGAAAATAAGCAAGAGCTGACATGTGGTATACAGTAAATGTATTCTATTATATGATTTAATCAGCTATTTAATCTCAACCCCACTGGCCTGGTTCCTTATGTTGACAATCTGGAAGCAAACTCATTTAAATTTGAAAGTATTTAGACATTTAACGATATAATGGGAGTCATCTGCAATTTCCATTGCAAATAAAAATTAGTTCAACCACTTGAATTGAAACAATAAGAGATGACATTAAATTATGCAATGACAAATATCTCTGGCCAGTTAAATGTCACACACATTTTAAGGGAATTTGCTTGTCATAAAGATGGCTCACAGCTGAAATGATAAATCATATGGTAAATGTAGGAAAAGGTCAGTCAGCAATCTCCTATTTTGAAAGCAACATCTCTTGTCACTCGTTATATTATAGTTGTATTTTTCTCTATTTATAGAATAAATAAATGCAATTTCATGGCACATGCATCTTGTATTAAGACTAAAAAGATATGATATATTTCAGGTATACACTTAAAAATTGTAAACATGGTTGCATGAAGAAAAGTGTTCTAAGATGTGCTCAGAAAGCAAGGAGATGAAAAAAAAAGCAATGATAATATTTGTGACCTAGAATTTAAGTGAGTAAATTAAAAAGCTCGTTGAAATAATATATAATCAATTTGAACATGTTTGACAAACATCATCCTATTTTTCAAATCAGTTAAACCAGTTCATATGGTAACTAGAACAACTGATTCTAAAACATAGGTTAAAAACTGGAAGAATTGTTAGTTTTACAGAATTTTTGTTTGTTTGTTTTTTAATTAATTTATTCCATCCCTTCTCCCCTTAGAGTTCCACCTTCCCCCCCCCCCTTCCCTTTCCCATCTACCCCAGCTCATCAAGTTGCATCAGGATTGAGCATGTCCTCTTTCCCTGTGGCCTGGTAAGGCAGTCCTGCCAGGAGGAAGTGATCAAAAAGCTGGTAAGTGAGTCCTTGCCTGATGCAGTCCTGAATTCCTTACTAGGAGTCCCACATGAAGCCTAAGCTGTCCATCTGCTACATCTTTTTAAGGGCCTAGGTCCAGTTCATGCATGGCCCTTGGTTGATGCTTCAGTCTCAGCAACCGTAATGATTCCTGGTTAGGTGGCATTGTTGGTCTTCTTGTGGAGGTCCTGTTACCTCCAGGTCCTTCACTCTTTCCTCCCACTTTTCCACAAGACTTCCTAAGTATTGCCCAATGTTTGGCTGTGAGACTCAGCATTTGTTTTGAGGTCCTGTTGGATATAGTCTCTCAGAAGACAACTCTTTCAGGCTCCTATCTGCAAGCATAGCAGAGTATTGCTCATAGTATCAGGGGTTGGCACTCTCCCATATGATAGGTCTTTGGTTGGGCCAGGCATTGTTTAGGCATTCCCTTACTATCTGCTCTATCTGCACTCTCTTTATTCCTGTACATCTTGTATGCAGGGTAAATGTGGGGTTGGAGTGTTTGTGGGTAGGTAGGAGTTCCCTTCTCTCTGTGAGGAAGCTAGTCTAGTTAGAAGCGGTTCTCTTCAGTCTCTATGGCCTGTTACTAAGAGTCACTGCTTGAATCCTCCTCATATTTTCCCAGGAGCTTTCCCTGATGTAGGTCTTCAGCTTGTCACAGAGAGAGCCCCACCTTCCATTTCTTTTTTTCTCTTTTCTCTACAGGCCTTAGGCCTTCTGTCCTCTCGCCCTTGCTATTCCCAGGTCTGATCTCCACCCTTTTAACTCTCTGTGCTCCCTCTCTTCAGACACTACCTCTGTCTAGTCTTTCTCCCCTTTCAAGTGAGATTTATGCATCCTGCCTTAGATTCGCCTTGTTATTTGTCTTTTTTTGGGTTTATGCCTTGTAGTATGGTTATCCTGTACTATATGGCTAAAATCTTATTATAAGTGATTATATACCATGTGTGTTTTTCTGGTTCTAGGTTACCTCACTCAGGATGATCTTTTCTGGTTTTAGCCATTTGTCTGCAAATTTCATTATTTCTTTGCTTTTAATAGCTGAGTAGTATTCCACTCCATTGCTGGTGGGAGTATAGATTTGTATAACCATTTTGGAAGTCAATCTGGCATTTTCTCAGAAAATTGGAATAGACCCAGATATACCACTCGTAAGTATATAACCAAAAATATGCTCTACCATACAACAAGGACACTTGCTAAAACCCAGATGTCCCTCAACCAAAGAATGGATAAAGAAGCTGTGGCACATTTATATAATGGAATACTACTCAGTGATTATACAGAATTTTTAGAGGGCTAAATCCCAGAGGATGGTAAATAACTTTTAGTATGAAGAAATCTCTAGTGTACATTTTATGGCTTGCCAGGAAGTTTCTCATAATAGACTAACCCTCCCTTCTTCAAAGAAGTCTCTAGTTAAGACTTTAGGAACTATAACATGTGAAGAGAAAACAAAAAGAAAAAAAAAAGTTTACAGGTAGGTTAAGGTTGTCTGTCTGAGAAGGGATACCGATCCCCAATTTTCTAAGTGAGCTTAATATGACTGTAGGAGTTATTGAAAGTGGAAAATTTTTAGTGCACTAAGAAAGAAACACTACAGATAGATGAGCTGGGGACGAGGTGGAAGTGTTTGAAATATATGATGCTCTGTTCCTGGTTCTCGCTGACAGGTGGCTGCAGCTGAAACTTCCCCCGTTCCATGGTCTTGGTTACTCTGGTGGCCATCGATACAGTCAAGGGTGTTTTCCTTCACTCTCTCGAAAAAGCAATCATATTTGTATAGCTTTCAATAAATTTGTTTTAATATTTTTCATGCTGTTAGCTGTATCTATTTTCTTCCTGTTTTATATTTACAAATTAAACCTCATCCTAGACACTTAAGCTTAGGAAAACAATTGCATAAATTTGCTACTATCTGAAGACTCAGATGTTCAATGGAAATATTTGAAAAAAAAAAAAACTTCTTTGGATAAGCAGAGATTGCAAACAAGAAAATAGAGGCTACTAGGGAAAACTATGGGGTCTACCGACAACGTAAAGGAAATATAGCTTGTTCTAATAATGAGTGATCCAGAAACCATGAAGGATTCTATATTGAAACTTTGCCTTCCTTTGTGTGAGACAGTGCCTCAAAACATAGATTATATTCTGACCCACAGATCTGTAAGATAGAATTTTGTGCTGCCGTGGGCTTTGCAATGTGAGGTGATCTGTCTCAGGAGCAAGAGAAAAATGAAGCATGTGCCTCCCTTAAGTGTATACTTCACTGGTCAAAACTTGTAAAGGTGTTCTTACACATTGTGATCCAGAGTTATTTGGCATAGAAAGGCCTGTGTTTCACTGTCTGTATAACATGACTGTTATACATGATTGTGTAACATGACATTGAATGAAATGTAGCTTACTGGAGTAGAAGAAAATACTTAACAATTATACAAGAGTAGGCATGAGTGCTTGCTCTACAACTTGTCATCTCTATTGACTTAATTCTTTTTTCATTCTATATTAATTACACTTTATTCACTTTGTATCCCCCCTGTGGTTCCCTCCCTTCTCCCGTCCCAATCCCTCCCTTCCTTCACCCTCTGCATGCATGCCTCTCCCCAAATCCACTGATAGGGGAAGTCTTCTTTTCCTTCCTTCTGATCCTAGTCAATTAGGTCTCATCAGGAGTGGCTGCATTGTCTTCTTCTGTGGTCTGGTAAGGCTGCTTGCCCCTCAGGGGGAGGTAATTAAAGAGCAGGCCAATCAGTTCATGTTAGAGACAGTCCCTGTTCCTATTACAATAATTCTTAATTCATAATTTCCAATATTCAGTTCATCTACTTGATACATGGTGATATAAGCACCATCAAATGAAAATGATGTACATTAAAGTGCTTGAAAGCTTTACTTGAGTTACACATACACATACATACATTGTTTTCTGACCTTCCTAGTCAAGCTAGAGATTGTATAACTTTAAAAAATGCTGTTGTTTATTTACTTGATGTTTGGGACAAAATTTTTTCCTGAGCATAAATATGGACTTTATTTTTTATTCTGACACCTCATTAATCATTATTTTGCTATTGTGATCATTCTTCTAGGTTTAGGCAAAAAGCTGATATTGAAACAAAATTTAAGTCAGCTATCCATTGTTGTGTGAACATTTCTCTGTTTCTCTTTCTCAGTCTTCATCTCTCTGTCTCTCTCTCTCTGTCTCTCTGTGTCTCTCTCTGTCTCTCTCTCTCTCTTTCTGTGTGTGTGTGTGTGTGTGTGTGTAAATGCAAGCGTACAGTTGCCACAGCACATATGGATAGATGAGTACAGCTTGTACGAGTGAGTTATCTTTTTCCACCATGGTTTCCATGGATTGAAGTGAGGTTACCAGGCTTCTGTCACAAACCCTTTAGCCTACTTACATTGAGCCACCTCTCCTGCTCTGGGGATTTTTCTGTTATATTTTTCTCTGTGCATAAAGGCTAACTGGTTGAAGCTAATGCAGAGCTGCACAATGTCTTCCTCGATGAAGAAACAATGATTTTGGAGTGGTTAGTTGGTGAGGTAGGAAGGGATATTAGTGTTTATTAAGGGGTAGATGAACGAAGTCAGGTGAGGGTCAGTTTTATTTATAGTGCATTCCAGGCATGTCAGTCTTGGCAGTAAAGTATTTTCTTACGGAACATCTTGCCATAGATTTTTTTTAAACTATAAAAACATATTTATTTCATGCCTGCTGTCTTCTGAATGGAAAGATTTGCACCATGTCTACAAAAGTGCCTACTGCATTAGGAACTTTGTATCTGTTCAGTTTGTGGGTTTATTATTTATGAATAGGGAATTCTTAAATAAATATATCTTGTAGTCTGAACTGATCAGAGAAATGGAAACAGAAAAGTTTGGGTTAAGGTTCTACAGGAAAATGTAGAAATTATTTTTCTATAACATAATTTCTATAACATTTAATTATATAATTAGTTCAGGGATTCAATTCTTTATTACATTCATTTGTTTGCTGGGGGTAAGTTGCAGATGGGAATACCCAAGACACGTCATCGTGTGAAGATAAAGAGCAATTGATAATAACTGTTTCTTTACTTCCACATTGTGAGTTGCAAAAGTAAGTTTAGTTCAAGATCCTTAGTGGCACAAACCTTTACTGGGTTAACCATCTCTTAATCCATGGGCATCAGACTTACATCATAAAGTTTTGCTTTTGTCCTTAGTTTTCAATCACTCTGAGTACTTTACTCTGCATTTTAGGTAGCATACAGGAAATGCAGAATGATATAGTAAGGTAAAACAGTTTGATAGCAACAGTGAGATGGCTTGATATTTATTTTTCATGGCTGTGGCTATTGAGGGGGCAGAGGCAGCATGAGCTTTCATGTCTACATTACTTAGGTAGCAGTTCTTTCCCCATTTTTATTTGTCATATAGTTTGTGCAGGACAAGCATGACTTTGTTGTCATCACGAAGTTAGATATTGGAAAGTTGTTTATTTATTACAGCATAAGGAAGTTGGAAAAGATACATATATATGTATGACAAAAAAAACCCATCCTGTCTTGACAAATGCTGAGAACATGTGCCATCCCATTAATGGGTGAGAAGTGGCTGGGAAAAAAATGGAGAGTATTTTATAAACTAACAAGATATTTCATAAAGCAGTCTGACAAGAACCCGAGCTAGCAAGCCATGTATCCAATGGACATTGGCAGGGCATGATGCTGTTAGATGCATTATCAAAATTTTATATGAAAATGATGAGTGCGAAGAACATGCTTCAAATGAAAAGAATGGAGCAAGAGAAAGAGAGGCTTCTCAAACCTGAAAAGGGCAATGGCTTCGGGACTTCAAATAAGAGGACATAAATTTGAGAATGTAGCCTAGAGATGAAAGCCAATTAATCGTAGCCTGGCAGCAAGGATCAAATCAAGTTTATGGCTGTCATACATTGTTAATATCTCTTCTGGGATTAATGTGCTGTTCAGTAAATCCTTTCAGTTTATAAATGGTCATTTAGTCTCCCAATATGGTCTATAGTCCCACTGCACTCAGTCGGGGTTTCTGAGGCTGTTATAGCTTTGACCCCAACTTTATATTTTGTGGCCCAACTCATTGAAAGGATTTGGAGTGGAAACCTTTGAGTGGTAATTAGGTTTATATAGAGTCATGAGGGTACGACCTTTGTGATAGAATTAATGACACAAAAAGGAATAGGAGATAACTGTTCCGTTCTTTCCTCCTGTCTCTGTCTCCTTCACACAGTCCCTCCCCTTCTACTCCAATCCTAAAGTCTTTCATGACTACACAACAGGGTGGCTGCCAGCTATCAACCAGGATGCAATCTCTTACCTGAACCCAGTGATGATGTTATTATGTTTGGTCCTCAGCATCAGAATTTGATGACACTGAAGAGTCAGGCTTACTAGAAGTCACTTAGGCTATACAATCTAGTATACTTTATTCCAACAGCCTAAAATAACTATGGTGAGTTTATGTATGCTACACAAATGTTCTGGGCTAATAGTGTAAAAAAAAACAAAACAAAACAAAGAAAAACTTTCTAGTCTTTCGCTGATGATACAATTTATACTCTAACAATGTATCTCAAAACCAATTGGTATTACTTTGCCTACTAGACTGCCTTAAATTACCACAAACTGAATGCCTGCCTCAAGGCAAACATGAATTCTCATAGATCTGAAGGTTGGCAGATGGATGTCAAGGTAAGAACACACGGATGCTATGTGAGGACCAAAGGGGGTGACCTGTCCACTCTACTTTCACAAGGAAAAAAAAAAATGGTTTTCTGACAACTTCTGGCTTTGTTCTGTTTCATCCATTCATTTTTTATAATTAAATTTTGATTATATTTTTATTAATTCCAGTTTATTTACTTTGTATCCCAACTGTAGCCCCCTTCCACATTCCCTCCCAATCCCGCCCTCCCTCCCTCATCTCGTTTCATCCATTCTTAACGTCATCTGCACTTAGCTTTCTACTGACCGAGACTCAGTTCCTAACACATAGCTTTGGTGGAGTTTGGTGTACACGCGTGCTACTGAAATCAGTTATGTGTTCAATTTTCTCAGAGTGTACAGTAGTAGTTTTATGGCACTTTATGACATTTTTAATAAATGGAGACAGTGACTTGTCTTCAAAATGTCCTTCACAGTGCACCAGGATCTCCTCTTCTCTGTATTCATAGCATCGAGAATCTCAGACAGAATCTTTACCGCTATTGTTTTGCTATTTTAGAATATCGAATCACAAGATTTTACAGTTTGTCATGCATTGAGATTGTTTACCATTCAATCAAGACCCTTAAGGTTAATTCAAATGTTTCTATTTATTGTTATTTTCTTTTTTTTATTGCTGAATAAAATGTCATGCTTTGAACCAAAATTTAGCCTTTCACTAATTCTACATTTGGATCTATGATTTATTTCATTTGGATGATTTCTAAGCCTTTAATGTTTTGTTATCAGTTGATTTATTTTGCTCCCTGATTGCAGGTTCCCCTCTCTTTTCTCCTCCCAGCCCCCTCTTCCCCATCCCATCTCACCTTCCTGCCATTCTCCTGTCCTCCTTTCTCCTCAGAGAAGGCTCAGAAAAAGAGGGGTTGCTCATGGATATCAACCTGCTTTGGCATATCAAGTTGTAGTAGAAATAGGTACATCTTCTATTGTGGCTAGACAAAGCAAACCAGTTAGGGGAAAGGGATCCTGAAGGCAGGCAACAGAATCAGATACAGCTCCTGCCTCCACTTCAGAGTCCTCCATGAAGACCTAACTACACAACTGTACAGAAGGCCTAGATCCATCCCAAAGATGATCTCTTTGTGCGCCTCTGTGGGCCAAGGTTAGTTGCATATTTTCTTGTGGTGTCTTTGACCTCTCTGACTCCATCATTCCTTGTCCCTTTTTCCATAGAATTTCCCCAAGCACCACTTAATGTTTGGCTGTGGGTCTCTGAATCTGTCCGTCAGTTCTGGGGTGAAGCCTATCAGGTGAGAGTAATGCTATGTGCCTGTCAGGAAGCATAGCAGAATATCATTAATAGTGTCAGGATTGGTCTTTCTCTCATGGCATAGGTCTTAAAGTGAGCCAGTCATTGGTTTGCCATTGCCTCAATTTCTGCTCCATCCTTACCCCTGAACATCACATTGGAGGAGAAATTGTGGGTCTAAGGTTTTGTGGCTGAGTTGGTGTCCCAGTCCTTGCATTGGAAGTCCTTTATGGTTACAGAAGATGCCCTTTTCAGGCTCCGTATCCCACATTGCTGAGAGTCTTAGGTGGGGTCACCCTTATAAATTCCTGGGAGTTTCCATTTTTTCTAGCTCTTCCCAGAGATAACCCCCACCTATTCTAGTTTCCTCTCCCTGTAGTCTCTCCCTCCCTCTTTCCCCCTCTTGATTCCTCTTGCTCCTTTCCCCAATTCCTCTCCTACCAGGTACACTGCCTCCATCCAACCTGGATGTTTGTTCTGTATACCCTTCTCATAGAAATTTAAGTATTCTCTCTTGTGCCCTTCTTGTTACTTAGCTTCTTTGGGACTGTGGGTTACACCATGGTTATACTGTACTTCATGGCTAATATCCACATGTAAGTGAATAGATAGCATGCTCATCTTTCTGAGTCTTGGTTACCCTGCTCAGAATGATATTTTCTGGTTCCATCTATTTACTGTAAAATTCACTTTTCATTGTTTTTAATAGCTGAGTAATATTCCTTTGTGTAAATACATTACGTTTTCCTTATCCATTCTTCAGTTGAGGGACATCTAGGTTGTTTCCAGATTCTGGCTATTACAAATAAAGCTGCTATGAATATAGTTAAGCTAGTATTTTGGGGTTTGGTGGTGTATCTTTTGTTTATATACCCAGGAGTGATATATATGGTTTTCAGAGAAACCAACAAATTGATTTCCAAAGTGGCTCTAAAAGTTCGCACTCCCACCAGCAAAGAAGGAGTGATCTCATTGCTCCTTATTCCCTCCAGCATGTGCTGTCACTTGAGTTTTTAATCTTGGCCATTCTGACAGGTGTAAAATGGAATCTCACTGTCATTTTGATTCATATATCCCTGATTACTAAGGATGCTGAGCATTTCTTTAAGTGCTTCTTGGACATTAGGGATTTCTCTGTTAAGAATTTTCTGCAGCTCAGTCTCCAAGTGGGTTCCCTAGTAAGGGGAACAGGGACTTTCTTTGACATGAACTCAGTAGCTGGCTCTTTGATCACCCCCCATACCCCACCCACTCCAAGGGAGGATCAGACTTACTAGGCCACAGAGGAAGACAATGCAGCCAGTCCTGATGAGACCTGATAGGCTAGGGTCAGATGGAAGGGGAGGAGGACCTCCCCTATCAGTAGACTTGGAGAGGGACATGGGAGGAGATGTGAGAGGAAGGGTGGGGTTAGGAGGGGAGGAGGGAGAGTGTAAAAAGTGAATAAACTGTAATCAATATAAAAAATAAAATTAAAATTAAAAAATTCTGTTTAGATCTATACTGCATTTTTAATTGGGTTAGTTGGTTTGTTGATGTCAAGTTTCTTGAGTTCTTTTTATATTTTAGATATTTGCCATCTGTCAGAAGAAGGATTGATGAGGGTATTTCCCCACTTTTGTTTTTTCTAGCCAATTTAATGTGTCTGGTTTTATGTTGAGGTCTTTGATCCACTTGGACTTCAGTTTTGTGCAGGGTGATAAGTATGGATCTATTTTCATTTTTCTACATGTAGACATCCAGTTGTACCAGCACCATTTGTTGAAGATGCTATCTTTTTTCCATTGTATGGTTTTGGCATCTTTGTCAAAAATCAGGTGTCCATAAGTGTGTGGGTTTATTTCTGGGTCCTCTGTTCAGTTCCATTGATCCACCATTCTGTTTCTATGCCAGTACCATATTGTGTTTATAACTGTTGCTCTATAGTACAGCTTGAGATCAGGGATGGAGATACCTCCAGAAGATCTTTTATTGTAGAGGATTGTTTTAGCAATTCTGGGTTTCTTGTTATTCCATACGAAGTTGAGAATTTTTCTTTCCAGGTCTGTAAAGAATTGTGTTGGCAATTTGATGGGGATTGCATTAAATCTGTAGATTGCTTTTGGTAAGATCGCCATTTTTACTATGTTAATCCTTCCATGCCATGAGCATGGGAGATCTTTCTATCTTCTCATATCTTCCTCTAATTCTTTCTTCAGAGACTTGAATTTTTTTTTTTTCAAACAAGTCTTTCACTTCCTTGGTTAGGGTTACACCAAGGTACCTTATGTCATTTGTGGCTATTGTGAAAGGTGTTGTTTCCCTAATTTCTTTCTCAGCCCTTTTGTCTTTTGTATACAGGAGTGCTACTGATTTTTTTGAGTTAATTTTGTATCCGGCCACTTTGCTGAAGGTGTTTATCAGCTGTAGGAGTTCCCTGGTAGAGTTTTTGGGGTCACTCATGTATACTATCATATCATCTGCAAATAGTGATACTTTGACTTCTTCCTTTCCCATCTGTATCCCCTTGATCTCCTTCAACTGTCTTATTGCTCTAGCAAGGACTTCCAGAACTATGTTGAAGAGATATGGAGAGAGTGGGCAGCCTCAACAGGTTTTTGAAGTAAGAGCTATTGATTTTTTGGATGTCCTCAGTGTCTGTTACTATGTCCTCATTTTTATTTCTGATTTTGTTAATTTGTATCCTGTCTCTCTGCCTTTGGGTTAGTTTGGGTAATGGTTTGTCTATCTTGATGGTTTTCGTGAAAAACCAGCTCTTGATTTTGTTGATTATTTGTACTGTTCTACTTGTTTCTAATTCATTAATTTCAGCCCTGAGCTTGAATATTTCCTATTTTCTACTCCTCTTGCCTATGTTTGCTTCTTTTTGTTCTTGAGGTTTCAAGAGTCTGTTAAGTTGATAATATAAGATATCTCCAATTTCTTTATGGAGGCACATACTGCTATGAATTTTCCTGTTAGCACTGTTTTCATTGTGTGCCATAAATTTAGGTATGTTGTGTGTTCATTTTCATTGAATTCTAGAAAGTCTTTAATTTCTTCATTGACCAGTGGTCATTGAATAGGAATTGCTCAGTTTCCATAGGTTTGTAGACTTTCTTTTGTTTTTGTTGTTAATGTCCAGCTTTAACCCATGGTTTTCTGATAAGATACAAAAATTATTTCAGTTTTTTGTATCTGTGGAGACTTGCTTTGTGTCTATGTATATAGTCAGTTTTGGAGAAGGTTCCATGAGGTACTGAGAAGAAGGTGTATACTTTTGGTTTTGGATGAAATGTTCTGTAGATAGCTGTTAGGCCCATTTGATTTAAAATGACTGTTAGTTTTATTTTTTCTCTAATGTTTAGTTCCTTTCTCAATGACCTGCCTGTTGGTGAAAGTGTAGTATTAAATTCTCCCACTAATAGTGTGTGGGTTTCAATGCGTGATTTAAGCTTTAGTAATCTTTCTTTTATGAACATGGTTGTTCTTACATTTGGAACATAGATACTCACAATTGAGACATAATCTCAGTGAATTTTTCCTTTGATGAGTAAGAAGTGTCCTTCCCCATCTCTTTTGATTCATTTTGGTTGAAAATCTATTTTAATAGATATTAGAATGACTATTTTAGCTTGATTCTCTGGTATGTTTATTTGAAATCTTTTTTCAGCCCTTTACTGTGAGGTGATGTCTTTCTTTCTGGGTACTTCTTATATGCAGAAGAATGATGAATGTTTCACATCCATTCTGTTAGCCTGTGTATTTTTATTGTAGAATTAAGTCTACTTTTGTTGAAAGATATTAATGACCAATGACTGTTAATTCTTGTTATATTTTTATATTGATGGTGGTAGTGTGTTGGCAGGACCCTGATGTTTGAGGATGCAGTCCTCCCAGTCTAGATAGACATTTTGAGCCCCACATTAAGGTTCTCTCCCCAGCAGGGCCTCCTGCTCTCTGCCTGACTTCATCTGGAGAGTGTCTTTAGACTTCGATGCTCCTAACCACATTTGATATTTGGCCTTTGACACAGCTCCCTGCTATCTACCCCGTTCCCCTGTGTCTTTAGGATAATTAGGTACTGTGTTCTCATTGTGCAGTTTTAATGCAACTCAAGCATCCTTGAAGTCCCTAGTTTTAACCAATTATGTATACCTATCCTTTTGGAGTCCCCAGATTCCCCAATGAGTATATAGCCTTTATTCTCTGGAATTAAAGTTGAACTGGCTTCCTGAAGTGTTTCTGGGAGTGTGTTGATCTCCATTGTACTTGCCAAACTTCCATGCTCTGTGCCTCCTCTTCTGCCCCTCCTGCCCTCGTGTGCTGGTGGGAAACAGCACCAGAAGGTAGGAGAAGAAACATAAGAGTGTGTGTACAGATGCACATACTTCCCTGCTTTGGGTTTTGGTACTGTGGAATTATTTATTTCCTATGTTTTCTTAGGTGTGGTTATCCTTCTTGGGCAATAGCTTTCCTTCTAGTATCTTCTGTAGGGCTGGATTTTTGGATAGATATGGTTTAAATTTGGTTTTGTCATGGAATATCTTGTTTTCTCCATCTATAGTAATTGAAATTTTTGCTGGTTAGAGTAGTCTGGGATGACATCTGCGGTTTCTTAGAGTCTAAAATATTTTTATCAAGGTCCTTCTGGCTTTTATAGTCTCTGTTGAGAGGTCAGGCAAAATTCTAATAGGTCTGCCATTGTATGTTACTTGGCCATTTTCACTTGTAACTTTTAATATTCTTTCTTTGTTCTCTACAGATAGTATTGATTATTATGTGGCCTAGAATTTTCTTTACTGTTCTAATCTATTTGAAGTTGTGTAAGGTTCTCATACGTTTATTGGCTTCTCTTTCTTTAAGTCAGGGGAATTTTCTTCTATGATATTGTTGAAAATATTTTCTGGACATTGGAGCTGAGAATCTTTTTCTTCGTCTACTGTTATTATTCTTAGGTTTCATCTTTTCATAATGTCCCAGATTTCCTGAATGTTTTTTGACCGGAACATTTTAGATTTAATTTATCTGTCTTTGACAGATGTATTGGTTTTTTGTTTGTTTGTTTGTTTGTTTGTTTTTCCTATGGAATCGTCTATGCCTGAGAGTCTCCTTTCCACCTCCTGTATTCTGTTCTGGTCATGTTTGTGTCTGTAGCTCCTGTTCTTTTCCCTAGGTTTTACATCTCCAGCATTCCCTCAGAGTGTTTTCTTTATTGCTTCTATTTCCATTTTCAGTTTTTGAATAATTTTACTCATTTTCTTCATCTGTATGAGTCTATTTTCTTGTACTTTTTAGGGGATTTATTCACTCCTTCTTTATAGCTCTCTATTGTCTTCATACAATTGGATTCAAAGTCTTTTTCTCATGCTTCAGCTGTGTTAGGATATCCAGGGCTTGCTGTAGCAGGAGAGATGGGTGGTGCCATGGCTATTGTTGATTGTGTTTTTATGCTTGCTTTTACCCATGTTGACTTTGAAGTTATTGTAGGTTTAGAGTCCGATTTGTAAGTTTATCTTTGTTGAATGGGTGTTTTATTTTATTTAATGTTTTCCTCTTGTTTTGTTTCCTCTGTTTCTACTTGCCTGAGTGGCCTAAAATACTGGTAACTAGCTAGTCTTTAGGTCCAGTAGAATGTCTCCTGTGGCTACATTGTAGCCTGTATGGTCTCTGTGGTTTTACTTGCTATCTTTCCTCTGGGGTCCCTAGTACCAGCATGGCCTGGGGTACCTGGTTCTAAAAAAGCAATTTGTGTGGTGGGCTGGAAAATGAAGTTCAGGTGGATGAGGGGCAGTTTAGGGTTGATGGGTGTGTTTTAGGGGAATATGATAGGCAGAGTCTTGGGGCAGGATGTTATCATTTTGTTCCTGGTAACAGTAGGCTTCCTGGAGTATAGGCAGAATTGTGGGGTGGGAAATGAGGTACAAGGTATGGGAAGCAATTTTTTGCTGTTGGGGGTGATTACAGAGGAATGGGCAGTCAGGGGCTTAGAGGTGGAAGAATCTTTCCTTGTGTTCCTGGGTCTGGCAGGCCTCAGGGAAAGCAGGTAGAATCTTGGGGAAGTAAATGAAGCACAGGGTATGCAGTTTACCGCTGTTGGAGTTGCTGTTAGGGGAGTTAGTGGGCTTCATAAAGCCCCACCTTATCTTTCTACTTATCCTAACAGTCCCTGCAGCCCAGAAAATCAGATCTATTGCAGGAACAGCTTGACAAGAATAAAGCAGTCATCTGGAAGAAACACTTCCTGAGTATGCATTGAGATCCGAACCTTGGCCACTGTGAGCACCTGGTTCCAGGCAAGCTCCAAGCCCCAGCTCCTGCCAGCATGCTTGCTGCTCTTGGGCTCCATGCCCCTGTATACCTTGCCAGTGATTAGCCCACTTGTGAGCTCAAGTTGAATGATTTTTATCATTGATTTTATGCCTTCAATTTTTCTACTTTCTCCTTTTATATGCTTTCTTGTGTTTGGTTTGATTTACTTTCTTTCTATTTTGGAGATGTAAGCTTAGGTTCTTATTTTTAAACTTTAATTTATAATGTAAATATGCACTCCACTTTTGCTCACTGTATTGATTCAAATAAACACCGGTAATACAAAATTTTTGTAAATATAGGAATATTGAATATAAAATAACAGAGAGGAACCAGAACAAATGGTTCCCATAGAAAAGATAAAATCCCCAAGTTCAAAGATCTCCGTTATAATTAAAAATACCATACAACACATACATTAGTTTTGGTGGAGTGATCAGCTTTGTATACAAGGCTTAAGAAAATAGTCTAAGAGCTTGTTGATTCATGGAAACTTTACAACTGAAATGCACAGAGACAATGGAAGACTGAAATAAAAAAAGATATAGCATGTTGCACCCCACTCCCATCCCATAGCTTGGGACAGACAGGCAAGACCCCCTACACCTCAGTCCCTTACCTGCTGTGTCCACCTGGGCAAGCCCATCAGCAGTGAGCTACTCACTTGTCCCCTCTGTGCTCCATCTTTCTGATCACAGCCCTATCTGCATTTCCAGAGGCCTTAGGCCATCAGGGACCACCAGGAAAGAGGAAGTTCAAGAGCCATCAGAGGGAAATAGAAAAGATGTAGCATCTTTGGTGAGTGAACCAATTTTGCCACCATTAAAATAATGAAGCAAAAAGACAGGCACTGAATCAGAAGAAATAGTTTTCAAAATTATTAAAGACTGGAGTGAGAGTTTACCTGGGTGCAGGATATCGGGTAGTTAACAGCACAATAAACTAACAATCCAAACATCATCTTAAGAATGCTGAAGTTTTAAAGGCAAAGGAAGAAATCGTCAGAGGGTACTTAGGGAGAAATGCCTTGAGTGTCTGAAAATTATAGAAAGAGTTTCAAAAGGCTTCTTTTCAGAAAGCAGAGATGAAAAGGAGATTGTAGTAAAATACTTCAAGTGTTCACAGTAACTGTCATGTCTCAGAAAGAAGAAGATGGAAAGTGAAGAATCTGTGAAGATCAAGCATACTGGCTTACTGTCTCATACATAACAGATCCAAAAGAGAGTTATTTGTTTACAACAATGCTAGTTTACTGTAAGCAATCAAAATAATTCATTTGAATGGTGTATCAGCATGCAAAGTGGTTGCTGAACATAACCACATAGTGAGAGACTTGTCCAGATGGACGTAAGAGCAGAAAAAAAAAATCTGTTTTTATAAAGGAACTAGACTAATCATGAAGCAGTGTGCTGGCATTTGAAGACAAATTAATTATAAATGTGTATAAGAACATGACAATTATAACTAGAGGTTTATAAAAGGAAAGTCTCATTGATACATCATAGAAAATTAGATAGCCACATAAAATACCCAGTCAGGTTTCCTAAATGTAAAAAGAGTAAGAGCACATAAGAGAAGGGGACACTTCATAAATATACAACAGCAGTTAATATAGGACATAGATCAAAATCATTGTTTTAAAGAAACCAATTAAATACATCTATAAAAAAGACATAGCTAATTCTGTGTTGTCTACAAGAAACAGACTGTATATAAAGACTGTCAAATCATTGGCCTGGAGTTCTGTAATAATGAATGGAAAATTTTAAGTTGAAATAAGTAGAAGAAACTGAGAAATAGAGATCAGGGAGAAATCAGTGGAGCAGAAAACAGAAAAACAATGGAGAGCATCAGTGGAACAGAAAACAGTCTACTCTTTCAAAGATCAATAAACCTGATAAGCCTTTAAGTTAGTAGTTTGAAAAGTCACAAGTTACTGACATCAAAATGACAAAGCATCTAAAGATAATAAAATGTCAAGCAATATTATAAACAATTCTATGACAAAGAACATTTCTTTAAAGTGCACAAATTTCTTAAATTTTAAAGTTATCAGAATTAAGAAGCATATTAAGAATCATGAAGAAGCATATGAAATCTCTTATATGTATTAACATTGGATTCACAAATAGCATCATTTCAAAAAGAAATTAGAGATTTTTATTGCCCACTAGTGAGTTTCATGAAACGTTTAATGAAGAAATGATATGGAGTCTACAGAAATCAATTTGTGTATTTAAATTCTCTCTTCTGATGTCCAACCAGACAAGGGTGCTAGGTAGCTTGACTTTCTTGTGAACAGAGCAGAAAGCCAAGGTTTCTTTCAAAGCTTATGTGTGTGTGTCCTAGGCTCCCTGTCCTATAAAAGAGGCTTTGTGGGTTTATTGTTCAGAGATATTGGACAAATTGGACATTTCCACAATTCTTTGTGCCCTAGTTTGGATTCAAGCTACAAATTGTCTTCTTTAGTCCATGAGAAAGCTTTTTCTGGAGGAAACTTCTAGTGTACAGTAGTATTTATAAGCAGGTGAAACCAAATGGTTGCTTCAGCCCTATCTCTAATTTCAGCTTCTTCACCCAAAATATCTTCATATTCTCAACTTTCTTTACCTCTTCAAAATCTAATTGAGTACTTGGCCAAAGGGGCCTGAGAGAAACCCCTGAAAAAAACATAGGTTGTTCTCAAGACTGTAGGATACTCTCCATAAACTAACAGCAAGGCCCCATTGCTAAAGACAGCACCTGTTCAACTGTTTGAACATGGTGTCTCCATAGATCCTTCAACCCTGTTTCAGCACTTTTGTTACAGAAAGATACTCTATATGCCATCAAAAGAGAAACCTAAACACCAAGCCAGCCACAAACCAGAATAGTGTCCTGCCTGAAATGAGGTGCTAAGGCAAATATGGCACAGAATTTGAGTGAATAACCAACCAATAACTGATCTGACTTAAGGCCCATTTCATACCTGGCACTACTTGGGTGATCAAGAATTTGAGTTCTTGAGCAAAAACAAACAAATAAAAAAATAAATAAAGGAAAGAAAAGGAAAGGGGAAAATAAAGCCATAGTGATATGGTAACAAAATGACTCCTAATGATATTCTGCTATGTTCAAAAAGCAGTGCCTTTTTCAACCATCATCAGAGAAGCTTCCTCCTGCAACAGATGGGAACAAATACAGAGATTCACAGCCAGACATTATGTAGAGTGGGGGACCTTGGAAAATTCAGTCCTAAATGAGATATCTCCATCAACTATCTTCTCTTTTCTTCCAACATCTTAGTAGTAAGGCTGCAGTGGTCAGTCTCCACTCTATGAGCTTTGCCATGCTGCCCCAAGGACAACAACAAGAAGACTGGCCAAAAAAGACAAAGACCCAGCAAATAAGTCTGGTGACAGGCCAAAAATAAGAAGTAGTCCAAAGATAAAGTTTGGGTCAAGGTCAATAATCTAGTCCTGGTGACAAAGCCACAACTACAGACTCTGTAAGGAAGTTCTGAACTGTGAGCTTATTACCCAGCTGTGCTCTCGCTTGCTGTTCCTTCGCCATGGCAGCCCTTCATTGTAAAGGACTTATCAAGCTGGTTTCAGAGCAGAGCCAGCAATTTACACCAGAAACACAAAGGGTCGAGTTGCCCCAGCTGCTGGTGAAGATGCATAAGCACGTTCAATCAGCTGTGCACTTGGAAGAATAAAACTTTATTAAAACAACAACAACATCAAAAGTCCCTCCTCTCGGATCTCGGGAGCAATGCAGAAATGAGAGCTGAAAGAATGTAAGAGCCAGAGGGAATGGAGGATACAAAGAAAACAAGGCCTTCTAAATCAACATGAGTAAAGCTCACAAAGTTTGAGGAGCACGTATTGTTCTACATCTGGTCCTCGGTGTTTATATCATGGCTTCCAGTTTAGTGGGTTTTTTTTGTTTTTTTTCATTCCTGAATGTGTGAATGAGTAGGTCTATGATTCTTGTGCCTCTCTGTGGCTCATTTCTTTCTGTCTGTCTTCTTTGATTTCAGTATTATACTTTTGTTTCATCTTAAGATATTTTATTTTCTTATATTTTTAAAAAGTGAATGAATGTATCAATGAATGTAAACCTAGTGATTATAGTAAAGGTTAACAATGGAACTGGAACTGTAATTGATAGGGAAAAGCAATTTTCTCCAATTTAATGACACTGGCTATAACAACCACTGATAGGCAGACCTTCATATTTAGGAGAAGTTTATTAACAAACAGCTAATTCCATAGGTGTGTGTGTGTGTGTGTGTGTGTGTGTGTGTGTGTGTGTGTGTTTGATTACAGTTTGGAGGGCTTCCTTGCTTTATTTGGAAGGGGTAGTGAGGCTACATTTTGCTGTTGTACTGGGTTTTTGTTTGCTTGTTTGTTTGTTTGTTTGTGAAAGAACTTAAAAGTTGGATGGGTGGGGGGATAAGGATCTGGAGGAACTTGGGGAGTGAAGGAATATGATGAAAATTCATTTAAATTTAAAAATAGTTTTTAATAGTAAAAGTATAAAAAAGAAAATAACAATTCACAAAAATATTTGAAAAAGAATTACATGTGTAAACTGATTTCCATGTGTAATACAAATGAGTTACAAAAATTCATCAATTATCAGATATGAATAGATATACACATGTATATATACATGTATAAGTATGTATGTTCTCTATAGTACTTAGATTTATATTTGACAGCTGTATTTCCCTTAGATGCCTTAACTCTGCAGCAGATACACACACACACACACACACACACACACACACACACACACACACAAATCTTGTTTATTTTTACACTATTTATTGGTTACAGTTTTCCTGGATTATTAATAAAAGCTGATGCAGCAAATAAACACAGTCATCAATTCAATTTACTTCTTCATCACAGAAAAACCCATACAGGTTGCTGTAACTGAAATATTGGAAGTAATAAATGTGTACTGTCTTTTTATTTAAATATTTTATGTAGTCCTTGAACATTGAAGACAGCTGAATAAAATGTGAAATTTGAAGTAAAATAGGCAAATGTATTCTAAAATATTTGAAACTGTCTTGATTTTTATTTTATTTCCAACTTCTAATTAACGAATTTGTTCACTTATTCATCAGTAAGTGACCTTGGATGGCTGCCTCTTTGGAACCTTAACATATAGACATCAAGTCTACACACATTCAGTGGAATCTTAGTTACATCTGAAGCTCCCATGTAGGTTTGCTAGTTTGACGAGCTATATCTGACAAGAGAAGGAGGGACTCCTTGGCTCCTAGTTTGCAGACATTTCTACCACCAGCATTTGTCACCATTCTTGCAATAAGGCAGGACATGATGGCAATAGGAGCACATGGCAGCGGCTGCTGCGGGCTATCGACAGGAAGCACAGAGACAGATTCGTAGGATCAAGAGCAAGACAAAAATACACCTCTAGTGGTCTACATTCTCTAGAGCGACATACCACCTTTTCACGTTTTCAGAGCCTGCAAAATGGCACACCAAACGTGCACCAGACCTTCAATTATGAGAAATGGGACATTTCATGTCTAAACATGGCAGTGATGGATTTAAAGCTTTTTTGTAAGCAGTTCACATAGAAGGCTGAGTTTTAAAACATTTCTGTTATATTGTATTTTTCCTTTTGATTTCATCTCAAGTGAAGTCAAGTGAAACTGTGATTAGCAGAAGAAAGAGACAGAATCCTTTACTTATTTTTAGACAAGTGTGTTCGTCAAATAAAAAATATTAAACAAGGCACATAAGAGATGCAGGAAGTATGCATGATGTTACAGTGAGCTCAGTGGTGCTTGGAAGCCTCAGGCTCTCTACCAAAGCCATCCATTCAATCACTCACCAACATTCAAATCAATGTTCTGTCCTCTAGACAAATTTGGTCCAGACACAAATTTTTGTCAGATAGCTTCACAATAGGAAACTGCTTCTTTCTTAAACACACAAAGTTGTAATGTTTATGATACATTGGCAGAGCAGCTTGAATTCTACTGTGGAAGCTCTGGAAACCTTTGGATGTGGCATCTACTTAGAGGAAGGGGGTCACTTGGCTGTGTATCTTGGTGGATGGATCCTTTCCAGAACCCCTCTCTGCCTTTGCTTTCTAGCAACCACTTTGAAAAAGCTTCCTGCTCTTCTAGTTTCACATGTGCTTCCTATTATCTCCTTTCAACCCAGGAGCTAAGAATCCATCTATTTCACATTTGCTTTTTGTTTCTGTGACCACAAGCAACTTAAGGGTGAAAGTCATCTGGATTTCAGCTGATAAGTTACAGTCCATCTCGGAAGGAAGTCAGGACACACACTGAAGACAGGAAGTAGGAGGCAGGAATCATGAAGAAATAAAGTTTAAATGTTGAATGCAGACTTACTGGAAACCACCTTTCTTATATGGCCAGGCCCAGGGGGCTCAGCTGTTCCACATCAGTTAGTAATTGATTAATAATCAATAACATGTTCCATAGATATTCTCATAGGGCTTGTGATGGCGGAAGTTCTTCATTTGAGGTCCCAGGTTCCCAGGTACACCATGCTGGCGATTATACTAATAATAACATCATCAGATAGCATCTGGGATTTATAGCAAATATTTCCCAATTTGATATAATCCACCTACTTGATGTCCCCATGAATTTGTCAAAAAATAATTCGTGATTTTTTTCACACTGTAAACTACATAACACCACTTTTATGTTAAAATGTGGTATTAATAGCAGCTTAACACAGTGCTCGCAGCTATGATAATTCTCATATTTGGCACAAAAATAAATAGTTTCTTTTTTTTTCTAGTTAAAAGCTTCATTTTGTAACAACAGAGGGTGTATTAGAAAGATTTTATTTAAAATCTGTTTTGCCAGGAGGATGATGTAGGAGAGTTTGTGTTGGAGATGGGTGATGAGATGCTAGAATCCACACAGGTGGAGATTCGGGTCCCACAGATGCATACCTGATCCTCATTGCTTACCCAGAAGAGACCTCTTGTTTCTGAATGACTGCAGAGGATTATTTCCTCAATCTCTTCTGTGAATCTTTCCTTTTACTGATTAGATTTCTCAAATGCAGTTTCAGCCATCACATACCAGGAACAAACTAGGTTGAAGAGGTGCTCCAAGACTATGCTGCTTGAGGTCAAATTCAGAAAGAAAGAAAGAAAAAATTCCTTTGCCTCCTGAGGAAAACAAGGCTCAGCAGAAGTTAAATATGGGGATGAATGGGAAATCCAGTCTCTGTCCTCACTGCAGGGTTTCTGGGACGTCAGTGATAACCAGTGCGTGAGAAGTTGCCAAACAGGAGCTACCAGTATAGAGGAAGGTCTTTCATCATAAAAACATCTTTATTCCAAGAAAACCTGGCTTAAAATCTATCTAATGCATAGGTTGTATAATTCCACCAATTACCCTTAGTATAAAGCATAGACTTTTGGTGATTACTGTATTGGCAAAGCCTCATTATTGGCAGCAGAAGCACTCTTTGGGGGTAGTTATTGAAAATACACCAGTGAGGAGGTAGGTAGTGATGATGGGTAGCAATAGCAACATTTAAAATGGAAAGAATGCTGATAAAGGGAAGAAAACTGCTGATGGAGAGGACATGGATGGAAACAAAGCACATTGATGAAGAGGAGGACAAGCAAAGAAAGCAAATCCCCTGAATATCGTGTCTCTTGCCTCCGGGCATACTTATTGTCCCATTCTTTTTAACAGAAGTCTTGGAAACTGGTTTCTAGATTCCTTGTCTCTTATTTATCATATCTTGTCTCATGACACATGAGCATCGAATTCTCCTTTTCCTGGTTTCCCATGAAATATTTGGTAAAATATTTGACTAATCTCTACCTTGGCTGTCCAGCAGTTCATAGATATAATCTTTTATTTTCATCTGGAGTTGGCATAGATTTTCATTGAACATTTTTTTTTCTTTAATTCCAGGACACCCCTATCCTGAGGTATCTTCTGACCTCACTGACCCTGTGTGCCTCTGCTTTATGGAATAGTATATATTCTTAGATTTTCAATAGCAAAATTGGCATCAAATTAGATATCTGACTTGATGTCTAATTCTTCTCTTCTGTTCATTACTCTTCTTCATTAACCTATCCCCAAGCCTTAGCCCTTCTTGACCAATGCTAAGTCAACATGTACACTTATGTATTTAATTGTTATTTGAAATATAGCATTAAAAAGTCAGCTACTGACTGACTCTCCTTACCTCTAAGTTTATCTTCACTTAGAGACAAATAACTCCATGTTAATCAGTCAAGTGTTTATAGCTAGCCTCAACTTCTCTATATCTTCTTATTCAACCAGTATTTATACTATGGTCCTACTAAGCAATATGCGTACTTCTATAAAGGTATAATGATCGATATAGGAGCTCCAGAGAGGTGGCTCAGAGGTTAAGAGCACTGACTGCTCTTCCAGAGGACCTAGGTTAAATTCTCGGTACCCCCATGGTGGCTCACAGCCATTTATAATGAGATCTGGTGTCGTCTACGTGCAGGCAGAACAGTGTATACATAATAAATTAAAAAAATGATCAATATATTAGTCTAAGAAAATATAGACTCTCGGAGCTTAGATAGAAGTAGGTAAAATTGTGCATTAAAAGCTACACTATAAATTACAGAGTATTTTTAATAATATGGTATGGGGAAAATTTAGCAAAAATGATGCTTGATGAGTGTTGTGTACAAAGTTTTGAGATATTTAATGAAATACCATAAAAGGTATCAGCATGCCATAAAAGGTATTAGTTGTAACTGAGCAAAGCATATAAGGTTATGAAAACTGATATCTGGGACAGGTCAGACTAGGTTATTCAAGGTACTTAATGTAGTAATTACAGATATTAATACACTCAAACTTCCAGGCTTTATGAAGTTGGATTGAATGTTCACAGTCATGAAGTAAACTGTAGTTTAGCATGTTTGATGTTCCACAAGAAGATTATAAAATAAAAGATCTGAGAACTAGAACGATGCTCAGTCAGTAAAGTGATTACTGAAAAGGTCAGATCCTGAGTTTAGAGTTGCAGCATTTATGAACAAGTGAGGCACGGTGATGTGTTATAGTTTTTGTGCTGATGAGGTAGAGACAGGAGGATCCTTGGAGCTCAGTGATTTCTCTAACAATCAATAAACTTATGTTTATGACAAATCATTTTAAAATATTGACAGAAGTGATAGTATAGGACACAGTACGCTCCCGCTCCCCCAAGAAAAATGGGCAGTGGTGGTGCAGGCCTTTAATTCCAGCACTTGAGAAGCAAAGGCTGGTGGATCTCTGTGAGTTCAAAGCCAGCTTGACCTACTGTGTGAGTTCCAGGAGAGCCATGACTACACAGTGAAACCTTGTCTTGAAAAAACAACCAACCAACCAACCAACCAAAACCAACTGATAGGATAAACACACTAAAATATGTTCACCTAAAGAAGATAAAGGAGGAAGGGGTTCAGGGGTAAGATGATCAATCCTCATCTAGAATGACAAAGGGGATGGAAATTGGAAATAGGAGAAAACAAGTAACAGGACAGTAGCCTACCACAGAAGGCACCTGAAAGACTCTACCTAGCAGTGTATCAAACAGATGTTGAGACCCATAACCAAGCCTTCGGTACAGTATAGGGAATCATATGAAGGAAGGAGGAATTAGTGTATCCTAGAAAGGACAGGGAGCCCCACAAGGTCTAAATATATCTGAGCACAGGGGTCTTCTATGAGACTGTTTATCCAACCAAGGACCATACATGGATATAACCTACAACCCCTGCTCAGACATAGCCCATGGTAGCTCAGTATCCAAGTGGGTTTCCTAGTAAGGGGGACAGGAATTGTTTCTGACATGAACTCATGAGCTTTCCCTTCTTCCTGAGGGAGGAGCAGCCTTGCTAGGCCACAGATAAGGACATTGCAACCATCCTGAAGATACCTGATAAGCTAGGGCCAGACGGAAGGAGAGGAGGACACCCCCTCTCAGTGGACTCAGAAAGGGGCAGGGAGGAGATGAGGGAGGGAGGAGATGATTGGGAGGGAAAGAGGGAGAGGGCTACAGCTGGGATACAAGTGAATGTATAAAAAATATTTAAAAATAAAAAATATAAAAAAATAAAATAAAAAATAAATTCCAATGGGGAGTGAAAAACCAACTGACCAACCACACAAACAAACAACCCAATAAACAAAAATGATACAGTATTAACCTTTGGCCTCTACATGCATGTGTGTGCACTAGCACAGACACACAATGTGCATACATACATACAAAAATAAACCATCTCTTCATTTTAGAAAACTATAACTTCAAAATGTATGTGTTAGTGTCCATTCAACCATGAATCTTTAAAAACTATGACATTGCAAAGAACTATTAGGAAAAATAAGGAAACTATATAACACATAGCTACAAAGAACTTCTAAACTAATTTTTATGATTCTGTCTTTACTTCCATACAGATTCTGAAAAGTTAAAGGGAATGGTAAACGAGAAACCAAATCAGGTCTTCCCAGAATGCTCCATTGGCTTTCTGGATCACCTGGAAAAACTATTTGCAGTGACCTTCAAGTCTCCATGTTACCTGTCTTCCATCTCTTCTCTAGCCCAGGTCCGAGCGTTACCACTTCTCTAGTGAAACTAGCATTGCTCCACTTACAGGAGCAGGTCTGGCCGTGCTTGGGTCAGAAGTCTTGTCCCATGTCCTCTTGCATGAAAGGAGGGCACTAACTCCAGTTTGTGCTTGGTCTCTTTTATAGGTGGCCTGATCTAGGCCGGACCCCAGAAGTCATCTGTTCCGGGAACAGACCATAAAAATCCCCAACCTGAGGGTGAGTCAGTCAGAGGAGAGGGATACCAGGAATTTGGGAAAACAAAAACAAAAACAACAACAACAAAACACACACACAGGAATGTGGAAAATCTTATCTCAAGACTGGCCATCTGCGCTTGATGTCCCTATATGTTTTAGGCATCTCATCTTATGGTTACATTTTATGACACAAGAATGGGATCTGCTGGCCACCTGGGCACTGGCCAATCAAAAAAATGTATGTAACTGCCTTTGTTGTGCCCGATTTACAAGACCCCAAAAGACCACCAGGAGTCGAATCCATAGCAGAACACTTGAGGATCTTTTTATTACAAGCTATAGCTTGGACTTACACGCTCACCACCACAGTGAATGAGAGCAGAGAGTCTCAGGGTAGGTGGTTGAGTTAAAGATTTCAATCCCTCCCAGGGAACCCAAAGCAGGGGAATTCCTGCCTGGCAATTCCTGCAAGCATCTATTGGTTGAAACACAAAAAGGGATGTTGCATTTTGAACTGATTGGCTAGAGGAAGGCCCCCCAAACCATTAACTGTTTGGCTTCTCTTGTTTTGCTGTTCTAGAGGAGAGGGCCAGTTTCTAATCTGGGCCAGTTTCCTAGAAACTGTGTCTCTAATGGGCAGGAAAGGAATGCAGGAAGCCTGGTTCCTCCCCTTAGGAGGCTGGACATGTCTGCACCTGTCTGGCTTTTGTTTAGGGTTGTGCTTTAAACTTTAAACCAATATCTAAAAACAAAACAAAACAAAACAAACCTAATTTTTAATTCTTGGTCTCTCACATTAATGTCCATCAATCAGATTTTAGATTTACCTATCTCTCACTGGAATTCCCCTCTTTACCTCTAAAAAGGCCTGTGAGTAGACATCCAAGGTTGCTATTTTCTAAAGTGGTTGACATCTGCATGCAGGATTCTTGCTTTCCTAAAATAAAAACAGTCTTGCTGATTGCATATGTGAGTGGTGGTCTTTGCGTGGTGATTTCGGACTCTACAGCATATTGTAGGCTGATCCCTAGCTGATGAGGTGGCTTCACCTGTACTGAGTTCACAGGTGAATGAACCATTGAATATGGGTCTGTAGCTGAATCTCCTTGTAGAAAGTAGGTGCCTAGGCACACTGGCTGGAAAGGTATATTCTCAGATCTCTCCTTTTTTCCCTTTCACCACTTCTTTCCCTCCTGGTTTCCATGAAGAAAAGAGTTGATCTGCACCATGCCCTTCCACCATGACTCTCTTACTTAGCTACAGACTTAAAAAAAATGAACCCAGCTGACTACAAAGCTGAAAGCTTGAGTCACAGTAATTACTGCCTTTAAGTTGTTTTTCTTAGTTATTTGTCACAGAGATAAAAACTGATTAATACAAGTTACTGAAGCTGAAGTTACTAGATCACAGGGAGTTCAGGTTTTTCAATTGCTTTTCTGAACTTCTTTACCATATTTATATAAAAAAGGCCAACATATTTCTATTTTTCATAGTTTTCTCAGTAAAACATTTTTGACAATTTTAAAAATATTTATATACAATATTATTATAGGGGTTTTCATTGATCCATCTCAATTGAGGTGTATTAATAATAGAGATATCTAAATAGGTTAAGACTGTTGGCCTTTGACTAATGGGCAGTCTCTTGGTTAACTTAACTGTTTTTTATTTTATTTTTTATTAATTACAATTTATTCACTTTTTATCTCACCTGTAGCTCCCTCCCTCTTCCCCTCCCAATCCCACCCTTTCTCCCTTTTCACTACCCATGCCCCTCCCCCAGTCCACTGAGAGGGAAGTCTTCCTCCCCTTCTTTCTGATCCTAGTCTATCAGGTCTCATCAGGAGTGGCTTCCTTGTCTTCTTCTGTGGCCTGCTAAGGCTGAATCCTCCTGGAAAGAGGAAAGAGCAGGCCAATCAGTTCATGTCAGAGACAATCCCTGTTCCCATTACTAGGGAACCCACTTGGACACAGAACTGCCATGGGCTACATCTGTGCAGGGGTTCTAGGTTGGTCCTTGGTTGGAGTATCAGTCTCAGAAAAGTCCCCTTTGTCCAGATTTGTTGTTGTTGTTCTGTTGTTCTGCTTGTGGAGCTCCTCTTCAGGTCTTACTATCTTCCACTTCTTTCTTAACATTCCCTGCACTCTGCCCAAAGTTTGGCTGAGTCTCAGCATCTGATTTGATACCCTGTAGGGTAATGTCTTACTTTAACTTCTCTGCTGCTGTCTTTCTCCATTTGGTTCTCACTGTCTGTCTCCCAGCTCCATTCACTCTCCCTTTCATCTTCTTCCCTGTCCTTATGCTTCTGCCTGTCTTCTTCCACCTGCAGCTCTGGCTCCTAGTTCTTTATTATGCAAAAAAACACATTCCTTACTCTTGTAGTCTGTGGCAGTTCACCTTCCCTTTGGTGCCTTGCCTTCATTTTAAAGGCAGGTGTGGTGGAGATGAGGGAGGGAGGGAGGGACTGGGAGGGAATGAGGGATCTGGACAGGGCTGGGATACAGAGTTAATAAAATGTAACTGATAAGAATAAAATAAAATTCAAAAAAAAAAAAGGCAGGTGTGGAAGAGTGGGCTTTGTGGGTTTCAAATAACAATTAACACCACACTTTTTTCATAGCCAAAAAATACAATATTTGTGGGTCACCCCAACACATTTTCATAATGTCTTTTTTCCCCGAAGAGTCATTCTAGATCTCAAACTAGCATGTAGCTCAAACTGGCCTCACTCCCATGGTGGTCTTCCTGCCTTACTGTTTTCTACATTGCTATTTCTCACAATACACCTGCCAGTCAAATTTATCATACACAACAGCTTAAAGCCTGAATCTCAGAAGACGACTTTTAAAATGAAACTCAGGATATCAGAAAACAAAAAAGGTTCTTTGTGTGTGGAGCAACAGTGATATATGTGCATGGTCCTGGGCACATACATGTGCAGATATTATGCAAATATTTGCACATGCAAATGAAAGACAGAGGCCTACCTTAGGTTGTTTCCGTCTTTCCTTTGAGATACAATCTCTTTCTGGGAGTGGGAGCTCTTTATTGAGCTATGTGGTCCAGGTAACACCAGAGTCCTCCTGCTGCTGGCTAGGTTGCTCCAGGGTTTTCAGGTCTGTGGCTTCCTTGTAATGGAATTATAAATTCAAAACACCAGGTCTAATACTGTATGTGTATGAAGCATATTGAACTCATGTCTTCACTCCTGTGCAACAATCAAACAATCACATTACCAAATTTTTCCCAAACCAAAATTTTTCCTCTCAGACTTGTGTTACAAAGAACTTTTTTTTTTTAATTTAACTCCACCAAAATATTTTTTCTTTATTTGGTAAGTCTAGTTTCACTGCAATTGCTGACAGGAAATTCAGAAAAATACTTTTTTTTTTTATCATTTAACATAGTCATATGTGTGAGAATCTCGGGTACTTAGTAAAGAGAATTACCAAGGCTTCCCATATTTTTTTTAAAAAAATCTTTATTTGGGACTGGACAGATGGGTCAGCAGTTAAGAACAACTTGTTGCTCTTGGAGAGGACCCAGGTTCAGTTCCCAGCACCAATATGGTAGCTCACAACCATCTGTAACTCCAGTTCCCAGGACTCTGATACTCTCTTCTGACCTTCATGAGCACCAGGCATTAACATGATGCACATACAAGCAGTCAAAGCTCTCGTGCACGTAAAAACAATATGAATCACAAAGAACTTTCTTTTTTTAATTATTATTATTATTAATTACACTTTATTCATTTTGTATCCCCCCATAAGCCCCTCCCTCCTCCCCTCCCAATCCCGCCCTTCCTCCCCTTTCTACATGCATGCCACTCCCCAAGTCCACTGATAGGGGAGGTTCTCCTCTCCTTCCTTCTGATATTAGTCTATCAGATCACATCAGGAATGGCTGCATTGTCTTCTTCTGTGTCCTGATAAGGCTGTTCTCCCCTCGGGGGGAGGTGATCAAAGAGCAGGCCAAACAGATTGTGTCAGAGGCAGTCCCTCTTCCCATTACTATGTAACCCACTTGGACACTGAACTGCCATGGGCTACATCTGTGCAGGGGTTCTAGGTTATCTCCATTAATAGTCCTTGGTTGGAGTATGAGTCTCTGGGAAGTTCCCTGTGTTCAAATTTTCTTGTTCTGTTGCTCTCCTTGTGGAGTTCCTGTCCTCTCCAGCTCTTGCTATTTCCCACTTCTTACATAAAATTCCATTCACTCTGCCCGAAAGTTGGCCATCAGGCTCAGCATCTGCTTTGATAGTCTGCAGGGAAGAGCCTTTCAGAGGCCCTCTATGGCAGGTTCCTAGGTTGTTTCCTGTTTTCTTCTTCTTCTGATGTCCATCCTCTCACAAAGAACTTTCTTAAGTGATTTCACTATTTACTTGTTACCTCCATTTATGCATTTTTTGCCATGATCTATTAATTTTAACATTTAGTAATAAAGCATATTAGCTTGCTTTCCTTTGTCTCTTCATCTTTCTTTTGTTTATTTGGGCATTGCTCTTTAAGTGCACCCAAACTTTTGCTGTTGATAGTCGACTTTGATAATATTCCCTCTACATAAGCATTTGGACTTACTGTGGTGCTGAGATATTAACATACCTATTTCTCTAAACTCTCTATTTCGCTGGCATACTGTTGTAAAATGGGCAGTACAGTATATGTAATACTTATTCTATGCAATACCCACTGGCCCTCACAGCTCACCTATCTCTCACCAACTGCATTATAAAATGCCCATTTTGCATTATTTGTACCCTAGGAGCTAGCAGGGCTTAGTGCTTAATGGACTCAAAAATTGTTTGATAAATGCATCAATGAAAAACAATAGAGCTTTGAAGTTCTATAAAGCATTTTCAGAGTCATTATTCAATACTCAAAGACAACTGTAATAGCTGCAAAAGCAGCAGGAGAGTTTCAAGGAAGTTATGCAGCCTGGAAAAAAGTGCCTAATGTGCAATGTGGCAAAACACAGAATAAATTTCAGTTTCTACATTTCAAATCTATATCTTCAATTTTTATGTATTCCATTCATTTGCTTTCCTAATGTACCTCTCAATACATTGTAAAATATATCAAATCATATGGAAACACTTAAATAGCTTGCAAAGATTGAAATATTCACTTCAAATCATTATGCATACTTTAATATACATGCATATGAGTCTTTTTGTATACGTGAGCAATGGGTATATATTCTGAATTTCATGTTTTCTACAACTATGCCTATGGGGAATCAAAGGCAAGGCAAAGCCCACAGCTAGAAACTATTGCCTTAAGAAGTCCTGCAACATTAGGTAACTAGTGAAACTAAGTAGATGCCTTTGATTTTCAAAGAAAATGTATTTATTGTACTCACCACAAGAGTTCAAAGAAATACCTCTTCATGATCAGTTCTCAGAGGGGTTTTAGACCTGCTGACTAGATACAAAGATGTAAAGTTGTCACCATTATCCTGAAACACAGTAGGCATTACAGAGTTGTTGCTACATTTGGAAACACATTAATGTGCTCGCTGAGAACATTTCTTCTTTCCCCTTCTCTGTGTTGGAAGACAACAGTGTCTCCACTCTAATAGTCTATAGATTGCTCAGTAGAGGATGACACAAAGGCCATCTGCTGTGGTACTATGAAAGAGAATGTCCTCCATAGGCTGGGATGTTTGAATATTTGGCTTCCAGTTTGCTGGCTCTGTCTGTGTCGGTAAGTTGTGACTTGCTGGAGGAAGTATCATTGGGGGAGAACATTGAAGTTTCAGACTGTGGGCTATTCCTAGTTATCTCTCTCTCTCTTATTTTTGTTTGCAGTTCAAGATGTGACTTAGCTTGCTACTATTTCCCCACACTGAAAGACTATTCACTCTGGAAACATAAGCCCAAATAAACCCTTCCTGCTTTAAGTTTCCTTGGTCATGGTGTTTATCATAGCAATAGAAAAGCAACTAGTATACTGGGAAAGCTCTGAGCCACCCACTTTGCAGGGTGTGGACGGTGTGTGTCTATGGTTTTAATTGGTCATAATATCTGTAAAACAATCCACACCACCCACCTCAGAACATATAGGATGTTCACCTCTGTGTATGTGGGTCAGGAATTGATCAGGAAGATGAATGCAGCACTGTCAGATTTGCTTGCATAATGACAAACAAGACTAAGCAAAATTCATTTTGCACGCTTCCACTTACAGAATAACTCTTATGAGACAGATAATTAAATAAAACATGCACATCCATTGAATGATCTATTTAATGTTGATACCTTTTCCTGCTGAATTTTTTCTTCTTTTCTCACTTCTATTATTTTATTTTTCTCTCACAATAGAAACATTTATCAAATACACACACACTCTTTCTCTCTCTCACACACACACACATACACACACATGTGTGAAAATAGGATTCTTTTTACCTAACTTTGTGCAAGTATGGCAAGTATGGCATCCAAACTGAGTATATAGCATTGACATTCTGATTTCTTTTTGGAAGAGATCTATGAGTTACCGAGAGAGATACTGAAAGTTCAACTAGGACTCTGAATGTGTCTATTTGTTCTTGAAGTGTTATCAGTAATATGTGTGTTGGCTTGCCAAGTTATATTGTTGAATAGATCTATTTACCCTGATGTTTCCTTTGTAGTCCCTTGCCTTTTGCTGTTCAGCTCTTATGTCTGCTTTACCCAGTTAACATTAATACACTGATATGCATAGGTACAGTTCTTGTTTTTGTGTGTGTGGGTGTGTGAGTGTATGTGTCTTTGGGAGAGAGAGAGGGGGAGAGAGAGAGCTTCAGTTTCCTACGTGTGTGTATCTCTGTGGTCTTCTATGTTGGCCAAAAGCTGGTGGAATTTATGCAAATCACCATGCCCCTACTTCTGAAATGGTATTCACATTGATTTTTTTAAAATTTTATTTTATTTTATTAATTACACTTTATTCACTTTGTATCCCCCCATAAGCCCCTACCAGGCTCCCCCTTTCCCTTCTTAACGCATGCCCCTCCCCAAGTCTACTGATAAGGGAGGTCCTTCTCTCCTTCCTTCTGATCTTAGTCTATCAGATCAAATCAAGAGTGACTGCATTGTCATCTTCTGTGGCCTGGTAAGGCTGCTCCCCCCTCAGAAGGAGGTGATCAAAGAGCAGGCCAATCAGATTGTGTCAGAGGCAGTCCCTCTTCCCTTTACTATGTAACATCAGAAGAGGAAGAAAACAGGAAGCAACCTAGGAACCTGCCATAGAAGGCCTCTGAAAGGCTCTTCCCTGCACACTATCAAAGCAGATGCTGAGACTTATGGCTAACTGTTGGGCAGAGTGCATGGAATCTTATGTAAGAAGTGGGAAATAGTAAGATCTGGAGAGGACAGGAACCCCACAAGGAGAGCAACAGAACCAGAAACTTTGAACACAGGTGTCTTTCCAGAGACTCATACTCCAACCAAGTACCAGGCATGGAGATAACCTAGAACCCCTGCACAGATGTGGCCCATGGCAGTTTAGTGTCCAAGTGGGTTACATAGTAAAGGGAAGAGAGACTGCCTCTGACATAATCTGACTGGCCTGCTCTTTGATCACCTCCCCCTGAGGGGGGAGCAGCCTTACCAGGCCACAGAAGATGACAATGCAGCCACTCCTGATTTGATCTGATAGACTAAGATCAGAAAGAAGGAGAGGAGGACCTCCCTTATCAGTGGACTTGGGGAGGGGCATTCGTGAAGAAGGGGGAGGGAGGGTGGGACCAGGAGGGTAAGAGGGAGGGACTTATGGGGGGAAACAAAGTGAATAAAGTGTAATTAATAAAATTAAAAAAAAATTTGGTCCAGTTTCTTAAAATTGTAGAGATTAAATTTTTGTAACATTTTTTCAGGTTAAATTTATATTCAAGATCTTAAAAATAAAGAGATCCTTGCAATTATCTGAATGAATTTATGTATTTATAAACTGATTTTTTTTCTGTGTTATAACATCACATTATTATATGGAAAAACATAATTTTTTCATTCACCCTTTTACCTCTTAAAGTTGCTGTCTTTAACTCAATGCTAGTTTATCACATGAGATCTATGTTGGTACTCTCTCTGGGCAACTTATCATGTAATGCCATTTGAAGCTTAGCTTGTGTACTGTGCAGAGTGGGGCATACTTGTCATCTCAGCACACAGAAGGTTAAGACAACAATTGAGACTTTGGGCCTCTGATACGCTGTTAGGTAGACTCTTTCAGAGGCCCTCTGTGGTAGGCTCCTATCCTGTTACTTGTTTTCTCTTACTTCCAATGTCTATCCCATTTGTCTTTCTAAGTGAGGATTGATCATCTTACCCCAGAACTTCCTTCTTGTTTACCTTCTGTATGTGTACAGAATTTAGTATGTTTATCCTATCTTATAGGTCTAGTATCCACTTATGAGTGAGTATATACTATGTGTGTCTTTCTTTTTCTGGGATACCTCACTCAGGATGATCTTTTCTAGATCCCACCATTTGCCTGCAAATTTCATGATTTCCTTGTTTTTAATTGCTGAGTAGTATTCCATTGTGTAAAAGTACCACCGTTTTTGTATCCATTCCTCTATTGAGAGACATGTGGTTGTTTCCAGGTTCTGGCTAGTATGAATCGATGCTGAGATTCATAACCAAACCTTGGGCAGAGTACAAGGAATCATATGAAAGAAGGGAGAGTCAGTAAGACCTAGGGAGGACTGGAGCACCACAAGGACCGAATATATCTGGGCACAGTGGTCTTTTCTGAGACTGATTTTCCAACCAAGGACTATGCGTGGTGATAACCTAGAAATCCTGCTCAGACATAGCACATGGTAGTTCAGCATCCAAGTGGGTTTCCCTAATAAGGGGAACAGGGACTGTCTCTGACATGAACTGAGTGGCTAGCTCTTTGACCTCCCCAAGGGAGGAACAGTCTTGCTAGGTCACAGAGGAGGACATTGCAGCCAGTCCTGAAGAGACCTGATAATCTAGGGTCAGATGGAAGGGGAGGAGGACCTCCCCTATCAGTGGACTTAGAGAGGGGCAGGAAGAAGATGAGGGAGAGAAGGTGGGATAGGGAAAGAATGAGGGAGGGGGCTACAGGTGGGATATAAAGTAAATAACCTTTAATTAATATAAAAAAGTCTATCTATGTATATATCTATGTATCTATCTATGTATCTATATATCTCTCTATGTATGTATGTATGTATGTATGTATGTATGTATGTATCTATCTATCTATCTATCTATCTATCTATCTATCTATCTATCTATCTACCTAAGACTTTGGGCCTATCCTGAACTATACAGGTAGACTCTGTCTTAAGTCGGTCAAGACAAAACTAGCAAAACAAAATGGAAATTCAATGACCATTGCAATTTTTTTCTTATCATATACACAATTGACCTAGAACTTATCATTTTCATCTATGTAGAATGATAATATGGAGTCTCAACCTCTAGATTGTTTTTTTGTGCTATTATTGTTGTTGCTGTATCAGGTACATCAAATGAGCCAATGTTGGGTACAACATCATGCAGCTTTGAGAGTTTTATACTTATCTCATTTATATCCAGTTTATACTAACACAATGTAGACTTCAGAAGATCCGGGTTTGAGAACGGAGTAATGTTTGTTTTTAGGTGCCCTATGGTAAGTAACATCATATTGTCACTTTTTAGAGATTTATTATTAACTTGAAATTTTAAACTCAGTTTTATTCCCTTCGTTTAACATTAGTGTAAAAGCTTGTTTTGACAAGCTTTTTTTTCTTTTAAAAAAGAAAAGCAATAAATCAAATAAAACTCATTTGATTTCTTTCATTATATATTTTGTTTTGAGCTATATCTGACTTCCTTAAATAGAGGTGTATTAAAGGGTATTTGGTTAACGTGTCTTATCTACCAAATTTTAAGCAAATGGGATGTCCTCTTTATTCTTTTTTTTTTTTCAAAAAGGAATTCATTGAGTGACTCCTGCACTAAGTTTTCACTGTTCATACTAGTTGCGTTTTAGAAGGCATACATTGTGCCTCAATTAATTAATGATTGATCATCCCTTTTAAGGGGAATACAGAGTTGGGTTAATGTGATCTTTCATTTATTACAATACGTCAATACAAATATAACATTATGTCAGAAAAAGTCCCTGTTCCCCTTATTAGGGTACCCACTTGGATACTGAGCTACCAAAGGCTACATCTGAGCAGAGGTTCTAGGTTACATCCATACATAGTCCTTGTTTGGAGAAACAGTCCCATAAAAGACCCCTGTGCCCAGATATATTTGGTCCTTGTGGAGCTTCTGTCCTCTCCAGGTCATATTAACTCCCCAATTTTTTATGATTTCCTTGACCCCCCCCCCCGGGGGAGGAACAGCCTTGTTAGGCCACATAGGAGGACTTTGCAGCCAGTCCTGAAGATACCTGATAATCCAGTATCAGATGAAAGGGGAGGAGGTCATCACTTATCAGTGGACTTGGAAAAGGACAGGGAGATGAGGGTGGGAAGGTGGGATTAGGAGGGAAAGAGGGAATGAGATACAGCAGGGATACAAAGTTAACAAACTGTAACTAATATTAAAAAAATTTAAAAAATTGGAAAACACAAAAAAGAAAAAAATATAACATTATTTTGTATGCATTTCCGTTTTAAATATCATCCAGTATTGATTAATTAGCACTGAATCTACTACAGTCAATAGCATTACAAAATATGTCTAAACATACCTTAACATCTAAACATGTTTTCTCAAAAGTACTTCACAGAATTTTGTATTTAAGAGTGCCACAAAACTATTAGCTAAATGCTTAGGTGCAACTCTAAGCAGTAACAAAAATATACATAGAAAGTATTTTTTAAGTGTGAATGTGAGTTGAAAGAAGAAGAAATGTGGGAATATCTATGAAAGAATAAGTAAAATTTTGATGCCTTTCTCAGAGCTGATATAAATAAATATATATATAAAACTCTTGTTCTAAATGAATATGCATATATAAAAATCATGACTAATAAGGGCTAATTTTATATTTCTTAGAAGAGACTTGGTGCTAAATGTTCTCTGCAAAGACTCTAATGGCTCCATGCTGGTACTTTCATTGTTTTGTCCAAAAGGCCTTCCTGCCTCAGGACTGTGAAAAATCACTGAGATCAGTGCCTGAAGCTCTTGTTTCCAATAAAGAACACAAAATTATCTCTGAAATACACAGTGTACACTTTCGACTTTCCAGTGTTCCAAAGTCTAGCAATTCATGAGGAAGTTCAGTCTATTTGTCAAATAGATTATAGCAATGAGAGTTAATCAATAATTCATATCTATTTAAAAAAGAAAAGCAATAAATCAAATAAAACTCCAGTGCCCACTGCTTATATTTGTAATCCCTCTTAGTCTCACGGCAGCTGTATGACTGATTATATTTTTTCTTATTTTGCCAAACAGAAATTCAAGGCTCAAAAAGGTTACTCAACTTGCATATGACTTCATAGATCAGAACAATGGGAGGGAGTAATAAAGGCCCCCTTCACTGCTGCGGGGCTGATGGCCTCACCTTCTTTCTGTGACAGTGATTAGGGCCAGTTTCATTGACTCGGTGACAAAAAATATTTTTATTTTTCTTGTCCGTAATTTCACAATATTTTGCTACTTCTTGATATTGTAGTTTACTCTGTCAGCTTTAAAATCTGTAAAACAGGAAGGTTATTTTCTTTGAGAAAGTCATGAAATAATTTTCTATAGTCTCATATTCAGGAACATGTTGTTTTCTTAGAATGAAATATTACATCATATGCATAAATGATATATTCTCAAATATTTAGCAACATCTATCTCTTCAATGAGGCCTTTTATCTTTTCTATTTGTTAGCACGTATAAATACAATGTTAATGATACATGAAAAACGTTCTTATATTTTTGTATTTCTACTTTAAACAAATATACAGCTATATACTCATATACAAGCAAAGCTTTTAAGTTCTGTGTTACTTAAATCTAGAAATACCACAATAATTCATTTCAAATATAATAAACTTGTTATTTTGGATTAAGATAGCAAAATCAGTTTTTTTAGAATTGTCAATTATGTGCACAAAAACATTCTTATTTATAATCATAGCCCAACTGTCAAAATACATGTATTTTCTCCTCAAGTCCATTATTAATTGTTCATTAGCACTAGTGTCCTCAACAGCAAAGGACCAAGCTTGAAATAACCTGTTGAATTCAGTTTCTATACCTGTTTACTTTATTAGAAGAGAAAGGCTGGGTTCGAAGTTCTGAACATTTGTGTTCTTGAGGATTAAAAACTTGTTAATCTGTGAAGTATTTCCTTAACTTTGTGTAGTAACTCTACACCACAGGGGTGTCACAGAAGTATTGGGAGAAAAGTTTACTTTATAATTAAATTTATGAATCTATTTAATCAGGTCAAGGAAGGCTTAGAAGCCTGTTCTTGGTGTGTCGGTGAGGGTCTGTCCCTAAGGGAGGTGGCATACATCAGTGTGTTGGCAGGGAAAATCTGCCCTCATTATAAGTAGACAGCATCTAAATGGTCCCTGGACAGGAACTGGAGGCAATAGAAACGAATTTCTTCTCTTCCAGTGCTTGAACAACATCTTTCTTCACCTTCCTTTTGACATCAGATGTATAAGCTATCTGAACTTTGAGCTCGAGTGGCTATACAAGTCTTCAAGGTTCTCTGGACTTTGAGTTATGCTTAAAGTTAATCTGCTATCCTTCTGTGTCTGACGTCTTTGCTGTGAACTGGGCTGTGCTATCCACCTGTCAGAGTTTAGATAACTAGCTGTGATGCTCAGCTTCTGTGGGCTTGTGAATCCCTCTAACAGCATTTCCACATACCTCTATCTTCTACCTATCAATCATCAGCTTATCTAATATTTTTATATAATTATATATATAATTATAATAATTTATCAATCATCAGTCTAGCACTCTATCAATCAATCTATCAATCTATCATCTTTCCATTGTTTTGGCTGTAATAATAATAATAATAATAATAATAATAATATTCTTTATTGTTTTTGCATGCTTTTAAGTATTATTTAATAACTATATTTATTTTGAATTCTGTTTTGTTCAACTAATTACAATAGCACCAGTTTTATCTATCATAAATTTTATCTTTCATTTGTACATAGTACATTTCTTTATTGAGAGGAAATTATATACCTGTCCTATAATGCTTCTTCTTGAACTTTTTACTAATTAATTTTAAAATTGACTTCCCATGTAGATGTAAAAGTAACTTTTATTCACCCAAGGTAATCCACATTTTGGAGGATTATTGTCTCCTTCTGCTAACATAGGTCTAGTACTGGAAGCTTCTTGCTTCCGTATAGTTTAATCTAGGCCTAGAGTGCTTGCAGCCACTAGAATTTACAGCCTGTGTTGGATAAGCTCACCCTTTCTAGTTCTTTCTGAACTCTTACTGGCTGGTTTAACACAGGCATTCTGGCTCAAACTCCTAGATGACTGATTCAATTTGGATTTTCCCAGTTTCTCACTGAATTGCTCTGGTTGGCCTCAAACTAACTGTATCAATCTATTCTAATCTTCTGGCTCCTATTCATTCTGTGGCCTTTTCTGTCTTCACCTATGACTAGTTCTTTCTTCAACCTCTCCCTGTAAAACTCACCCAGTAAAAACTGCCTGTGAATTCCAGGAACTGAATTGCCACAAACTCAACTCCATTGGATGACCTCTCAACTGAACTGCCTGAATAGCACTGACTAGGATTTAGAGATCTGAATGCCTCTGTCTCCTGAGCGCTGGGATTAAAGGCATCTACCACCACACCTGGACCTAACTTTTTGTTTACCTGAAACTTGCTCTATACCAGGTTGGCCTTGAACTTCTCTGTTTTGGGATTAAAGTGTGTTTGTATTTCATTTAGATCACACAGAGCTAGAAAGTCTTTGTATTTGATCTCTTGCCAGAGTACCATGTTCTGATTGAAATTCCTCTACACGTCGACTGATATTTTCCTGGTTTGGTCAGAAGATGATAGTCCCTCAATACCATTATTTATTTAGATGCTCAAATTGAAGACAATTTGAGAGCAATGGAATCTTTTCAGTGTGGCTCATAGGTGCTTAGTGAGTCTCATTTATATCGTTTGCATTTTCCTCTTCACAGATATAAAATTATTCCACTTTCATGTAGCCAATGGGGGGAAAATCTACTTTAATGTGACTTTTGTTTTCTGCTCTCATGGGATAACCTATCTACTCAAAGAAATGTACCTTATATTAGAACTTAGATTTTGGCTTCAAAAAGGGCACTGTTCTTTGAATATTATTAATTACAAGTCTTCCGGGGGGGGGGGGGACAAAAATGTTTCTTATAATGGTTGTGAAAACTATTCTCATATGTTATCTGAGAGCTTGGTGCATTTTCTTGATTTTAGTCACCTTTTTTCTTACTATAGTAGCACATGCCATTTAGGATATCAATGTCTTTTCTCTGTTTCTTCATCATCTTCACAGATATTAATATATCTCTATCCTTCATTGGTTGCTAGACTCAAGTATATTTAAATGTGATTGTGCATTCAAATCCTAAAAACATACTCCTTGTGGACCTTTAAACCAAGGATATGAATAAGAAATCCCGCTTTTCCATATGTCAAGCCAAAACACAAAGATATAAGTAAATAAAACATTTGAAATACTGACAAAGCTGAACCCAGCAGTCTCATTTGAACTGATCTAACAATCCACCAGATTTTTACTTATGGGACAGCAACTTAATCACATGCCAGACCAGCTTCTTTTTATTATGCCAAAGAATGTGGAAATGATATGATTCCTGACAATCCTAAATAGTATAAACTAATCATTTCAGTTACTTAACATTTTACAATCCAAAGAATAAGCAGCTATATATATATTGTTACTTTCAAACATTTTACTTAAAACACACCTAGTAACATGTTTAGTTGAATGTTTTCAATTCATATGAATCAGAACCACCACTGTGTTTATCCTCTTATTCCATTAGTTGAATATTCTGTCTGCTTGTGAGAGAGGACTTTCTTCTTTCTACATCTGAGGTGCTCTGCTTGGAAGGCAGAGGGTAGACAAGTAACCTGATTCACTCTTTCCTTTAAAGCACTGCAACAGACCAAGTGAAAACTCGGTATTTTTTTTGTGGATAGAATGTATTTGATCCCTTCCAGAGATCATGTTGACATTTGGATTTTGGGCGTGGGGAAATGGGTGAACGGGTAGATTACATGTGTCACAAACATGAATACTGAAGTTTGGATACCAAACTTCCCTAAGACCCAGGAAAGCGTGGGCTCCAGCCAGTGGTTTCAGTCCTTGGGAGGCATAGGAAGGAGTTCCCAGGCAGAACCTGGCTGGCAAGACTAGGCAAAGCATTGCTCAGGGTTACTTGGGGATTTAGGTATTAAAGAGGGGAGTGATCAAGAAAGGGACTCAGGCTCTGGTTGACTGTATGCACCCCTACCTCCCCCCACACACATAGGAATATGCATACATACAAACACATATAAATGTATTAAAATATTTCTCAATGTAACTTTGTTACCTTCAAAAGATGATGAGTAAAGAGAGATTAATATAATTGTGAGATTGAATTAGTGCTTCTGAGAGCAGGTGTCACAAACCCATACCACACTAAGACACGTTCCAATTTCTCCTATGTCGTGATGTAATGTGGGGCACTCGTCAGATATAGATGCCCAGTCATGGATATCTACTTTTAGGTACACTGAAATAAATAAATGTACTTTCCTTTTTATTTACCAGTTTTATATATTGTTATTTCAACATAAAAAGCCATCACACACACACACACACACACACACACACACACACAAACATACACACAAGCACAGTCATGCATTTACACATGACATGGGGCTGAGGAAGGGAAAGAGCGAGAGAGTGAGAGGAAGAGAAAGAAAGAGGTTGAGGTAAAGGCCTAATAGGTCCATTGTAACAAAATTATGCCTTAGGGGCTTTGAATTCCTGTGGATGGATAGGCAGAACAGAGAGAGTTGGGCACATGCTGGATAGCCCAGTAGAGAGTCAGCTTCTGGAGCTGTAGCATGAGTCTGAGTAGATTTGTTTTTGTTCGTTTGTTTCTACATTTATTTTGAATATATTTTACTGACAATAAAATAACCAGTTTAATATTTTGTAAGAAATCTCTGTATTGCTGACACATAATTAATTTAGGTACAAATCAGTCTCTAAATTCCATATGCAAAATGCTATAAAATAAAAATATTTCCATTTAAAACATAGTATGCCATTCATCGAACAAGAAAATATGTACAATTATGGTTATTAATTATGTAAATACTATTGAATTACATTCAGCATAAAATAAGCCTGGATAGGGCACCCTGTCTGTTCTGAGTGAAGAACATTATACATGTTTACACCTGAAAGTTAAACCTTCTCAGATTAAAAAAAAAAATATTCTAACAAGTCAAGAGCTGAGTAGATGCACAGAGTTTGCGGCCGTTTTGAAAACACTGTTGATGTCTACATAAGTCCATGTTCCAGAAAGCAGGCTCATCAGTCAGGAAACCTTGAAGAAAAGCTACATTCAGGGCAACTACAGACCCATCCCTTTCCTTTTTCCTTTCACCTAAGGCCTTGTGTAACCTCAGCTGTCTGGTGCCGTTTAACATTTTTATGCTAATAGAACAAATTCTGAAGATCAGAAAGAAAAATGTCAGGTGAGAAGCATTCAAAAATACCAACACTGTGGACTGTCTCCAGGGACTGGTCGCAGTCTGTATACAAGCAGGGACCACGAGTGACACACACTAACATTCAAAGCTGTACAGAGGTACAGCTATTTGCGAGAAAATGTAATTCCTGTATCTTCAGCACTGCAGAGAGGCAGGCAAGAGGTCCTAAGTTTGAAACCACTTTCTTCTCCGTTGAAAGACTCTGTGAAAAAAGAAAAACAAGAAGCTAGAAATAGAGGAAGATGTACTTTCATTGCTCTGTGGCTTGATTTATTTTCAGTGGGTGTTTTGGGGCCTCACTTTAGTGAGTTTCTAATTTCAAATCAGAGACTTAAAATCTAGGAAGAAAGTGCTTATATTAAGTACAGATGTTTCATATAATGAGCCTTTCTTAAGTTAGCTAGAGAGAATTTTAGAATTCTACACAGAAAATTATATGGGATTCCAGTAGGTGTACCTGTGAAATAAAATGCCTTTCACTTTCTTGCCATTTAGCTCAGTCCCATAGGACTTAATTGATTTTAAAAATAGAGTTAAACAGAATACTTTTCCAATTCCTTTAATTTATTTTAGGTTATGTATTCACATATGGAGCTACAAACATCCATAATGGTACAGTTGAATACAAAATGAGAGCCCAACAACTACATTTAACAGCAGGTGATTTTGTTAAGATTTTATTATTCATCTGACACAAAAATAATTATTAAAGACAAGTCATGGACATAATCATAAATTACGTATAACAAATTATTATTTTCCTGAATTGATATGTTCAAACTCTGATTTCCAGCACTCCAGATTGTAACTTTATGTGAAGATGGGTCTTTAAAGCAATTAAATTAAAATTATTTTAGTAAGTTGGCTCGCTTTTGGCTGATGGTCCTATAAGAAGGCATTGGGACTCACAGAGGTAGGAAGTCTGTTATAGAGGACAGACCGCCATGTTCACACACCAGGAAGGTTACAGTCTACAAGGCAAGGAGGCTATAGCAGACCACACAGGGCTACTCTGACAATTTCCTGTCGTTTTTGCCACCTAGGCTGTGGTATTGTACTAGTTCACCTCCCTATTTGTATGAACCTTCTTTTACAAATAACACTATACAAACAAACTATCCATTTTTACAAAAGACATTTAACTTCATACTTAAAAGTAATTTGATATACCATAAACTTGACACAATGACAATTTCTTAGCTTTTTTCCACAATAATTGCTCTAGTTTCTTTTTTTTTTCTATTAATCTGAAATACTTTTGGTGACTCAATTTAGAAAATATTTTATGCAGAATATTAAACTGCTACTAAAAAGTAAAAACAATAGTAAGTTACTACCTTGCAAATCAAGGTTTATGAATATATATTAGGATCATAAGATATGATTTTGCAGTTGTTACGGGTTGTTTAAATACATGGTTCATTTAGCAAAGTACACAAATAAGCGAAGCCTAAGAGATCTTGGCGCTCATAACTCGTAATGTATAAATCACTGTCGACAGTCTAGAATATGCATGAGGTAAGCCTGTGAAATATGTAATGTGAGCAATAAAATATGCAAAATCAAGAGCTAAAGTATATAGCTTAGTCAGTAAAACTTGGCAAGCATAGTGATTAAACAATTTATTAAAACAGCAAAATATGCAAAAAGGAGCAAGCAATCTTATTTACTAAATTGTGGTATTGGATCAACAATAGATAACTCCAGAAGGTTTGATTTGAAAAGCAAGCTATTTGAATGATCTATGCTGCTCTGTCAGCAGATTATATACCTCAATCATTGAGCTCTATGAAAAATTAATTGGATAAGTACAGAATTTTATGATTGCAACAGAAGAAATTCATTGAGATAGTTAAGAGTTTATGTGCATGATTTTAAAATCTTAAATGGCATCTTAAAGGGTTTTGCTATGTACTTTTATTAGATTCTATCTACATTTTACCCTCCCCGTTTGATAAATGTTTGCTGACAGATGAAGTAGGCTGTAAAATTTAAACCTTGAATAAATAATAATAATAATAATATGCTTTGATAGTATCATATAAAATTACTACCTATTAATTGATACCATATTATCTCTTCACTCATATAAAATTAGACTGAAAATATGAAACAACTGTTGTCAGAAAATGAGAACAGGAATTGTAGGAGAAAGCAGAAATTCAGTGAACAGAAGACTAGAGATAGTCTCAGATTAGGAACTTGATCTAACCACGAAACACCAGTGGGGACAAAGAATACCCTGATATCCCTGAGCTGAAGACAGAGTTCACAGATCACACCAGCTGGAGCACAAGGCAGACAGAAAGCTAACTGTGTTGAGAGGTGACCCTAAATCCTGTGAACAATCCTGCAAGGATTAGTAACGATTTTATTCTAGAAGTCTAAAGAATTTGGGTAGCTGTCAGACATGGGAAGCCATACAGAAATTTCAAAGCTTGGATCCTGGAAAAGAGAGCAGTATTCTCTATTGAGATTATTCTCTACTGTTACTTATTTAATTGATGATTCTGACTCCATTTGACAGTCTAAAAAGAAAATAGTGGCTTTGACAAATCCAGCAGCATTAAAAGGCTTCAAAACTTTCAAGACCAACAACAACAAAAAAATGCAAAATTATATAGCTGATGAGTCTGAGATTCATTTGGCATCAGGAAACCATGTTGAATCACAAGACTTTCAGCACAGCCTTCGTTCAGAACACACAACATGCACACACTGAACTGTATGCCCCACCAGGATGCACAATGCTATTGAGAACAGCTAAAAGGGGGAGTTGGTATGGCGTGGAAAGGATAGGAGCTCCACAAGGACCACATATATCTGGGCACAGGGGTCTTTTCTGAGACTGACACTCCACTGAGGACCATGTATGGATATAACCTAGAACCTTTGCTCAGATGAAGCCCGTGGTAACTCAGTAACCAATTGTTTTCCCATAGTAAGAGGAACAGAGACTATTTCTGACCAGGAACTCAATGGCTGGCTCTTTGACCTCCCCACTCCCCAAGGAAGGAGCAGTCTTGCTAGGCCACAGAGGAGGACTTTGCAGCCAGTCCTGAAGATACCTGATAAAACAAGGTAGATGAAAGGGGAGGAGGTCCTCCCCAATCAGTGGACTTGGAAAGGGGCAGGGAGGAGATGAAGGAGGAAGGAAGGGTTGGGGAGGAAATGAGGGAATGGAATACAGCTGGGATACAGAGTTAATAAACTGTAACTAATAATAATAATAAAAAAGAGAACAACTTGGGACACTGACTCGAATTCAAGACAAGAAGTGATGAAGTACATATTATCTCTTCTTACAAAAAATAATAATTAAACAAAGGAAGACACATATTCCAAGCATTTTCTTACCATCATTCTTTCTCATGCCAAAAACAAATTAGTATATTTTTGAATTGGTTTGTGTTAAGATGTTTGATACTAAACATCTAAAGATATTACTTCAGTTGCTGATGTATTTCCTAAGAAATAATTGCAGAGACTGAAGCACCAATGAGGAACCATGCGTGGACTGGACCTAGGAACCCAAAACAGATGTAGCAGGTGAGCAGTTCATATGGTTTCCCTAGTAAGGGGAGCAAGAGCTGAATCTGCCATGGACCCTGTTGCCTGCTTTTCTGTTGATTAGTTTTCTCTGGTAGGGATATCTCGCCAGTCCACATGGGAAAGGAATGTTCTTAGTCCTGATGCAACTTGAAATGCTGGGGTGGTGGAAGGCTGCTTCTCTTCTCTGAGGAGCAGGAGAGGGATAATAGGGAAACAGGGACAGAAGGTGGGATGCAGAGGACAGGAAGGAGGGGACTATGACTAGGATGTAATGTGGATAAATAAAAATTAAAATAAAAAAATTTGCTTTGGGTTAAAGACAACTTCCAACATTTTTGTGTGTGAATTTAATTTATTTATTTACTCTCATACATTATATCCTAACCGTTACTTCTCCCTCTTTTCCTCCTAGTTCCTTTCCACCTCCCCTCTCCCCACTCCTCCATTTCTCTTATTTTATCTATCATCTATGTATGTATGTATGTATATGTGTGTATGTATGTATGTGTGTATGTATGTATATATGTATGTATGTGTTTATGTGTGTGTATGTATGTACTTAGCTATGTATCTATGTATCTATCACCTATCTAGCTATCATGCATGCATTCATGCATGTATGTATACATGTATGTATCTATCTTTCTATTATTGTGATTCTAGGTCAGAGTATTATTTCTTTCAAAATATTAAGCTGTGATGAGTTATTCATGGTCGTTTAAAAACATGTATATTTCTTATACATTGTTTTATTTATTTGGGTTGTTTAGATAATATTTAACTATTGGTTTCTGGGAATATCAACTTATTCTTAAAAAGTAAAATAATCCACATCCTCTCCAGCATGTGTTTTCACCTGAGATTTTGATCTTAGCCATTCTGATGGGTGTAAGGTGAAATCTCAGGGTTGTTTTGTATTGCATTTCCCTGATGACTAAGGACATTGAGCATTTCTTTAAATGTTTCTCTGCTATTGAGAATTTTTTAGCTCTGTACCTTTACTTTGAAGCTTGGCTGAATGTTATTTATTTTTCTTTTTTAAAATTTATTTATCTTTTTATTAATTATAGTTTATTCAGTTTGTATCCCAATTGTAGCCCCCTCCCTTGTCCCCTCACAATTTCACCCTCCCTCCCTCTTCTCCCACCATGCTCCTCTCCCAGAAGACCTGGAGGTGACAGGAGTTACACAAGGAAAGAAAAACAAACAAACAAACAAACAAAAAGTCTGTGCACAGAGATATTTTCTGAGACTGATACTCCAACCAAGAACCATTCATGGAGATATGCACATATGTAGCCCATGGCAGCTCAGTGTCCAAGTGGGTTCCCTAGTAATGGGAACAGGAACTGTATCTGACATGAACTCAGTGGCCTGCTCTTTGATCACCTCCCCCTGAAGGTGTTTCAGTCCTACCAGGCCACAGAGGAAGACAAAAGAGACACCCTTGACAAGACCTGATAGACTAGGATCAGATGTAAGGTGAAGAGGACCTCCCCTGTCAGTGTACCCCATTTTTTAATAAGATTACCTGATTTATTGCTTTTTAACTTCTTGAGTTCTTTATATATAGTGGATATCAACCCTCTGTCAGATAGGGCTGGTGAAGATCCTTTCCCATTCTGTAGGCTGTTATTTTGTTCTGATGACAGTGTACTTTGCTTTACAGAAGCTTTTCAGTTTCATGAGGTCCCATTTATTGATTGCTGATCTTAGTGCAAATCAATCTGACGCATTCTCAGAAAATTAGGAATAGTGCTACCTCAAGATCTAGTTATACCACTCCTAGGCATATGTCCAAACTATGCTCAAGTTCACAACAAGGATATTTGCTCAACCAAGTTCGTAACAGTTTTTTTCTTAATAACCAGAATCTGGAAACAACCCAGATGACCCTCAACTGAGGAATAGATACAGAAATTGTGGTACAATTACACAGTGGAATACTACTGAGCAATTAAAAACTAGGAAATCATGGAATTTGCAGGCAAATGTTGGGAACTAGAAAAGATCATCCTGAGTGAGGAATCCCAGAAGTAGAAAGACACACATGATATATACTCACTTATGACAGGAAATTAGACATGTAATATAGGATAAACATACTAAAATCCGTACACCTAAATAAGCTAAACAAGAAGGAGGACCCTGGGTAAGATGATCAATCCTCACTCAGAAAGGCAAACAGGATGTATATCGGAAGAGGGAGAAAACAGTGAAGAGGACAGGAGATAAAAGACCTGGAGGGGACAGGAGATCCACAAGGGGAGCAACAGAACCAAAAATTCTGGGAACAGAGGTCTTTTCTGAGACTGATACTTCAACCAAGGACCATGCATGGAGATAACCTAGAACCTCTGCAGAGATGTAGCCCATGTCAGCTCAGTGTCCAAGTGGGGTCCCTAGTAAGGGGAACAGCGGCTGTCTCTGAGGTGAACTCAGTGGCTGGTTCTCTGATCATCTCCCTCTGAGGGGGCAGAGCAGCCTTACTAGGACACAGGGGAAGATAATGCAGCCTGTGTTGATGCAACCTGATAGGCTAGGGTCAAATGGAAGGAGAGGAGGACCTCCCCTATCAGTAGACTTGGAGAGGTGAATGGGAAGAGACAAGAGAGGGAGGGTGGAGTTGGGAGGGAATGAAGGAGGAGGCTATAGCTGGGATATAAACTGAATAACTGTAATTAACATAAAAAATTAAAAAAAATGTAAAAATAAAAAAACACAAATTAATTAAAAATATCAATCCTGAAATACATCAATCCTGAAATCCTAGAGGTCAAATATGGAATTATGATTTAATGCTTATACATAATAAGCAATCCATCTTTTAGTATACATGCTTACTTCCTTCTGTTATAAAATAGTATATATATATATATATATAATTTGTTTTGAAATAAATTTATTTATATTGTGTTTTAGCAATTATTTTATACTGCCATTTTACACTTGTATAAACAAAAATTTTGTAAAAATTACTCTGGCAAAGAGGATATGAGTAGAAGTAGTGTAAGCAGTCCTACTGGACAGCATGAATTGGAAAGCTGAACTTGGCCTCAACAAGGCATGCAGATTGTGACTGTCTCCCGACAAATGGCAGAGCATCACACAGTACCTTGTCCTTTCCCCAAACTCATGCAACAAAATTAATAATACATCACAAGAATGTATGAATAAAAATTTTTAAGGGAACAGTATAAAACAGGTTTTTAAAAAAATTATGAGAAATTTTAGTATGTTTATCCTATATTATATGTCTAATATCCACTAATAAGTGAGTATATACCATGTGTGTCTTTCTGCTTCTGGGATTCCTCACTCAGAGTGATCTTTTCTACTTCCCACCATTTGCCTACAAATTTCATGATTTCCTTTTTTAGTTGCTGGATAGTATTCCATTATATTCACCTAAAGAAGCTAAGCAAGAAGGAAGACCCTGGATAAGATTATTAATCCTCACTCAGAAAGGTAAATGGACAGACATGGAAGAGCGAGAAAACGGGCAACAGGACAGGAGCTTACCACAGAGGGCCTTTCAAAGACTCTACCTAGCAAGGTATTAAAGCAGATGCTGAGACTCATAGCTAAACTTTGGGCAGAGTTCAGGGAGGGGGAGATAGAAAGGCCTGGAGGAGACAGGAGCTTCACAAGGAGAGAAACAGAACCCAAAAAAACCTGTGCACAGGATACTCTTCTGAGACTGATACTCCAACCAAGGACCATTCATGAGATAACCTAGAACCCCTGCACAGATATAGCCATCTCTTGCTTTCTCACTCTTTCTCATCCCATTTCTCTGTATCCCTATATTTCCCACTGTGTTTTAGCAAACTTTTCTTTGAGAATTTGGGTTTAGACCACCATAGTGGTTTGGTAGATTTCTTTTAACCTATCGGTAATAGGGAACACCATTACATGTTAGTATTGAGGAAAAAAAAATGAAAATCAGAAGCCTTCATTTGTTAAAAATATGTAGAAAATGATTAATAGAAAATTACTCTGAGAATTTCATATAAAGCCACATTAAGTCAGCTATTAATAAATACACATGCAACAGAACATTTAGAATGCAATCTGAAAATTACAATAAACAAACATAAAAAAGTCAAATAAAATATCACTAAGTAGGATGAATAGCAGTCTGGATATTGCAGAAGAGAAGTTCAGTCAGTAATTAGATCTGGTCAATTGTTTGTGAAACATTACCTATGTTTGTGCTGTTTATGGAGACGGCGGCTGGGAATAATGCCGAATGGGACGTTCTACCTTTCTCAAATCAGTTTAGAAGGATTTTTCTCTTCTACATGGAAAATAATTGGAGGTAAAGTTTGAAAAAAATATGCTCAGAAATGTTTTTGTGATACATTTGAAATGAAGTAGAATATTGTAATCAATATGAAATACAAACGTATGCATCTGACAAAATAATAAAGCTATCCAATTTATCACATGTGGTTTAGAAGAGTTTTGAAAGCCAGGCAACATGGCAAATTCCTGTATTCCAAACTCAATAAAAGGTTGGAAGTTTTTAGTTTTATGGCATCTCAGGGTATATAGTAGAACTTTGCCTCAACCCACAATACCAACACACACACACACACCCAGAAAGAGAGAGAGAAGTTCAGAAACAGTGAGTTGTCTTTTCTAGATTAATTAACAGACAATAAGTATAAGAAAGTTAATTTTTCTTTTCTAAAATATCTTAAAAGCATACCATACATCATGAAATATTATTGGTGTTAGAAATTGTGTGGTAAACCACAGAGTCAGAAATGTCAGATTTAATGGGGTTGTTCCATTAATGAGATTTGTTAAAAATCTGTTTTTTTCTTCTTGTGAGAATTTCCATTTTTTCACATATGTGAAAAGATACAATTGTAGGAGCAAATTGGATAAGAGTAGAATCATAATGGAATTAGTTATTGATGTTGTCACAGCATAAGTTGAAAACAATTGGCCAATTTAGCTTATAAAAAAACAGATTCCCTTTATAAAAGAAGAGATTTCCTTCTGTGGAACAGCTTTTCTGAACAAAGTACTACAGCTTAAGAACGGCTCCATGACATACACAGTCCTCACTCATCTGCTTTCTTATTCAGAGATAGGATGAACCCTCTCTTGTCATTTTTAAGAAAAAGAGCTAATCAACGGCTCGGTGGTCCAGGGAACTCATCACTCTTGGATAGGACTCCAATGTGGAATTTTTGTAATAGCTGTCACTAACTCCATCTCTGCAAGTGTCTGTGCTTTCTGCCGGGCTCTGTGAGCATCTGCACACATGACACATACACAGACAGACACACAGAAAATACACACACATACTCAGGTTTACACACACATACACACAATTAACTAATTTAAGTTGAGACAGATACACTTTTGTCCTATACTTGGACATACTGTAAAGAGCCTTTTTAGCAGTTACTGCTAAAAAAAAAAATGACAGCAACCCCTCAATTATAAAATATGAGTAAAAGGAAAATATAGCTTAAATTGTAAACTTTGTGTGCTAGAATTTTTTGAAGCGAAATCATTGATGTGTAAAGACATCAGCAGGCATCCTTGAACATTTTAAAAGAATGGAAATTAAGAAACTTCAGAGAAGAGGGCACTTGGGTAACGGAGATCTTGCCACTGTGAGAACAGTGTAAGAAACTGAGGGAACATTTGACCTGGATTGGGTCAGCAAATAAAGGCCATGACATCATTCCTGAAGAGAATAGTCTTCAAGAAAGAGGGTGTCTAAGGAGGATGATGGCTCATTCCTGTAATTCCATGACTCAGAGACCTGAGGCTACAGGATCTCAACATTTTTAGGCCAATTTGGTCTTCATGGTGAACTTCAGTTGGAGGACCTTTTATCACCACAATTCTAACACTGACATAACCTTATGTAAACCTTGCAGAACTTTGCTGACCATTTGTTTTGGCTTATCTACCATAAGAAATAATTCCAGAGATTTTGATCTTAGAGGAGAAAATGGTTTCAGTGTGGTCAATATGTGTTTTGTGAAAAGTGAATTCAAAGTTAGTGCTATATCATCTAGAAAAATGATGCTAATCCCTTTGTTGCTGGAATTTTGACAAGTCTTTGTATGGTCCCCAGATGATAAAAGGGAAATCAGGTTCTTTTCTCAGGGTTAATCAATTAATGAAATAATTTAAAAATGAACTCAAACAGAAGCCTGAAGAAAATTTTATTGGAATTTGAAAGAAAATATCCCCATGGCAGGCAAGCTGTCAATCTTAGCAACCACCCAAAGTGTTAGAATACAGGTGAGAGATAGATAGATAGGTAGATAGATAGATAGACAGAGAGACAGACAGACAGACAGATAGATAGATAGATAGATAGATAGATAGATAGATAGATAGATAGATAGATTTTCTAAACTGGCATAGAGGACAATGACAACCACAAACAACCACATGATGGAGAGGGAGAGACTCTCTTTTGAGAGGAAAGTTTCAAGAAAGACTAAGAAGACACAAACCTTCAGAAAGGTAGACTAGGGCCAAACTGCTAAAGGAAGAGACAGAAAAAATAAAAACGAGAAGTTCATTGTGTCTTTCAGACATGAGCTTCCAAGAGATGCATAGAATCATCCAAACCTCAAGATGACCCTCAGGGATAGGGCTGTGGTGGAATTCTGGGAAGGAAATTTTTCTCATTAAAGGAAAACTATCCCATATTCCACTTTAATAGGGAACCCACCTCTGTAAGGTGAACCCACATTCCAAGGGGTGGTCCTTTGAGCATATGATTGACAGTTCTCCATTCAGGCAGGAGACTATTCTCTTGACTGGCGGGACTTTTTTAGTGGAACTTTATTTAATTATACACTAAAATGTTGATACGTATATGCATATGATTGTTTGGCTCAATAGTAAAAATACTCAAACACTTAATAACTTTTTCTCTTCAATTATTGTTTTTTTCACAACCTTACCAATGTGCTTTTACAGAATGATGGACTATAAAATGAACATTGTTTTTCTCTCAGATTTCAGACATGAAATATACATGTAATTTGAATAATATCCCAAATTTGTCTTCTCGTAGTGTCCTAGAATTTTAAAAACAAAATTTATATTTTTATGTGTATGAGTGTTTTGCCTGTATGAATACGTGTGGACCAATGTGCCGGTCTGCTGTCCTAGGAGAACTACAGATGCACAGGAGCTGGAATTACAAATGGTTGTGAGATATTGTTTGTGTGCTGGGAACCACACTCTAGTCCTGTTCAAGATTAGCAAGGGGTTTTAGCTGAATCATCTCTCTAGCTCCAGTTTTCTGGAATTTTAATGATAAAATGTCATGAACAATGTCAAAACTATTCAGCATATATGTGTATTCCTGAAAACACAAATAACACGGATGTGAAACATTAAAGAATGTGTGGGGGTTATGTGTGTGTTGTGATTTGTTTGTGTGAACCGGTGTATAGGAATGCACACCCATAAGCACGTATGTCACCAGAGAATGTCTTGAGTCCTCAACTACTACAACTGCCCTGGCTTGAGACATGTTTTTTGTTGTTGTTGTTGTTTTTTGTTTTTCCAGAAAGCCTGCCTTTGCAGCAAGTCCCAGCATGCCTTTGTCCCTCTTCTCACCAATTCTTGTCCACACTAGTGTGTGGGGTGATGCCAGATGTGAAGCCAGACACTTACATGTATAGTGTGGATCCAAACTGAGGTCCTCAGGCTGGTTAAATATTCTTACCTTCTCAGCCATTTTTTTAAGCCCCCACCTAGATGCATTTTGACGTGAAAAGAAAACCAGAGTAGATGAAGTATTTAGATGCTGGATTTTTCTTGATCGTTAATGCCATCAGCTGATTGTAACCATGCTTATTAAAACTATTAATTTCTAAATCCACTTCTAATATATTTTTATTGTTTTGTTCTATTCTTCTTTAAAAACCGGTGTTTCCTTTGTACTGAAATTTTGTCTAACACTGGTTGAGATGTTTGTACTTAGGACAACCTAGAACATTGCTTTGTATAGGAATATAAAATTCAAAGTGAACTATCTCTCTCCAGTTTCTTTTGAGTGGATAAATAAGGAACCATCTCATAAGAAAATGTGGAAACCACCTAAACTGTAGCCCTGACCAACTCTAAGAGAGTGATTTTAGATTAAGAGTCAAATCATCATCGTGGCTATGGTGTCTGTGATGATTGTCATTTCTTTCTAAAAACTCAAAGCAGCTTATTTTCAATGACACTATGTTTTAAATCTTATAGTAAATAAACCACACACTATCTTATATGAGGTAAATTAATTTGTGTTTACACTATATAACATTAAGAGTAGAGTTTTACTTCTTGCAGCAGATAGGAACAAATATAGAGACCCACAGCTAGACATTCTGCAAAGAAAGAGAGAAATCTGGGAACTCTCAGCCTTAAAGGTGATATGTCCATCCAATCCCAACCCTCAGAGCTCAGGGAAATTTACAGAAGAGGAGGTGGAGGAAGCATAAGATTTAGAGGGGATGGAGGATGACAGGAGAACAAAGTCTTCTGAACCAGCTAAGAAAAGTTCATAGGCCACTCACAGACACTGAAGCAGCATGCACAGGACAGACATGGGTCTATGTTAGGTCCTCTGCTTATGGATTATGGCTTTCAGTTTAATGTTTTCATGGGACTTCTGAGTATATAAAAATGTGTGTCTCTTTTCCTTCTGTTGGTTTGCCTTGAGCAACTTCAATGTGATCGTTTTTGTTTTATCTTGTGATGTTTTATTTTGTTATGTTTTGGTGTTATCTCTTACAAGTTTGTTCTTTTCCAATGAAAGACAAAAGGAGTGAATCTAGTTGAGAGGGAATGTGGGGAGGTACCAGGTGGAGTAGAGGGAGGAAAACTGTAATCAGGATATATTATATGCCATAAGAATCTATTTTCAATAAAAGTCAAGACAGGGGAAGAAAGAGTGGAGAACTCTTATAATATTGGGAAAAAAAGTGCCCTAGGTTTCAACGTTAAGTGTTCAGCACAGAGGATGATTTCCACTGCACACCATTTTATTTTATTAGCCATTGTTATGCTTAGCTACTTCCTATTTCCTCCAGTGTCTTCAACAGAGAGGCAAGATTAAAGCAATCCAAATATTTTTAGAAGTGGTCTGTATTAGAAATTAAAGGAAGTTTGATGGACTGAAGTCACAAGGTCTAATAGTGTTGCTTAATGATGGTGGGAAAATCATAACTACTGTAGGAAGGGCAATATAAATGCAAAATAGTCACTGCTGTGGTGAGAAGACGAAGCTGGAGCTACCTTTTGCTTTAACATTTTATGTTTGACTTCTCTGTTCTTGGCTGACCTGATAATGTAATAACAACATATCTGGTCCTCTCAATCTGCTGACATGAGCACCTCGTGTATTTATGTTTCTATTACACACAGTAAATAGAACTTGTCCGACAGTCCTCTATAGCCACCTTTTAACCCTGAGCTACTTTTTTAATAATGAAAACATTTTGAAAGAAAAATGAGATAGAGATCGCCGTGACTTCAGTGTCTAAATGCACAGTGCGTCACAGTTGTCACTGTGGCTTTGTTCTTGCAGAATTCTGAGAGTAGAGTGAAGACAGAAAAGACATAGCTGGCCCACCAGCAGATGGACACAGTTGTTTCTAAAGAGATGACCTCACAAGGCAAGTTGAAAAATCTCTGATGGTATGGGTCTTAAATTGTTTATTTTCAGTTTCACATGAAATAATGGTAACAACTTGTTTTATTAACATAGTTAGGGAATTTCAGTGGGATTTTTGTTATTTGCACTTATGAATATGTAACATTTAAATGAAAAAATTCCAGGCATTGTTATATATATTCTGAAATTGTGTTGGCAATTATCTAGCTGATGCTGAATGACACCTCAATTCCTTTAATTATGTAGTTTATTGCAATGCCTGACCTCTATTTTTGTCTGTTTCCTTTAGAGTACTTCTGAAAATTTTTTCTTTTATGATGGAGAAATAACCTTTGATTCCTGTTGCAATGAAAAGACAATGAGCTGCAGGGGATCAGACAGATATTCAAAACGTCAAACTAAAATTCTGAACATAAAGGGCTGATTTTTTAAAATCTTTTTAGCTATGCAAGTGGCATCTTGATCTCCAAATCAGAAAACTACAAATCACACGGTAATCAACACCCTGTTACTTCTTGACATAAATCTGAGTTTTCATAGAAGGCAGAAATTAAAATGATACCAAAGGGGGGAATAGACTTCTCCAATGATTAGTTCTGGCTCTTTGGTTCCATCTGGGATGATTTTTCAAATTACCGGCTTCAATAAGCACAGGGAATGTGCTACAAAGTGAGGAAGCCTGAGAGTCTAGACTTGTCAAGAAGACTTTGTGACACAGCACCATACACGACCTTGTGAAATATGCTCAGCAGACACTCATTCATGTCTGCCACAGTGATGTTCTTCATAAACCCAGCCATAGTGGAGAGTCAGGCCACGAAGGGTGGCATCCAGCAACTTAGGCCAACATGTCACACCAGGTTGTTCGAGCATTCCTGGTTTTCTTTTCTGAAAAGAAAATACATTTTGTAGTAGGATATCATGTTCTTTCCTGTGACGATTGATATAAAGGTAGATTTCCAGCTGATTCCACATTTTGGTGTGTGTATGTATGTGTGTGTGTGTGAGAGAGAGAGAGAGAGAGAGAGAGAGAGAGAGAGAAAGAGAGAGAGAGAAAGAGAGAGAGAGATTGTAAGAGGGTTTGCTCCTGTGAACTTATGCAGGTTGGAGGATGATGTCAGTTGTCTTCCTGTGTCTGAAGAGACCCTTCAAAGGAATATATAACCTTTGGTTGTGCTTCCTCTTGGAATAAGCTGGAGCCGCCTGTCTGAATATTGGCATTCATATGTAAGTGTTCTTCGTTGGGTGAGTTTGTTGTCTAAAGAGCCCACGAGGATAACTTGTGGTCCCATAAATTCTTTTCTTTATATGTTGTTAAATAACAAAATTCTTATATTGGGGAAGATTTCATACAATAATCTTTTCTAAAACTGGTTCAAATCGATAGAATAGACATTTTAGATGACTAGAGTTAAACTGTTCTGTGTGATAGTACTCATTCTCAGCGGGACCAGATCTAGAATTACTTGTGAAACAAGCCTGTGGTGAAGTCCATGTGGATGATCTTAGGTGAGTTCATCAAACTGGGGCACTGCAGCCTGGAAAGGAAGCTCACATCTCTTTCTCTTGAACTGAACGAAAAACAGCCATCAACTGTAGTGCATAAATAACCCCACTACTCTCTGCTTTAATGCCAAGGGAACAAGAAGACTATCAACTTCCAGTTCCCACCTGAGGGTCTGGGATAAACCTTAATCTGGGGTCTGAAATAAACATCTTCTCACTTTAGGTATTTTTGTCATGCTATCACAGCAACAGAAAAGAAACCATGAGACATGATGAGAAGAGGAGTAATAAACAAAATAACAATTAATAAAACCAAAGTATCAGATGGGGGGAGGGATATGAAAGAAAGATAGATGATATATTTAATAACATGCAGTCTCTGTTTAATAAAATTATTGCAATCCTCCAGGTGTGATGATGCACACCTTTATTCCCAGCACTTGGGAGGCAGAGGCAGGCACATCTCTGCAAGTTCAAGGCCACCTTTGTCTACAGAGTGAGTTTCAGGACAGCCAGGGCTGTTACACAGCCCTTTTCTTTTTTGCCTCAAAAAAGCAAAACAGAAATCATCATAATCCTTCTTGTCAGGATTTCTATAGGATACAAAGTCTTTAATATTTTTTTAATGTACTTCAACAACCCATTTTCTTCTATACATTTTGGGCTACTTTTGTTTGTTTGTTTCACATTTTCTTCATCTACAATTTCCACCCATAGCAACCATGTAAATTCCTTGAATTTATCATTCTCAAGATGAAAGTTCTTTATATAACTCACCAGTAGCCATGTCCACTCACAGGCCAGATTTCACGCACACACAAAAGTATCACCTTTGCAAGTTCTTTTGTGTCAAAACTGCATCATCTTTTTCCTAAGTGAACACCCTATACTGCCTTGTCAACCTATATTCTCTTTTTTTCCCAACTAGGTTTTTGGTATTTTCATTATGATTTGTTTTCTGGTCCTCATGAGTTCTTTGAGGACAAGGCTCCTGTCTTTAGAATTGTATCTAGTACATATCTTCTCAGAGGGATCACTGATAAAAGCCAACTACTGTTTAGCTATTACACACATATATAGTAGATCACCTATGGAAAACATTTCTCTTATAGATCATTCTGTCTTCTAGACTATGAGCAAGAGTCTTCTACCACATCTACAACTTTTAGATAAAAAGAAAAACTATGAAGTCTTGAATCCAAGGCAGACACCTACACATTAGCCGTTAGCCTGCTCTGGGGATCATGCTTATACTGCAAAATGCTTTACACAAATAATCAGATCTGGTGTGGAAGTTTGGTTTTGGAGAATATGTAAAATCTTAACTAGAGTGTGGACAGGTAACAACTGATACACCTTTGTGTCTCCTTTGAAACCAGAGACTGAAGTGACAAACACAGACCTTGGTGTATGGCTCTGACTTTGGTCCTCTGTATGGCTGTGTATCTTGTTGTCCAATAATGGGGGGAGGGAAGCATGTTTCTTACTTTTTGCCTTCACTTGGGACCCTTTTTCTCCTACTGGATTGTCTTGCCCAGCCTTGAGATGAGGGTTGTGTCTAATCTACTTGCAACTTGTTATGCTATGTGCAGTGGATGTCTCCGGGAGGCCTGATCTTCTTATTTTAGTTTTTAAAGAAAACAGGAGGAGGAGTTGATCTGGGGAGAGGAGAGGTGGGGGGAGGGACTGGGAGGCATTGAAGGAGGGGAAACTGTGGTTGGGTTGTAATGTATGAGAGAAGAATAAAAAGAACTCTAAAAAAAAAAAAAGAATAAAAAAGAAAATAATTTTTCTATCCTGTAAAGTGCAATTTCACCAATTTCGTTATAATAAATACATTGTTTTGTACTTGCTTTGATCATTGTTGTTACGTAAATTAAATAAGTCCTACAGTGTAACAAAACTATTTGGTTAAAGGAAAGAATTTTAGTAAATGACTAAGACATATAAGCAGGTAGGCAACTCCACAATACAGCATATCTGTTCTTTTGTTGTCTCAGGATTAACGCTGCTCTGTGTGCAATTGTCTTGGGAGTCCGATTAAGTTCATTTTGTCTAGTTTGTTCTCTGTCAGTCTCGATTTTGTTTTTTTACATCATGTCGTGTGTGGTTTCATTTTAATTATGTTTAGTCCTTTTGTTGGTTGCATGTTTGTCTTTATTCATATTTGCTTCATGTAGGAACACTAATGTTATTGCTCATTTCAGAAACAAAAAAATATATACATAGACAAACAATGAATGAAACAAATAAATAAGCAAATAATAGAAAACCAACACATGCATATTGTCTCTTTTTTCTGCTGAGACTTTCTCCTCACTTTCAGTAACTCTCCATTAATGTTTTACTAGAAACAAAAGAAAACATAATTAGAAAAAATAACAAACAAACAAAAACTTGCTGAAGTCCCCTACTGTATAGGCCCTCCTCTGATGGCTTTCATATTGAGTCATTCAAAATTAAAAAGGAATTTCAATGGGATGCTCATATTTTATTAAAGAATAGAGTATGTAAGAGCAGTTCCTTTTGGGAGCATAATCCTATGCAGTTTTTATTAGCAGTAATTTTATTTTCATGCTCCTGTTGGGTCTGAAAACATTCTTTGATATGGCAGCTATAATTTGAGTGTCGGACTAGTGTGGCAACAGGGGCACAAGAAAAAAAAAAACTCACTGGGAAAACAATCCATGCTCTTAAGGCTCAGGGCTACAGAACAGAATTCTTGGTGGACTCTGCTTTCTGTATATTCTAGGTCAAGCTCAGAATGCAGTTGTAGCCCCACAATACAACTGTATGTGCATTTTGGCATCCATGTAACACATGATACAAAGATATGGCTGGTGAATAAAATGCACAATAAAAAGCAAGACTAATAGAACAAACTGGACAAATTGAACTTAACCTGACTCCCAAGATACTTGTACTCTAAGGACAGCAGTTCTGGGAGTTTTCTCGCTCTGACAGTGTTGCTCTGCTGCCATTCTTGGTGAGGAGTTTCTTTGATGGACACATGGCCTTCACTGTGTTTATGACACAGTAGTCATACTGAGGATTTACTTGAGATCTACACACAGCTCTAGGCATGGAGCCAGTAGGGTCACCCAGGGACAGTGAGTTGTGGCAGTGGCTCTTTCCTGTTTACCCTTTAAAAGCACAACAGCAGATGTCCAAATACATATGTGACAGGCATTCATGTATATTCAAAAGGGAATTGCTTAGAACTGTAGTTAACATGGACATTAAGAGAGTCATGGTTGGAACGTGGAGAGGGTTTCATTGCAGGGAAAGTTTGTCTTGCTTTGAATCTCAATGTGACTGTCAAGCCCCAGCTCTGTAAGGTAAGATAAAACTGTCTTACTCTCTTCAATAGTGACTGCAGCTAGAAGAGTGAAAAGCCATCCGGAGTCCAGAGATCAATTCAAATTGGACAATTGACTTGTCTGGTTTGGTAGCAGAATGTAGACCATGTCTGCATAGTAGATAAGCTCTGTAAATAAGGCCTGCGAGGCTATTGGTACTAGTCCTTGTATATGTGAGGTTTGGGTCCGTTAAAGAGAAACTTGTGATTGTCTTAGATTTGTTTTGTAGAAACTAAGAGGTGAAAGAAGATGTAATTTCAAAAAGCCTGTTCACACCTTGCTGGAAAAACAGGAGACAGGAAATGAGAGTGCTTATTAATCTAATGATCAACTAGGTGGCCACTGGAGTTTATGGAAGTAGTACCAAGACACATTCAGGAGAAAATAATGTATCATTGATGAGTCAGATACAGAAATGACCTAACTTCGTCGTTCAAAAACAATGATAATAACCTTACTGTGTCTTCTTCCCAAACTTCAGTTGAGAGACAGGGCAACTGTCACAAAAAAATAATTTAGGAAAGAGTGCTAAGAAAAGAACAGATAGAAAGAACACCTCCATTTTCTAGGCAGAACCAACAAACAGTTGGATTAGTTCTGTATTTATTTCACTTTACCAAAAAAAAAAAAAAAAAAAAAAAAAGCTACATATTTTCCTCTTTGCAGTCAGAGTAAAGGGAATATGCTAACGTTAAGCTTGCAAGTTTGGGCAAAAATTTTAGGAAACATTCTCCAGAGAAAAATGGTTTTTGAAAGTTTTTGTTAATTTATTATTTTGAGGTTCTTAGAAAGTCTATGAGCTATTTTAGCTCCCTGTTAATATAACTCTTCATAACTTATTATAACTCTTCCCTGAACATGTGTATTGTATACTTTTACATATGTTGAATTAATTTTTAAACTCATTTGACACCAAAATCCAGTTATGTAAGTTGAAGGTTGAGCATGCTATCTTCCATGTTTAAGGAAAAATAATTTAAGAGAGTAAAACAAATTTATATGTTCTCATTACTATTATCGGCATGTATTAAATTCAGCATTTTTGTTACAGTTTTATGAATTATAGTTTACATTTTGGTGTTCATGTAGCTTTCTGTCTAAGCTGATAATTGTCTGTATCTACTTATATCTGAGCATCTTATTTTTTTTAACTTTTTAAAAATTTTTTATTAATTACACTTTATTCATTTTCTATCCCCCCATGAGCCCCTCCCTCCTCCCCTCCCAAACCCACCCTTCCTCCCGTTTCTGCATACATGCCCCTGCCCAAGTCCACTGATAGGGGAGGTTCTCCTGTCCTTTCTGATCTTATTTTTGAGAGACACTTTCCTGCTGCTCATTTACTCTATCCCTTCTATTAACACTTCTTTTTTTAAATTTTTTATTAATTACACTTTATTAATTTTGTATCCCCCCATAAGCCCGTCCCCCCTCCCCTCCCGATCCCACCCTCCCTCCCCTTTCTGCATGCAAGCCACTCCCCAAGTCCACTGATAGGGAAGGTTCTCCTCTTCTTTCTGATCTTAGTCTATCAGTTCTCATCAAAAGTGGCTGCATTGTCCTCTACTGTGGCCTGATAAGGCTGCTCCCTCCTGATCACTTCCTGGGGGAAGTGATCAATGAGCAGGCCAATCAGATTATGTCAGAGGCAGTCCCTCTTCCCATTACTATGTAACCCACTTGGACACTGAACTGCAATGGGCTACACCTGTGCAGGGGTTCCAGGTCTTCTCCACGAATAGTCCTTGGTTGGAGTATGAGTCTCTGGGAAGTTCCCAGTGTTCAAATTATCTTGTTCTGTTGCTCTCCTTGTGGAGTTCCCCCCCCCCCCCCCCAGCTCTTACTATTTCCCACTTCTTACATAGAATTCCATTCACTCTGCCCATCAGTTGGCCATCAGGCTAAGCATCTGCTTTGACAGTCTACACTGCAGAAGCTTTCAGAGGCCCTCTGTGGCAGGTTTCAAGGTTGTTTCCTGTTTTCTTCTGGCTTTCAGAGGCCCTCTGTAGCAGGTTCAGAGGTTGTTTCCTATTTTCTTTTTCTTCTGATGTCCATCCTCTTTGCCTTTCAGGATGGGGATTGAACATTTTAGTTAGGGTCTTCTCTTTTGCTTAGTTTGTTTAGCTGTACAGATTTTAGTGGGTTTATTCTATATTATATGTTTATATGAGTGAGTATATACCATGCGTGTCTTTTTGCTTCTGGGACAACTCACTCAGGATGATCCTTTTCAGGTCCCACCATTTACCTGCAAATTTCATGATTTCCTTATTTTTCATTGCTGAGTAATACTCCATTGTATAGATGTACCACAGTTTCTGCATCCATTCTTCAGTTGAGGGGCATCTGGGTTGTTTCCAGCTTCTGGCTATTACAAATGAAGCTGCTACAAACATGGTTGAGCAAATGTCCTTTTTGTGTACTTGCGCCTCTTTTGGGTATATGCCTAGGAGTGGTATAGCTGGATCTTGAGGAAGCACTATTCCTAGTTGTCTGAGAAAGCGCCAGATTGATTTCCAGAGTGGTTGTACCAGTTTACATTCCCATCAGCAGTGGAGAAGGGTTCCCCTTTCTCCACAACCTCTCCAGCATGTGTTGTCCCTTGAGTTTTTCATCTTGGCCATTCTGATGGGTGTAAGGTGAAATCTCAGGGTTGTTTTGATTTGCATTTCCCTAATGGCTAATGAGGTTGAGCATTTCTTTAAGTGCTTCGCTGCCATTTGATATTCCTCTACAGAGAATTCTCTCTTTAGCTCTGTTCCCCATTTTTTAAGTGGATTACTTGGTTTATTGCTTTTCAGCTTGTTTAGTTCTTTATATATATTGGATATGAGTCCTCTGTCAGATAAAGGGTTGGTGATGATTCTTTCCCAATCTGTAGGCAGTCGCTTTGTTTTGATGACGGAGTCCTTTTCTTTACAGAAGCTTTTCAATTTCATGAGGTCCCATTTATTGATTGTTACTCTTAGAGCCTGTGCTGTTGGTGTTCTGTTCAGGAAATTTTCTCCTATACCAATGAGTTCTAGGGTATTCCCCACTTTTTTTTTTTTTCTAGCCGATTTAATGTGTCTGGTTTTATGTTGAGGTCTTTGATCCACTTGGACTTCAGTTTTGTGCAGGGTGATAAGTATGGATCTATTTTCATTTTTCTACATGTAGACATCCAGTTGGACCAGCACCATTTTTTGAAGATGCTATCTTTTTTCGATTGTATGGTTTTGGCATCTTTGTCAAAAATCAGGTGTCCGTAAGTGTGAGGGTTTATTTCTGGGTCTTCTGTTCGATTCCATTGATCCACCATTCTGTTTCTATGCCAGTACCATGCAGTTTTTATAACTGTTGCTCTATAGTACAGCTTGAGATCAGGGATGGAGATACCTCCAGAAGATCTTTTATTGTAGAGGATTGTTTTAGCAATTCTGGGTTTCTTGTTATTCCATACGAAGTTGAGAATTTTTCTTTCCAGGTCTGTAAAGAATTGTGTTGGCAATTTGATGGGGATTGCATTAAATCTGTAGATTGCTTTTGGTAAGATGGCCATTTTTACTATGTTAATCCTGCCAAGCCATGAGCATGGGAGATCTTTCCATCTTCTCATATCTTCCTCTAATTCTTTCTTCAGAGACTTGAAATTTTTTTCATACAAGTCTTTGACTTCCTTGGTTAGGGTTACACCAAGGTACCTTATGTCATTTGTGGCTATTGTGAATGGTGTTGTTTCTCTAATTTCTTTCTCAACCCTTTTGTCTTTTGTATACAGGAGTGCTACTGATTTTTTTGAGTTAATTTTGTATCCGGCCACTTTGCTGAAGGTGTTTATCAGCTGTAGGAGTTCCCTGGTAGAGTTTTTGGGGTCACTCATATATATTATCATATCATCTGCAAATAGTGATAATTGGACTTCTTCCTTTCCCATCTGTATCCCCTTGATCTCCTTCAACTGTCTTATTTCTCTAGCAAGGACATCCAGCACTATGTTGAAGAGATATGGAGAGAGTGGGCAGCCTTGTGTTGTCCCTGATTTCAGTGGGATTGCTTTAAGTTTCTCTCTGTTCAGTTTGATGTTGGCTATAGGCTTGCTGTAAATCGCCTTTACTATGTTTAGATATGTGCCTTGTATCCCTGATCTCTCCAGTACTTTAAACATGAATGGATGTTGGATTTTGTCAAATGCTTTTTCAGCATCTAGGGAGATTATCATGTGGTTTTTTTTCTTTCAGTTTGTTAATATGGTGGATCACATTGATGGATTTCTGTATATTGAACCACCCCTGCATACCTGGGATGAAGCCTACTTGGTCATAGTGGATAATATCTTTGATGTGTTCTTGGATTCGGGTTGCAAGTATTTTGTTAAGTATTTTTGCAGCAATGTTCATAAGGGAGATTGGCCTGAAATTCTCTTTCTTTGTTGAGTCTTTGTGAGGTTTAGGTACCAAGGTGATTGTGGCTTCATAGAATGAGTTTGGTAATGTTCCTTCTGTTTCTATTTTGTGGAATAGTTTGAAGAGAATTGGAATTAGCTCTTCTTTGAAGGTCTGGTAGAATTCTGCGCTGAAGCCATCTGGTCCTGGGCTTTTTTTGATGGGAGACTTTTGATGACTGCTTCTATTTCTTTGGGGGATATAGGACTATTTAATTGATTTACCTGGTCCTGATTCAGCTTTGGTAAGTCAAATCGATCAAGAAAATTGCCCATTTCATTTAGGTTTTCAAATTTTGTTGAGTATAGACTTTTGAAGTAAGTCCTAATGATTGTTTGGATTTCCTCAGTGTCTATAGTTATGTCCCCCTTTTCATTTCTGATTTTGTTGATTTGGGTGATGTCTCTCTGCCTTTTAGTTAGCTTGGCTAAGGGTTTGTCTATCTTGTTGATTTTCTCAAAGATCCAGCTCTTGGTTTCATTGATTCTTTGAATTGTTTTATTTGTTTCTAATTGATTGATTTCAGCCCTGAGTTTGATTGTTTCCAGCCATCTACTCCTTTTTGGTGTGTCTGCTTCTTCTTTTTCTAGGGTTTTTAAGTGGGCCATTAAGTTGCTTGAATGAGCTGTCTGGAATTTCTTCTTGAAGGCACTTAGTGCTATGAACTTTCCTCTTAGCACTGCTTTCATTGTGTCCCACAAGTTTAGGTATGTTGTATCTTCATTTTCATTGGGTTCTAGAAAGGCTTTAATTTCTTTCTTTTTTTCTTCCCTGACCCAGCTGTCATTTACTAGCAAGTTGTTCAGTTTCCATGTGTGTGTAGGCTTTTTGCTATTTCTTTTGTTGTTGAAGTCCAGCTTTATTCCATGGTGATCAGACAGGATACAAGGGATTATTTCAGTCTTCTTGTATCTGTTGAGGCTTGCTTTGTGACCAACTATATGGTTTATTTTGGAGAAGGTTCCATGAGGTGCTGAGAAGAAGGTAAATTCTTTTGTGTTTGGGTGTAAAGTTCTGTAAATGTCTGTGAGGTCCATTTGATTCATGACCTCTGTCAGAGATATTGTTTCTTTGTTTAATTTCTGTTTTGTTGACCTGTCCTTTGTTGAGAGTGGGTGTTGAAGTCTCCCACTATTAATGTGTGGAGATTTATATGTGGTTTAAATTTTATCAATGTTTCTTTTACAAATGTGGGTGCTCTTGTATTTGGGGCATAGATGTTCAGGATTGTGATGTCTTCCTGGTGGAATTTTCCCTTGATGAGTATGAAGTGTCCTTCCTCATCTCTTTTTATTAATTTTGGTTGAAAGTCTATTTTATCAGATATTAGAATGGCTACTCCTGCTTGTTTCTTGGGTCCATTTGCTTGGAAAGTCGTCTTCCAACCTTTTACCCTCAGGTAATGTCTATCTTTGTGTCTTAGGTGTGTTTCTTGTATGCAACAGATTGCTGGGTTTTGTTTACATATCCATTCTGTCAATCTGCGTCTTTTTACTGGAGAGTTGAGTCCATTGATGTTGAGAGAGATTAATGACCAGTGGCTGTTAGATCCTTTGATATTGATGTTGGCTGTGTTCATAAGGTTGTGTGCTTGGTTGCTTTTTGTTTTGCTGTAGTAAGGTTAATTATTTCCTGTGTTTTCTTGACAGAAGCTAATTTTCTTGGGTTGTATTTTCCCTTCCAGTGTCTTCTGTAATGCTGGATATGTGTGTAGGTATTGTTGAAATTTGTTTTTGTCATTGAATATCTTGTTTTCTCCATCTATGAGGACTGAGAGTTTTGCAGGATATAGTAGCCTGGGTTGACATCTGTGTTCTCTTAGGTTCTGCATGATATCTGTCCAGGCCCTTCTGGCTTTCATAGTTTCTGTTGAAAAGTCAGGTGTGATTCTAATGGGTTTGCTGTTATATGTTACTTGGCCTTTTTTTCTTGCAGCTTTTAGTATTTTTTCTTTGTTCTGTATACGTACTGTTTTGATTATTATGTGGCGGGAGGATTTTCTTTTCTGGTTAAATTTGTTGGGTGTTCTGTAGGCCTCATGTATCCTTATTGGCTTCTCCTTTAACTTGGGGAAATTTTCTTCAATGATTTTGTTGAAAATATTTTCTGGGCCTTGGAGAAGGGAGTCTTATTTTTCCTCTATTCCTATTATTCTTAGATTTAGTCTTTTCATATTGTCTTGGATTTCTTGGACGGTCTGTGTCAGGAATTTTTTGGATTTAACATTTTCTTTGACAGATACATCGATTTCTTCCATTGTATCCTATTAACACTTCTAAGGAGTAGGGTACTGCTTTCCATTTTAATGTTGAGAAATTTGAAGCTTTGAGCTACACAGACTTTAACGCAGACCAACAGAGGTGGAAATTAACCCTGAAAATATTTAAGCAGACAATGCACCATCAAATTTTGAGGAAAATCTGGGAATTTTCCATTTTAGAAATGCATTAGTGTAAGGGTCCTAGATCTGGTCCTTGATTGATTTTTCAGTTACTGTAAGCCACACTGGGCTCAGGTTAGTTGACTCTGTTGGTTTTTTTGTGGAGTTTGTGTTCTTTCCTGGTCATTATAAACTTCTCCCAACTGTTCCACAAGGCTCCTTACACTCCACCTAAAGTTTGGTTGTGATTTTCAGCATCTATTTTGATCCACTACTGTGTAGAGCCTATCAGATAATAGCTAAGCCACAGAATGGAGTTAATAGCATCAGAGGTTAGCTCTCTCCTGTGGGGTGGGTCTCAGGTTGGGCCAGGCGTTGGATGGACTTTCCCTCACTCTCTGCTCTATCTTTATCCCTGCTCATTTTGTAGGCAGGGTGAATTTTGGGCAAACTTTTTGTAGGTGGGTTGGTTTTCTCCTCTGCCCACTAAGAGTCCCGTCTACCTAGAGTGTGGCCTCTTCAGTCTTCATGACCTTTGCTACTAGGGTCACTACCCTTAACTAGAGTTGCCCATACATCCTCCCAGGAGCCCACCCTGTCATAGGTCTCCAGCTTGTCTCAGTGATACCACCACCCTCAGTTTCTCTTCTCTCTCCAAGCCTTCTGGCCTCCCACCCCCACTCTCCCCACATATGATTCCAATTTCCATTTTATTTATCATATATAATATTCAAGTACAAGGAACAAAAATCATATGCCTCAGACCACTAAAGTTAGAAAACATTAAGATGTCCTAGGACTACTACAGCATTAAGTGCTGGTATCACTTGAAATATGAATTATTAACTTTTTGTACATTTAATGTTCAGATGTTCATAGTATATTTCTAATAACAATTTTAATAAAATCATTAAAACTTAAACTTTAAAAAAAGAAATTCATCAGAACCTCATAGCAATGCGTTAAAATCTGCCTTGGCATGATATCTCACAAATTGGCATTTCATTCAGTATTCTGAACTCTAAGCAGACAAATACTTTTCCAGGTCATTCATTGACACTCTTAATTCATTGTTTTTACAGTAAGATGTGACCTCAACAATCCTGTTGTCATTAAAGGCTACACTGCTGGTTAGCTATTACTGCAAGTCTATGTCTATGCAATTTGAATATATTACATTATTGCTTACAAAATGACCAGAAAATAGAAAAGTGATAATAACCTTACATATCATAAGCTTTATTCCTTTGAGACAATGTTAGAAATTTTTATCGTGTTTCAAGCAGTGAATCTTAAAACTCATGGTGTTCCTTGCTTTTCATTTCTGGTGACCCATGTGGAAGAAAGGAATAAAGAAACATGTGCATGAAATGATGTAAATATTTGAAAATCTGTTGCTCCAAACATAACATTTTGAGATAATTAATAATACTATAGGTTATATATTTTGATTCTCCATTGCATAAATAACTTATCAATTAAAAGATCCCATATAGAATGTGAAATATTGAAACAACCATAAGAAACAAATAACTTCATCTTTTAAATTAAATTAATTCTTTGAGAGAGAGAAATAGATTTGGGAAGTAGTGATGCCGTGATAAAAAATATAGTCATCAGAAGAAAACTTGTGGATTCAGCTACCTCCTTCCAGTTTGTGGTTTCAGAGACAAACTAAAGCTGCCGGGCTTGGGTAGCGTGCACTTTTACCCACTGAGTTACCTCAACTATCGGTAACTGTTACACTTACTATTGAAGATACCGTACCTAGCCTTCTTATATTTGCCATTGATATGTTTTGTTTTCCTATGATAATGTTCCATTGTAAAGCTCAGATCCGCTCACGATCCCCCTAGCTCCGTTTCCTGAGTGCTTGGATGACAGCAGTTCAGGGACACATCTGCTTCTTATATGCTATCAGCATTTCTGCATATCTGGAAGCTGTGACAGAAACCTCCTCGATTTCCAATACATATGAAAAACACCAGTAGCAAGCAAAGCTAAGTCATAACTGAAAAAATAATAATGTGCATTTTTATATAGTTTCTCTTTTGTCTGCATATAATGAGAGGCGCATGTCTTGTCAGCAATAGGATGGCACTTTCTAAAGTAAAGCTTAGCAAAAATTATTAGGGACAGAATTGTTGGGCCTTTCCAAAGGAAGCCAGTTCTCTTCACAGTGTCAGCATCTATTGTAAGTCAATGCCACATTTCCTTTCTGAACTAAGAAGGTTGATTTTCATTTATTTTCCTATCTTTTAAAAAAAATACACATTTTTTAATGTGTGGTGGCAGGTAGTGGCAGTGATGGTCATGGCGGTGGTTATGTTTGTGCGCACACCCTTTGGTGTGCCTGTGTGCACGCGCAGGCATGCACATGGTGCATGTGAAAGTAAGAGGACAATATTTGACAGTTGGTCTTTCCATGTATGTGGGATCTGGAGATTGAAGTCAGGGCATCTGGATTGCTCAATATAAACCCCATCCACTCAGTACCATTGATACCCTCTCCTCTTTACCTTGTTGGTAATTAGTCCTCTGTGTTTGATCTCCATTTTTTGTTCTGTAGAAAATCAATTGCTTTTCTGCTAGTCAATGACTATAAATCATAGTGGCATAGGTTTCAATAAATATACAAAAGATTTAACACAATTGGTTGAAACTATTGAATAAGAACCATTTTTTACATTTATTACATTTTATTAAAATTTATTTACTTTGTATCCCAGTTATAGCCCCCTCCCTCATCTCTTCCCAGTCCCACCTTCCTTTCCTCTTCTCCACCTATGCCCCTCCACTGATAGGGGAGGCCTTCCTCTCCTACTATCTGACCCTAGCCTATTTGGTCTCATAAGGACTGTGTGGATCCTCTTTCTCTGTGGCCTAGTAAAGTTATCACTTCATGGGGCAGTGATCAAAAAGCAAATAACCGGGTACATGCCAGACTGCCCCTTACTAAGGAGACCCCATGGAGACTGAGCTCCATCTGAGCGGGGGTCTAGGCACTCTCCATGCATGGTCCTCGGTTCATCAGTCTCCGAAAGTCCCTCTCAAAGACCTCAGCATAAAAACAGACACACTAAATTTGTAAGAAAAAAATGTCAGGAAGAGCCTTGAACTCATTGGCACAGGAAACAACTTCCTGAACAAAATACCAACAGCACAGGCTCTAAGATAAACAATCAATAAATGGAACTTTATGAAAATGAGAGGCTTCTGTAAAGCAAAGGACACTGTGTCAGAACAAAACAACAGCCAACATATTGAGAAAGGATCTTCACCAACCCTATGTCTGACAGAGACCTAACATCCAGAATATATAAAGAACTCAAGAAATTCAGTACTGACAAACCAAGTAATCCAATTTAAAATTGAGGTACTGAGCTAAGCAGAGAATTCTCAGGAGAAGACTATTGAATGGCAGAGAAACACTTAAAGAAATGTTCAAAGTCCTTAGTCATCAGGGAAATGCAAACGAAAATGACCCTGAGATTTCACCCTTACATCCATCAGGATGGCTAAGATCAAAAACTCAAGTGTAAACACATGCTATAAAGGATGTGAAAAGGGGACCTTCCTCCAATGCTGGTGGGAATGTAAACTTGTATAACCACTTTGGAAATCAGTCTGGTGCTTTCTCAGAAAATTATGAATAGTGCTTCCTCAAGGAGGACAATGCAGCCAGTTCTGATGAGATCCAATAAGCTAGGGTCAGATGGAAGGGGAGGAGGACCTCCACTATCAGTGGACTTGGAGAGGGGCATGGGAGGAGATGAGGGAGGGAATGAGAGAGGGGCTACAGCTGGGATACAAAATGAATATACTGTAATTAATATAAAAAGTAAAAAATTTCATAAAAAAAGATCCACCTATACCACTCCTGGGCATATATCTGAAAGATGCTCAACCTTATAACAAGGACATATGTTCAACTATGTTCATAGCAGCTTTATTTGCAATAATCAGAATCTGGAAGCAACCTAGATGTCCCTCAAAAAAGGAATGGATAAAGAAATTATAGTAAATTTCTATGATGGAATACTACTCAACAATTAAAAACAATTAAATGAAATTTGCAGGCAAATGGATGGAACTAGAAAAGATCATCCTGAGTGATGTATCCCAGAAGCAGAAAGACACTTATGGTACATGCTCACTTATAAGTCTATATTATCCATATAATGTAGGATAAACATACTAAAATCTGTAGTCTTAAATAAACTAAACAACAAGGAGGACCCTAGGGAAGAGGCTGAAACCACATGCAACAGGGCAAATAGGACAGACATCAGAAGTAGAAGACAAGGAACAGGACAGGAGCCTTCCACAGAGGTCCTCTGAAAGATACTACGCAGCAGGGTATTGAAGGAGATACTGAGACACATAGCCAGACTTTGGGCAGAGTGTAGAGAACCTAATGGAAGAAGAGGGAGATTGAAAGACCTGGAAGAGACAGGAGCCCCACAAGGAGAGAAAGAGTCAAGGTTTATTCTTGATTTTTCTTTTTTATTATCATTTATTACAATTTATTCAACTTGTATCCCGGCTGTGGCCCCCCTCTCTTGTCTCCTCCCAATCCCACCCTTCCACCATCTTCTCCCCCTATGCTCCTCTGCTAGTATACTGATAGGGGAGGTACTCCTCCCCTTCTATTTGACCAGAGCCTATCAAGCCTTATCAGGACTGGTTTCACTGTCTTTCTCTGTGGCCTGGCATGGCTGCACCCTCCCCCTGCTCTCAAGTGGGAGGCGACCAGAGAGCCTGTCACTTATTTCATGCCAGAGAAACTCTCTGCTCCTCTTACTAGGGACCTCCCTTAGAGACTGAGTCTATGGGCTACATCTAAGCCAGGGTTTTAGGTCCTCTCCATGCATTGTCCTTAGTCAGGGTATCATTCTCTTCAGGGCTTCCAGGACTCAGTTTTCATGGCTCTGTTGGTCTCCTTTTGGAACTCCTGTGCCCTCCAGGTCTTTCTGTCTCCCTCTTCTTTCATAAGATTCCCTGCACTCTGCCCAAAGTTTGGCAATGTGTCTCAGTCTCTGCTTTGATACCTCAATCAGTAGAGTCTTTCAGAGCCCATTTGTGGTGGCTCCCATCCTGTTCCCTGTTTTCTGCTTCCGATGTCTATCACATTTGTCCTGAATGAGGATTGTGCATCTTCCCTAGGGTCTTCCTTGTTGTTTCGCTTTTTTACAGGTATAGATTTTAGTATGTTTATCCTATATTGTGTGTCTAATATCCTCAAAAACCTCAAAATAAGACCATACACTCTAAACCTGTTAAAAGAAAAAGTGGGGAAGAGCCTTGAACTCACTGGCACAGGAGACAACTTTCTGAACAGAACACCAACAGCACAGGCTCTAAGATCAACAATCAATAAATGGGACCTCATGAAACTGAAAAGCTTCTGTAAATCAAAGGACAATGTCCTCTGTTGTCAAAACAAAATGACAGCCTACAGATTGAGAAAGGATCTTCACCAACCCTACAGCTGACAACGGGCTAATATCTAGAATATGTAAAGACCTTAAGAAGTTAAACATTAACAAACCAAATAATTCAACCTTTATTCCTGAGCACAAGTAAAACTTTTAGAGTTATATACCTTATGTGGGAAAGGATATTAATATATACACAGACACACTACACACACACACACACACATGCATACACAGACACACACACACAGAAGTAGAAGAACACAGTATAGTCAGGAAATCAACCTATTTTCTCTTGAGAATATGTAAAATAATTGTTTCAGGTTCTGACCCTCAATAATTAAATACTTATTTTTTTTATTTCCCTCCTTTGCTTACTTACTTTCTCTCACTCATGTTTCAGTTGTTCTCTATACTTGTATATTTAAATCAGATTTCCTTCATATGCAAAAGCAGAACACATGTCTAGTGTCTCTTTGTACTCACCAAAATAAAAACAGTGTCTCTAGAAGTGACAGGATTCAAGAATCTACACTGTTTGAGTGAAATCTGGGCACTATGCATTACAGCCATACTAGATCTCTCTGGGAAGAGGATGGCTGCATTGTTTTTCTTTAAACATCTGTCTCCTTGCCTCCTGCAGAACCTCCAAAATCTGAATTTCATGACTATGCAAATGTCTTATCCTTTGGGTATAAATCATCTAGGCAGAAATTGATTCTCAGTCATTAACTAATACAGGCTCTGCATGTAATAGACACCCAATAATTTATTTGCTGGTTTGATTTAAGGAAAAATATACAACTTTCGATATATACTACTTAATGATTCATTTTCAATTAAATTTCCAATTCAAAGAGGTAGTTTAAGTGTCCAGAAATATCTTATCCACCTTCAATATCTGTTCCATAGTCTGTTTTAGATATTTTTATGTTCATTATTCTTTACTAATTCAAAGGCCAGACTTTATTTACATTTTTACATAATATACCATATCATACCCATTCATAAATTTGGAACACCAAAAGAGAATCAAAGTTTTATTTCTTTTTTTCAGCTGTGTATTACTTCAATAATTGAACATTTATTTTGATGTAATACACTATCACTCTTGGTTTGCTAATCAAGCACCTTATATAGGACTAAGCGTGAAAGCTTAAACTTTCTCTGATTCATTCTATAAAGCATCTTTCACAAAATGCCTTCAGAAAGTAGGATTATGACATTTCGAATGCATTCATGATAAACAGGTCGTGTGTGTAAGAAGATAGTAATGGATCTACTTTGTTTTATGTTGCATTTTCCTTTTTAAAAAGCAAGAGCTAACTACAATTATGTTTCTTCCAGAATTAGGTCTCTTCCAGTATGTCAATATGTATGCCAATGAAACACACTGCTATCTTTATTTATTGTGATAAAAGTTAGTTCAGGAATGTGTTGGGAAAATATGTAAACCATTTATTTATTTATTTATTTTTCTGAGATCAGTTTTCTGTATCTGGTAGTATCTGAAAGGACATATTCATGAATCCAATTATGAAAGTATATGGGAGGAAACAGAGAAATGGGAGGTCTGTAGGGTTTCTGATAGTATTTAATATTAGAGCATCTGTTTCTATCATGTGTAAATAATTACTTCCTGAATATAAAAATCACAGTTCTACATCATATATAAATCTACATATAGTCATAAACATCATATATATATATATGATATATGTTAAATACAAATAGTCATATGTATTTAAATACACTAGCACTATTATAGACAATTAGAAGTGGTATACAAGAGTCTGGACAATTTTACCCCAGATTTAGTTATCCTGTCATGTCAGAATTATGCTAACATTAAGAAAATTTGAGCTTTTCTAATAGGTCTAATAATACAAGCTGGCATAAATTAAAAGCACCCTTCACTTCCTCCAACAAACAACCTAGGGATGGAGAGGGAGAAACATTTATGCTGTTTTCTTCTGAAATGCTACGTGTGAATCAGCTCTTCAATATGGAGCTCTGCTAAACTCACCCTGAAATTTTTTCTTCTTAATCCTTCTTTTATTAGCTATTTCTATGAGAAACTTATACCATTAATTTCCTACAAATGACACACATAATAGTGATGTCAAAGAATTAATCTTTTCTGATGAAAGTATCCCTCACAACTTTTGTTTCAATATGAGTGAATATATCTCATTTCACTCATTTATGCACTTTATTCTATGGTAAAGTACAAGCCCAGGAAAGCTGACTTCGGTGTTCTGCAACATTGTTGGTCTTCCTGCATCCATCACCTGTTGGTTTTCTCTCCAAGGTGGAAGTGTATATGCATACACATGAATAATTACTCATCTATTTTTTCTGTTTTGGTATTTATGGGATCCAGTTCAGGGTTGTACAGCTGCTAGGCAAACACTCTACCTTTGACCTAATCCCCTAGTTGAAAATTAATTTGAAAAGTTAAAGTTGATGTGTGAGTGAAATGGAAATGCATTTCTAGACCCTGAAAATTCCAGCAATTAAAAAGGAAAGTGGAACTGTTCCAGCATGTAGAGTGACAGAAAATATAAAAGACGTGAACACGAAGGAAGATTCCTTGGGAGAAAGGGTAGGAGGAAGTAAAGGATGGGAAAGAGGGGTAGATATTATCACACTTCATAGTATAATCTTTGAAAATCTCCACAGTAAATTTAAAAGAAATGAATGAAAAGGGCCAGCCACATGGCACAGGGAATGAGGGATCTTACTGAGAGGTGCAATGACTTGTGTTTGAGCTAGGGACCCTTATAAGGAAGGAAAGACAGGCTATTGCATGTTGCATGTCCTCTAATGCAAGCCAAGGCGCGCACACACACACATCACAATGGCTAAATAAATAAAAATATGTAAATAAAAAAAAAGAATTTAGGAAACAAAAAGGTGAAAATCACATGCTGGTTCATACTTCTTATCTTTACTAATTCCTAATTCCTAGTCGAGATTCTTAACTAAAATATCATTTATTTCAATGTTCATGAAAAATAAATTCAGTTATCTCAATTTCCTATTTCTAGTTTTATAAAGAACCTAATGTTTAAATAATCACATAATACAACATTTTTATTTTATGAGATACTTCTTTAAACAAATTCTTAGTAAAACCAGACAAATAAGCACTAGGAAGTTGCAATGTAAATGGCGACTACTACACAGGAAAAACTGTAGGAATGGGTAAATCTTCAAAAGCCAGTCCTAGAACAAGCAGCACCGATGAACTGAAATGATAACACACCTATGATTTGAAAAACACGTCCAAATAGAGCATAAAAAATGAGAACAAAAAACATTACACAATGTACATTTTCATATTATTTTAGTGTATTGCAAGGCCACATGGCTTTCTGAAATCACAGAGAAAGAAAAAAAGGAGTTTTCAAGCAGATATATTGCATATACTAATAATGTATATCATTCCATAGTCATTATGGATTATGAAAAATGATAAGGCTAGACTCAGTATGGAGATGAGAGACAGTTTTAGATGTTCCTGGAAGAGGAACCTATACGTGCACATACATGTATACTTTTATATTATCTGCAGATAGTGATCCTTTGACTTTTTCTTTTCCAATTTGTATCCCCTTCATCTCCTTTAGTTGCCTTATTGCACCGACTACTACTTCAAGTATTATGTTGAAAATGTATGGAGGGAGTAGACAGCTTTGTCTTGTCCCTGACTTTAGTGGGGTGCCTTTAAGTTTGTCTCAATTTAATATGATGTTTGGCTATAGGCTTGCTGTATATTGCCTTTATTATGTTTAGATATGAACCTTGTATCCCTAATTTCTCCAAGACTTTTAATATGAAGAGGTGGACATTTTGTCAATGGTTTTTTTCAGAATATAATGAGATGATCATGTGTTTTTTTTTCCTTTCAGTTTGTTTATATGGTAGAATATATTGATGGATTTTTTTCTTTATTTATTAATTTATTTTTAATTAATTAGTTTATTCACTTTGTATCCCAGCTGTGGCCCCCTCCCAACCCCATCCACCCTCGTTCTTCTCTTCCCATGCCTCTCCCCAGTCCACTGATAAGAGAGGTCCTTTTCTATCTGATCCTAGTCTATCAGGTCTCAACACAAGGAGAGACAAAGCAAACAAACAAACAGGAAACAAAACATCTGGGCACAGGGAACTTTTCTGAGGATTTTCTTATGTTGAAACCATCACTATCTTCCTGGGATGAAACCTACTTGATCATGGTGATGATGTTTTTGATGTGTTCTTGGATTGTGTTTGAGAGTTCTTATTGAATATTTTTGCATCAATGTTCATGAAGAATTTTTCTCTTGGTTGAATTTTGTGCAGTTTAAATATCAAGGTGACTATAGCATTATAGAATAAGTTCAGTAATATTCCTTCAGTTTCTATTTTGTGTAATATTTGGAGAAGAATAGGTATGATGTGTTCTTTAAAAGTCCGGTAGAATTCTGTGCTGAAACCATCTGACCCTGAGCATTTTTTGGATGCTTTTAAAAACTGTTTCTATTTCTTTAGGGTTTACAGGGCTACTTATATTGTTAACTTGATTTTGACTTAACTTTGGTAAATTGAATCTATCAAAAAATCACCCATTTCATTTAGATTTTCCAGTTTTGTTGAAGAGAGGCTTTTGAAGTTAAGACCTAATGATTCTTTGGATTTTCTCAGTATCTGTTGTTATGCCCCTGTTTTCAATTCTTATTTTGTTAATTGGGATAATATCTTTATCTCTTTATTTATCTATTTATTTTATTTGGTTAAGTGTTTGTTGATATTGATGGTTTTCTCAAAACCATCATGGTTTTGTTGATATTTTTCCTTTGGTTTTATTTTATTGATTTCAGCCTTGAGTTTGATCATTTACTACTTTTTGTTGTGTTTGCTTCTTTTTATTATAGGGCCTTCAGCTGTGCTTTAAGTTGCTGGAATGTGATTTATCCAATTTCTTTTTGAAGATGTATAGTGCTATGAACTTTCCTGTTCATTGCTTTCATTTTGTCCCATAAGTTTGTATATATTGTGCCTTTATTTTCATTGAATTCTAAAAAAGTCTTTAATGTCTTTATTTTTTTTTTTATCTCTAACTTGGTGGAGTGGAGAGTTGTTCAGTTTTTTTGAGTTTGTAGGCTTTCTGTTGTGGTTTAGTTCCATCTTTAATTCATGGTGCTCTTATAAGATAAAAGTTTTTATTTCAATATTCTTGTATCTGTTGAGGCTTGCTTTGTGACTGAGTATATATATGGTCAATTTTGGAGAAGGTTTCATGCGGTGCTGAGAAAAAGTTATACTCTTTTGTGTTTGGGTGAAATGTTCTGTAGATATCTGTTAGGTTCATTTGATTCATAACAGTGGTTGCTTTCATTGTTTCCTTGTTTAATTTCTGTCTCAATGATCTGCCCATTGTTGACAATGGGGTGTTGAAGTGGGGTTCAATGTGTGATTTAAGTTTTAGTAATATCACTTTTACAAATGAGGGAGCCCTTGTATTTGAGGCACAGATGTTCAGAATTGAGATATCATCTTGGTAGATTTTTCCTTTGATGGGTATGAAGTGCCCTTCTTCATTTCTTTTGATTACTTCTGCTTGAAAGTCTACTTTATCAGATATTAAAATAACTACTCCTACTTGTCTCTTGGGTCTGTTTGCTTAAAAAAAAAAAAACCGTTTTTTCCACCCTTTACTCTGAGGTGAAATATATTTTTGTTGCTGAGTTGTGTTTCTTGTATGCAGCAAATTCATGGGTCCTATTTTTACATCCACTCTGTTAACCTGTGTCTTTTCATTGAGCAATTGAGTCCATTGATGTTGAGAGATATTAATGAGTAATTATTGTTGATTCCTGTTATTTTAATATTCTTGGTGGTAGTGTGTGTGTGTGTGTGTGTGTGTGTGTGTGTGTTTGTGTGTTTCCCTTCTTTGGTTTGTTTTTACTTGTGTGAAATTATTTATTTCCTGTGTTTTCTTGAGCATAATTCTCCTTGTGTTGGAGTTTTTCTTCTAGGATAGTCTGTAGGCTGGGTTAGTGAAAAGATATTGTTTAATTTTGGTTTTGTCATGGAATACCTTGTTTTCTCTCTTTATGATAATTGAAAGTTTTACCTGGTATAGTATTCTATTTGGTATCTGTGATTTCTCAAAAGCTGCATCACATCTTTCCAGGCCCTTCTAACCTTTAATGTCTCTGTTGAGAAATCTGGTGTAATTCTAATAGGTCTGCCTCTATGTTTCTTGGTCCTTATCCCTTGTGGCTTTTAATATTCTTTTTCATTATTCTTTACATTTTGTCTTTTGATTATTATGTGACAGGTGGGTTTTCTTTTATGGTCTTAATCTCTTTGGTGTTTTATAAGCTTCCTATGTGTTTATGAACAACTCTTTCTTTAGGTTAGGGAAGTTTTCTTCTATAATTTTTTAAAGGTATTTTCTGGGTCTTTGAGCTGGGAATCTTCTCCTTCTATTCGTATTATTCTTAGGTTTGGTATTTTTATGGTGTCCCATATTTCCTGGATGTTTTGCATTATAAACTTTTTAGATTTAGCATTTTCTCTGATCAATGTATTGATTTCTTCAACTGTATCTTCTATGCCTGAGAGTCTTTCTTGGAGTCTGTTGGTGATGCTTGTGTCTGTAGTTCCTGTTCTCTTTCCTAGGTTTTCTATCCCCATGATTGCCTCTTTGTGTTTACTTTATTTCTTCTATTTACTGTATTTCTCTAAGGGAATTATTCATTTCCCATTTAATGACCTCTACCATCTTCATAAGATTAGATTTAAGGTCATTTTCCTGCACTTCAGGTGTACTAGGATATCCAGGGCTTATTGTAGTAGAATAGCTGGGTTCTGGTGGTGCCATATTGCCTTGCACTTTGTTGAGTGTGTTCTTATGCTGTCTTTTAGCCATTTGGTTGTCCTAGGTGTTGGCAGGTTTGGAGTTCTCAGATAAGCCCTGATGGCTGTTACTTCTGGTAGTCTCTAAAGGGTGCCACCTCTGAGACTGCAGGCAGAGTTGAAACCCTGGAGCTGGTGCACAGAGGACTACAGATAGGTCCTAATGGCTATTGTTTCTGGGACTGTAGGCAAAGCTGGGGCCCAGGGATGGGCATGAAGTTCATGGAATGGAACAGAACTCACCACTGCTGACAGTCCCCAATGGGAGCCTTTTCTGAGAATGCAGGCATAACTGGAACCTTGGAACTGACACCCAGAGGTCATGAAACAGACCTCACAACTGCTGGTAGGCCTTAATGGCTGCTCTCTAATGTGAGAGATATTTGAGATGAATTATAACTCATTAAAAAGAAAGTATCTTAGAATGACATAACATAACATGTATGATTTTATTTATTTATCTGGCTGGCTGGTTTTGTTTTTTTGAGACAGGGTTTTTCCGCATAACAGAGCATTGGCTGTTCTGACCTCACTTTTTAGATTAGGCAGTCCTCAAACTCACAAAGATTAGGCAATCCTCAAACTCACCAATCCTGCCTCTGCCTTCCCAAATTCTGGGATTAAAGGAGTGTGCCACCATGCCCACCTGGTCTGTATAACTATAATAAAAATATTTAAAAATTTAAAAGACAATTTACATTGCTTGTTTGGACAAATTCTAACTTTGTAACTCAGACTGGGTGAAAACCCATAATGATGCTTCTTTTAGTTACCAAGTGTTGGGTTTACAGGAACAATCTGGAAGAGATTGGCAGTTTTACTCTATTTTCATGAAATTATTTAATTCCTAAACAGTCAAGATTCTGATTACTTGGTTTGCATCTTGAAATTATTGTGACACTTGAAGACTGGGTTTTTATTACAAGCTGTGAAAAATTGGTAGACTTTTATATTAACATGTCACCACCGCAGGCTGTATATGCTATAATTGGAAACAAGACAGAACCTATTTTTGAAAAATATTGTCCTTAAACACAAAATAAAGTGTAATAATTATAGAAGTTCAAAGTAAGTGTAAATCATTATTTTATTTATCTAGCTGTTTATCTAAATATTATCCATCTGTCATCTACTAATTTATTTATCTATGATCTACTTATTTATTATCTACTTTCTGTCATCCATCTATCTATAATTAATCTATCATCTCTCTATTATATCTTTTTACCTATTTATACAACATTCTGACAATTTCACTTGTATTTTAATTCTCTAGAAAATTTGAAATTATTAGGAAAATTCAGCCAAAGAAATTAAGTCAGGTGTGTCCAGAATTGGGTTTGTATGTAACTGATTTTTTCAAATTATATAATTTTCACTTTGTAAGAAACTATACTAGCAGTTATTTTGGATATGTGTAGAAAAGTGTTGCAAGGTTAGAGTTAATTGAAGCTCCCATCTGCTTTATAATGCTCATGATTTATAACAAAAACTGTTTTAGTATGTCAAGGACATGGATATATGCAAGAATTTATAAATTAAAGAACAAACTCAGAGCCAAAGACTGGAAAACTATAGAAAGATTAATAATATCATTGGAAATCCAATTTGCTTGCACAGAGAATCATATTTTCTGGGAGAAATATTAATATCAGAGATGTCTAAATTGGTTATTTAAAGATTAAATTCCAAAGGATAAAGAAGTAAGAACAAAAACAAAGTCAAATACATAAGAACTAATATCAAAGTAACTGGGGAATCTTAGAGATGAATGCTTGCCACATATTTCAATAACTTTGGATGTTGGTGAAATATAAAATGCTTTCCAGAGACCTACATTATGAGATATTTGTGGAGGTTATTAAGTGAATACTACTTACATTGGGCAAGGGCTAGTTAAGTTGCTAGGTCAAGCCAGAAAGTGGCCAGTTACTAACATATCTAACACACACACACACACAGACACAGAGACCTATAAAAATGATGAAAAAAATATTTAAATTTTTAAGTCTTTTAAAAAGTCTAGGAACCTGCCACAGAGGGCCTCTGAAAGCCTCTGCCCTGCAGACAATCAAAGCAGGCGCTGAAACTTATGGCCAACTGTTGGGCAGAGTGCATGAAATCTTATGTAAGAAGTGTGAAATAGTAAGAGCTGGAGAGGACAGGAACCACAAAAGGAGAGCAACAGAACCAGAAAATTTGAATACAGGCAACATCCCAGAGACTCATACTCCAACGAAGGACTATTCATGGAGATAACCTAGAACCCCTGCACAGATGTAGCCCATGACAGTTCAGTGTCCAAGTGGGTTTCATAGTAATGGGAAGAGGGACTGTCTCTGACATGATCTGATTGGCCTGTTCTTTGATCACCTCCCCCTGAGAGGGGAGCAGCCTTATCAGGCCACAGAAGAAGACAATGCAGCCACTCCTGATGTGATCTGATAGACTAAGATCAGAAGGAAGGAGAAGAGGACCTCTCCTATCAGTGGACCTGGGGAGGGGCATATGTGAAGAAGGGGAAGGGAGGGTAGGATCGGGAGGGGAGGAGGGAGGGGTTTATGGCGGAATACAAAGAGAATAAAGTGTAATTAATAAAAAAGGGTAAAAAAGATGTCTTTTAAAGTCTTTTTAAAATTTATTATCATTTATTACAATTTATTCACTTTGTATCCAGGTTGAGGACTCGTCCCTCTTGTCTCCTAATCCCACCCTCCCTCCCTCTTCTCCCCCTATGACCCTCCCCAAGTCCACTGATAGGGGAGGCCCTCCTCCCCTTCCATCTGACCCTAGCTTATCAGGTCTCATCAGAACTGGCTGCATTGTCTTCCTCTGTGGCCTGGCAAGGTTTCACCCTCCAGAGGGAAGTGATTAGAGAGCCAACTATTGAGTTCATGCCAGAGACAGGCCCTGTTCCCCTTAGGAGGGACTATGGATGTGAGGAGACTGAGTCTATGGGTTACATCTGAGTCGGGGGGTTTTAGGTCCTCTCCATTCATTGTCCTTGGTTGAGGCATCATTCTCTTCAGGGCTCCCAGGGCTCAGTTTTTTTCTATTTCTTCTTTTTTTTTAGTTTTCTTGGTCTGTTTGTTTTGTTGCTTTTTTTTTTTTTTTTTTTTTTGGCTCTGTTGGTTCTCTTTTGGAGTTCCTGTCCCTTTCAGGTTCTTTTTCTTTCCCCTGCATAGAATTTTATGAAAGAGCATCTCTCTCTCTCTCTTTTTTTTTTTTTGGTTGTTATTTTTTATTATTTTTATTATTAGTTACATTTTATTAATTCTGTATCCCAGCTGTATCCCACTCCCTCATTCTCTCCTAGTCCCACCCTCCATCCCTCATCTCCTTCCTGCCCTTTCCAAATCCACTTATAGGGGAGGACCTCCTCTTCTTTCATCTGACACTGTTTTGTCAGGTATCTTCAGGACTGGCTGCAAAGTCCTCCTCTGTGGCCTAGCAGGACTGCTTCTCCATTGGGGGTGGGGAGGTCAAAGTGCCTGCCATTGAGTTCATGTCAGAAACAGTCCCTGTTCCCCTTACTAGGGAAACCCACTTGGTTATGGAGACACCGGGCTACTGCTTCCAGTTTAGTTCCTGTATGGGTTGAATTACCTTCATCAAATCTCAGTGTAAGCTCTTGTGAACTTTCACTTTCAAAATGATTAATTATATCTACGGAATTTCTGAGGATTAAATATGATGCTTCTTGAGAAAATATATAGAAAAACTACAAATAAGAAAGACACATATATGTAAGGGGATGACTATTGCAAACATAAGGATAGATATAGCAAATTCATTATCTGATACTTTGGTGAATATTCTATATACTGTCCATGTTTTCTGATAATGTCTGTGCTACCTGGCACAGATTAAAAATATAGTATAAAACATTAGGGAAAACTGCATACATTGGAAATTACACAAAAGCTCATAATAAATCGCAAGAAAACAAAATATCTCAAGAATAGAGAGAAGTGAAGAATTGTGTCAATCCTTTATATTACACACATCATGTTTAATTTTCTTCAACATGGTATTATTAAAATTAATATAGTTTCTTGGCATTCTATAAAGATTTATATATTTCATTTCTTCCAAAAAAATCAGGTAAGTACTGCAAATTTCCACATTTGAAACATTTGTCTAACATTTGAGTGGATTTTTATTTGGCATTTTGTAAATTTAAGATTTTACTTTTATCCTTTGTAAAATACTGATAAAGCAGACATTATCAGTATTGTCTTCATTTCTGCAGTTCTTTACTCCCAAAGTTATGAATATGTAGAATCTCATTCCAAATAAACAGAGTAATTACACAAGAATAACAAGTTATCCTGGCTACCATCTCAGTAACCCCAGTATATTATTGCTTTCATAATGGAAAAGAAATCCAATATGGATTTTGCAACATCATAAACTCAGTGAATATATATTCTATATATTCTTAGTAATATCTAAACACTATGAACCTGTAATTCGATTGCTTACTTTAATCATTCCATCGAATAAAAAGAATATACTAATTTTATGTTTCAAAGACACCATTTCTGGATGACTAATGAGTAAAGATGTAAAAAGAAATTATCTCTAACCATGCAAAGTCCATATGTAAAGGTAGACTATAGTGAAGGATTTATGTAAAATGTTCATCTGATGTAAAATGCCTTTAATATTTTTTACACTTTAAACTTTGTTTTACTTTTGCTGACCCCATGAATGTATAAGCACATTTCACATAAGTCAAGGCTTCTTAAACATTTTCTACTGGTAACACCTTTAGCAAAGAAATTCTTCTGACTTTGAATGTATAATCTTGTAAAAAGTCTTACAAATGAGATCTTCACTACTGATCATAACTAATCATAAAGTACTCATAAACAATTATTTTTATCATCTTGTTAATCTCATAAAAGAAGCAAATTTCTAAATTAATGACATAGACATACTTATTAAATTTTAAACGAAAGTTAACTGTATAAATATTTGATACTTCAGGATGATGGAAGCTTTCAATATTTTGAGGTAGATTGATACCTTGATATAATTGTTAATTCTGGAAATGCTGATTCTTATAAATGCAAGGTAAGAAAATGACTGAAATATGTTTAGTATGGCTTCAGAAAATTACAGCAAATTTTATCGTAATTCCACCCCAAAATTCTTTTTAAAATTTCCTATGAAACTTAAGTCAGCAACTCAAACACCCATTTTTTTTCAAACACCAATTTTTAACATCAAACATTCTAATACCATACAATTCCAACACATACTAACGTAATGTTTACATATTGTGAAAGAGCATTAGAAAATCACTGGAAGTCTATGTTTTTCACAATTAAGCAACTACATTAGTATTCAAACAGGAAACAGAAGCTGTGTATTAAGATGCTAAATACTGAGCCCAAAGATCTGGTTGCTATCCACAGGAACACATTCTCAGGTATACCCAATGATGTTGGGTAAACTTGATCCTCAATGTTCTCTGATTGGTTAAAATACAGATCTGCCCGAGCCTGTAGCTGGACTCAATAGAGGTAGGCAGAGTTTCAGTTCCTGGAATGAGGGTACCAGAAAGAAGATGGAGAAAGGGGATTTGGCCTGATGGCACAGATCCAGTCCAGACAGGACTACTTATTAATAAACAACTTGGAGAGTGCAGCTGGGTAATAGCAAGATAGCTCAGAGTGTTGATATCTGTCCAGCTCAAGTACTTTGAAGCTTATAATAAAATACATCATAGCCTCTCTGTGTCAATTATTTTGGAAGCTAACTCTATAAAAGAAAACCGTTGCCTTATTCATTTCATGATATAAAAACACTGTGTTCTTCTCTTTGGATATTCTGGCATTGGTGGGCAGTGATTGCTGTACTGCTCATGGTTACTGGTTGACTGGTAAAGTATGGATGCCCTGCAGTTCGGAAACTGCAGTACGGGTTACTCCTGTTAGAAATTGTGTGTTCGAGTTTGCATTAATTTTTGGTCAATATGTGAAGAAACATCTTTTCAATTTTGTGAAATTTGTTGTGACTACCTATGGTCATTTACTTCAACAACAACAACAACAAAACAGTTCTTCACTGGCTCATGTAATACTTGGATTCCATTTGGTGGTGCTGTTGAGAAGAGCTAAGGCTTCTTTACAGGATGCATTCTTAGGGGTGCAGACTTTGGTGGTTTATAGTTCCATCTCACTTCCTACTCTCTTTGTTTTCTGTGTATGTGTGAAATGTGAAATGTAACCAGCATCTTCCTGCTCTTGTACTTGTACTATGCCTTCATGACATCATGCTATTCACCAAATAAACTTTCTTCTATAAATTGACATTGTTTATGATGCTTCATTGCTTTTACAGAAGAGTAAACTAACAGTGTCATTTAGCTATGCCACCTACAGTTTCAGAAACTGGATCTAGATTACCTAACTGCTTAATTACATGTCTCTGTCTTGTTTCAGTTGGGTTCGGCATGAAGAATGGTGAGCTATATGTTTTAATAGTCTCAACATAATCTGTTTGCACATGACTTCAAGTTTCACCAAATATTCATTTAACGTTAAAGAAGTTCTTGACCTCCTCAGCCTAATATTGTATCATCATGACGGTGCATTGCTGATGTATCCTATCACCTAGGTGAATAAAATTACAACAGTTTGTGAGTGTCCTATTCTTAGCAGATGGCTTAAAAGACTGTATCTCTAATAATCAAAGGAACACTTAGTCATAAACACTGTGTCATCCCAATTTAGTAACTCTACAATAGATGTCTAGAGGCACATCTCCAAGTGGCACAAAGCCTGGTGAAAACTTTGCCCTAGCCTGTGAAGCTATGTGCCAGGAACTGCTTGCCTTCTCCTCTACCTTATGCCGGTGTGAGAGGTCTCTGATTTGAAAGTCCCACAATACAGCATGACTTGATGTATGTTGAGTTAAATCTCATGGGAACCCACACACTAGGTTGTGTTTTCTTTGTCACCACCATGATTTAAAACTGAGTGACAAATGACTTTCTCTATGAATCATATTCTCAGAATGTATAGCAACTTTATTAAGTGTGAGAGAATCCCTATGGGAGCTGAACACTGTAAGATTCCAAATCAGCATTCATCCTGCATTCCAGGCAAGTTCATTCAGAATGACAGCACTGGCACCGATTTGTCTCTTCATCCTGAAACGTTTAATAAAATCAATATAATATTTGTTGACTTGAATTAAACAGCATGTATCATAAATAATTCTGTGCAGAATTACCAATACTAGATGTATTTAGGAAACAGCATAGTACACATAGTGTTAGTCTAGAGACAGAAAGTCAGAGGAAGGAAAGATCTTCCTTGCACACATTCAAGATAGATGTTTATTTCCTATATTCTTTCCCTCTGCCTAAGCACTTATGTTTTGCTTCATAATGCAATGTATGGAAATGAGACAAAAATTAAAGAAAGGTTTCTCTGAGCTCAGTGCTGAGTGGCAGCTGCAGTTACTGGCTGAGTTACTGGCTGCAGACAATCAGCACTAGGTGCTGCAAAGCCAAGCTGAGTGAAAAAGTGATGTGCAGAGCCCTCTAGAGACTGGAGCGCATAACTGCACTTAGTGCTATGCTTCGGTGCAGTGCTGTAATTAAGTTATTCGGGGAGCTATAACACAGCTGTAAAGAGAACAAGGTACTATTCTATTCCTGGTGATGTGGTTAAAATCAGTGTTCTCAAAAGCCTGGTGTTTTTGGTTATTTTCCTTTTAATGAGTTAATTAAGGTAAAATATGTTTTACATTTGCTCTACTGCAAAAACAATGATTAAACAACAGCTGTTCAGGCCAAAAATATAAATTATCAATGTGTGCAGAATATTCACCTTTAGAAAAACAGAGTAAATATTTACCTTCTGCCAAAGCAAGCATTTCCTCCCATTTAAAGTATAGCTGTTATTATATTAATTTTCTTTCTAAATCTAAATATGTGTGGTTGCAGACTTCTTTAAATGTTCGTTAGTAATCATAAGAAAATGCGTTAGAATTCAGATAGCAGCATTTACAATACTGTAAGCAGATTTTTCAATCATATTTGTATCTTCACTGATATGATTTTTGTGTCTGGTACAATAAAGGTATGAATTTCAAATATTTGCTACTATAAAGAAAGAGATTATTTAAACAAATACGCTTTCTCATATAGACACTATGGCCACAGTCTAACCAACTTGTTTACGTGAGTGAACTAGCCATTGGTACAGTAGTTTTCTCTAAACACAGAGAACCAAAAAGATGGATGTGAGAGTGTGAAATGATGTGTAGACATATGCATATACATATAGAAAAAATGTGGGGCAAAAAGACATAATTTATGATGGGTGTTATTGGTCTCACAAGTTTGACATTTGCGAGGAAGACTGAAAGGCTCTAGACATCATGGAATGCTGAGGAGCTAGTCAAATGCAGTGAGGTGCCTTTTAAGCCCTCAGTCAATTAAATTAAGCACACCCTCATGCCAGGCAGTAGTATATCTTATTTAATGTCTACTGCTCTGAGAAGTGCATTTGATCTATGTGTGCATCCCAGTGTTTGAGTATCTGCTTACACAAGGTCTACAAGGAAAAGGGTTTGATCATTACCACTGGAAAATTAATTAATTAAAGATGCCTTTACAGCAATATTTAGATTTGTGGTTGACCATTAACTGTCAGGGCACACTCAAGTTCACACATCAAATTCACCATCACAGTAGGTAGTTTTACAGTGTGATACAATTCACTAATTCTTTCTTTCTCTCTTTCTTTCTTTCCTTCCTTCCTTCCTTCCTTCCTTCCTTCCTTCCTTCCTTCCTTTCTTTCTTTTATTACACTTTATTCACTTTGTATTCCTGAGGTACCCAGCTCCCTCATCCCCTCCCAATCCTGCCCTCTTCTCCTCCCATGCCCCTACCTGAGTCCACTGATATTGGAGGTTCTCCTCCCCTTCCATCTTACCCTAACCTATTAGGGAAAACAGTGAACAGGACAAGAGCTTACTACAAGGGCCTCTGAAAGGCTCTACCCAGCAGAGTATCAAAGCAGACACTGAGATTCGTTGACAAACTTTGGGCAGAGTGCAGGGAATCTTAAGAAAGAAAGGGGAGATAATAAGACCCGGAGAGGGCAGGAGTTCTATAAGGAGAGCAACAGTACCAAAAAATCTGGGCCCAAGGGTCTTTTCTGAGACTGATATTCCAATTCACTAGTTCTTAGTGATTCAAAACAAACAAAAGCACACACCATACAAAACATGAGACAACAAATGAAAGGAGAGGATGTCCTCCTCTATCAGTGGACTTGGAAAGGGGCAGGGAGGAGACCAGGGAGGGAGTGTGGGGTTGGGGAGGGAATGAGGGAGCGGGATACAGCTGGGACACAGAGTTAACAAAATGTAACTAAAAAAATTAGTGAAGTATCCCAGAAGGAGAAAGACAAACATGGAATATACTCGCTTATATAGACCTAAAAGATATGATAAACATAATGAAATCTATACACCTAAAGAAGATAATCAAGAAAGCAGACACGGGGTATGATGATCAATCCTCATTTAGAAAGACAAATGGGATATGCATTGAACGTATGACAGGAGTCTACTGCAGAAGGCATCTGAAAGACTCTACCTAGCAGTGTTCCAAAGTAGATACTAAAACTCATAACCAAACCCTCGGCAGAGTGCAGGGAATCATATGAAAGAAGGGGAGTTAGATGTGGAAAGGATAGGAGCTCCACAAGGACCAAACATATCTGGGCACAGGGTCTTTTCTGAGATGGACACTCAACCAAAGACCATGAGAGGATAAAACCTAGAACCTCTGCTCGGATGTGACCCGTGATAGCTCAGTAATCAATTGGTTTCCCATAGTAAGGGGAACAAGGACTATTTCTAACAGGAACTCAATGACTGGCTCTTTGACCTCCCCACCTCCCAAGGGAGGAGCAGTACTGTTAGGCCACAGAGGAGGACTTTGCAGCCAGTCCTGAAAATACCGGACAAAACGGAGTCATATGAAAGGGGAGGAGGTCCTCCCATATCAGTGGACTTGGAAAGGGGCAGGGAGGAGATGAGGGAGGGAGAGTGGGACTGGGGAGGGAATGAGGGATACAGAATTAACAAAATGTAACTAATGAGAAAAATAAAATTAAAAAAAATCCAAGAGAGATTCATTAAGCAAAAAAACAAAAACAAAAAACAAACGAACAACAACAACAACAACAAAAAACAACCATGAGACAAGTATAAAGATAACAGTAGTAATTGTGTAGTAATTCTGATTTTGTTATCTTTTATTGTAAAAATTTACCTAATCACTGTAAGAGCTGATTCCAATGAAACACTTGCTCAAATGACTATCTTAATCTAAATTTCAACGTTGCACAATCTCTAAACCTAGAGGTGAATATATTGTTTTACCATCTGTTTCATTTTGAAAATAAATCTGAACTTGGAATTGCTTTATGTTTTAATTTATCTTGAAGTAGCAATTATTGAGTTAAAAGTTTGTCTTGAATCCCAGCTGCCCAATGGAATCCAAATATGCAAAATATTGAGTGAAAATATGGCAACAATAACAAAATAAATCTAGAAACAAACTAAAGAATAATAAAATATTTTGTAATAGAAACATGCCAATGTAGAAAAACTAGATTAAAAAAATCGATCAGTTCTGAATCTCACAAGAAAAATGATGGAAATATCAGCACTTGTTTTTCTTAGCTCTCAGTCCTGGGAGGAATAAAGGCCATAAGTTTAATTAAATTTTGTATTACCTTTTCTAGAATAGTTACTAGTTATGGCAAATATTAATCAATAGTGAATTAATATGTTGGGCTCTGCCCAGGTAAGATAAACTGAATAAAAGAGAGAGTCTCATGATTCAAATTTACATATAGTGAACTCATAGAGAGATTCACTTCTTATGTCTTCTACATTAAAAAATTTAAGGGCATGGAATACCACTTTTGATAAACTAAGGCAGTGAGAGATACATGTTGTATTTCAAGTTAGTATATGAGAATTTATGTTTCCATATTTTACCACCCTTTGCCAGTGAAGATTCTCAAATATCTTTCATTAATAGCTTGTACTTGATTTACACACACCTGCCTGAGAAGACGACACTAACAAAGCAAAAACATCGAGAATTTTGATGTTAGCCAAATTATTTTACTATAGCATTCATATATCAAAGATTTCTATAATCAAGGTTCTCATATACTCATGTGTATCACCATTGGTTATTTTTGTTTTGTTCTGAATTTCATATACATATACATGTATATATATATATATATGTATATATATATATATATGAAATACATATATCACAAAATATGTACCATTTTACTATCTATCTATCATCTATCTATCTATCTATCTATCTATCTATCTATCTATCTATCTATCTATCTATCTACCTACCTCTCTATCTGTCTATTATTAGGAGGTCCAGGTGGGGATGACAAAGATGGAGTCACCAACCAAAAGAAACAGAATCCAGAAATCAGCACGAAGTGCAGATCTATCTTAATACAGTGCAGAAAGCATTTTTATATAGCGTTTGGACCAATGGGGTGTTGACATGAGCTCTGGCTTTGCTAACCATCCTACTCTCATTCTGGGGAGGTACCTGGCTTGCCACCACCGAAGGAAACATCTGTGCAGGCAAGAATTGCACCCACCGCTTTGTTCTGAGGCTCTACCTGTTTTCTGGGATCCTACTTTTTTGTCACACAGTAGACCAGTGTACATGAGCATTTGTACTAATGAGTGGTCTGGAAGCCTCCCTCACTGTCCACTTGTCCTCACCTGGGGCTGCAACACCCAGTATTATTATTATTATTATTATTATTATTATTATTATTATTATTATTATTGAAACAATTTTAAAGATTCTTCAAAATTATTCTTTACAAGAAATGTGTATTTTGTATACCCCCCGCCGAATGGGAACAGAATTCCTGGCTCCTGTCATCTCTCACCCAGCTATAGGTTGATCATCTTCTTATTAACAAGTCAGAAATAATTGGGGAGCATTGTTTATAGAACATTGATATATTGATATTGAACATTGAACATTGATATTATTCAGTGATGGCAACAATACCCATTTCTAGACTGCAACCAGATCTCAGGCCACAGAAATTATCATCTGAATACACAGTGCACAAGACAATCCCCCCACATCTCTCCTTTTTAGTCCAGTAAAAGGGTCTTTATCTTACAATAATAAACTATATAAAATAAAAAATATTATGAAACAATTATGAAAACTATTATATAAGAATTACACTCACAGTGTAGAACCCATTTGTATTTGGCAACTGAGGAGAACGTACTATTTTATCTGTCTTTTCTTGATGTGTTCAGAGTTCTGCACTGAGAACATTTTTTCTACCATAGCTTGCATTTATCAGCCTAAAAAAAATCTATTCAAACCTAAAAAGTATCTTTTTAAAGCATTTTTAAACATTTTTAACTCCTAAACATCTTAAGCTTAATTGTGAGACTATAACTATATACTCTTCAACCCAATCAGAGATCTTAGAAGGATAAATATTATCTGAGTAGAAAGGTAGTGGAGATCAAACAGTTTCCCAAACTACAGAAATGACAGAGAGAGCTGGCTACCTGGACAGGTACGTGATATTCCTCAGCAATGCTGGGGCATCATTTTGGGCCTTCTAGCTCACTATGTGACATACTTTTGTGAAGCGGGAATTGTAAAGAATTGCCTACCTAGTTTTGGCAAAGCGAAGCCATCCACTTCCCTCTGTGCCCTGCTTGGAGAGCAGCAGGCTGTCTGCAATTGAAGCAAGGGCAGTTCCTTGCTCAGTGGATAGCTGAGCACTTCTGAAGCAAACTCCATATGTAGTTTCCTTGACGCCCATCATCTTCCTAGAATGATGGTGCTGCCAGGTGCTAACATGTCTTACTTTCAAAAGATCCTTTTATTAATAACATATCTTTAAATGTCATACGTTGTAGTTCTCTGAGGTCTTTGAAGACCAGATACCTATCTATAGTATATCTCTATAGGCGAATATTGCTTGTTTCTAGCTATTTATTCTCTGATTAATTTAAAAAAAATTTATAAGAGACCTAACACAGCTTATTTTGTCACTAAATAAACTAGTGTCTATCATGACAATGAGTTTGATTGACTGACTACTACTAACCTGCATTTTTAAATTTTCCTGAACAGTTTTTAATAGCATTCAAAGCTAGAGTTTCACATTACATTTTTAAATTAGTTGTATAAGTACAATATCTTATACAAGGATTGAAATGTAAATATATAGTATGTTTGCAGAATGATTATTAATGTGGATGGAAAGCATAAAATTAGTACAGTGGCAGTTTACCTTCAGCCAGCTATTTCCCCAAGTAAAGCCACATGGAGACTTATTTAATTAGCCTTTAGAACAACACTAAGCAATTATGACTCCATCCTAAACCTCCCAGAATAGTCTAACTTCCTTCCAACAAAACCTCCCTCATACTTGCATTTTTTAACCTTCAACTGTTTCTCTTTCACCTCTCCTTATGCTTTCTGGACATCTCCCACTGGATCAATCTTTGCTTCCCCCCCCCTCTCTCTTTGGTCACCTTTCCAAATGTACTAGCCTAATCTCTCTATTGCTCACCACTAGCTGGTCAGTGTTTTATTGGCAGAAGAGAGAACAAATGGTAAGCATGTTTTCATTAACTTGAGACAGGAGACACTTAGAATAAACATTACAGTGTCATATCTGGATTGAAATGAAATCACTGGGTAGAGAAAGCACCATTTGAGTGAAGAGGCATAAACTTTACACAGCACATAGTAGCATCATGTCAATAAATATCACATAAAAATAATCTTAAATCTGTATAAAATTATAAAATATACAGTAAACTATATCAGTATAAAATACTTGAGACTAGTAGTTGCTCTTTAATTTAAAAATAGATTTAATAATCTATCCTTTATTTCTATCATTCTTGTATCTTCTTTTGCTTTTCTTCCTTTCCCTTCTTTTATTCCTTTTCCCATTAACTTTAGATAAGAGAGAAAGAAGGATAGTGGAAAATAAAAGAAAGAGAAAAAGAAACCCCTGATTCTAACCTTCTATACTTTGTTTAGAAGACCTGTCACCAACTCCCTATCTTTCTATCACCCTCCGAACTACCAAAAACCATTATTCCCCAAATTTACTAAGTCAAACCTGTTTTATTTTACTTTCTTTTTGTCAGGAAATATTAACTAAGTAACACATTAAATGACAACATTAGTTTCTTTGTATTTATTCATATGAAGAATGTCTTAGCTGTACATAGTTCAAGATGGACATCAATTAACTTCACTCTAAATATCTTTGTACTGGACGCTTAGGAAGTTTCTTCCAATATATAAAAATCATTTTCCTCCCCCCAAGGGAGGAGCAGTCCCGCTAGGCCACAGAGGAGGACTTTGCAGCCAGTCCTGAAGATACCTGATGAAACAGAGCCAGACGAAAGGGGAGGAGGTCCTCCCCAATCCGTGGACATGGAGAGGGGCAGAGAGGAGCTGAGGGAGGGAGGGTGGGATTGGGAGGGAATAAGGGAGCAGGATACAACTGGGATACAGAGTTAATAAAATGTAACTAATAATAATAAAAAATAAAAAAATAACATGAAAGAAAAAACATAAAAGACAAGGATTTTTATCAAATAATAAGCTAAAAAAAACTTAAAAAACTAAAACTACCAGCAATTTTAAATTTATTTTTAATTTATTCCAATTTATTTACTTTGTATTCCAGCTGTAGCCCTGTCCCTCATCCCTTCTGAGTCCTGCCCTCCTTTCCCCTTTTCCTCCCATAACTATCAGGAATTTTATCTGACTCTGGGAAGTAATTCAAGGAAACATGAACCTGTACAGATATAAGCACAAATACATTGAAACAATGACTCTCTGAGGGAAGCATGGTCTGAATCTTGGCAGTTTTGGATGCACATGCTGATTTTACGGAAGATCTTATTGTACCTGATGGAGGAAGGGCTGGCAGCTAACTTCAACTGTAGTGACTAAAAGGTCATTCTTCCCAGTTATGACATTAGGTTCAGCCCACAGGCAACCTCTGGCTTATTGTCAGACTGCAGACCCCAGTTTAATACAAACAGCTCAGAGAAGCCATATAATCCCTATAGGGCCTGGATCCTTTGTCCAGTCTTGCTTTACAAAACCCCATTTTAATAAGGTTCCTGAGCATTAAATCCTTTTAGACCCTTCTTCCCTCAGGAAAAAAAATAAAAAATGATCCTTCAACAAAACTGGTTACTTGAGTCACAAAGCTGTGGAATGTATATATGTAGGTTAAATCATCTGGCCCATGAAATTTTATGAGTAGCATGCCTTTACTGATGTTATAAATTTTGTCATTACAAAATATCCCTCCAGGGATTGCTTTATCTTCTTATACTTTACCTGAGATCAATTTCTCACCTTATAAATATGAACAAGGCCCCTTTTAGTAGAGAACTTATGTTTACTAAAGTTGGCGTTACTGACTTCAAAGTTCAGTGTCTCTTATTTTTGTTTTCCTTTTCTTTTGTGATTCTATGTGGTTTATATTTGTATATTTTGTTCATATTATCCAGTGATTTGAGAGACTTGATGCTGTTATATTTGAAATCCATTAACTTAAACTCCAAAATTGTCCCCTCTGAGTTGGCCACAGTGTCACATGTCTGTAACCCCAGAGGAGGGGCAACTATGAGTTAGGCCAACCTAGGTTAGCAAGAGCCTGCCTTTAAGAAAAGACAGAAAGAGCAACTTCATAACCAAAGTAGCAGAGGCAGTACATCTCTTATGCATTTTAATTTACTCCCAATCTTAAGAAGCCAATTATAGGAAATGAGCTTTTCAATAGTTCTTCCTTACTAACATAAGGCAATGAGCAATTTGGATACATAAAAACATTTTACAGTTTGGGATCCAAATTTAGTAATTTTGGAATTGTTTTGTTTACAATTTTATATGACTAACATTAAACTAACACAAAAGTGGTTTGATATTGAAAAGACTTGAGTTCAGCGTGTGAGTATCCACGCAGCCTCTCTCTTGTACACCAAAATAATTTCACTGAAATCAGACACAGTTTACTTAACAACACATTTAGAAAATATTCCATGTGTTTCCCCAGCAAGCACGCCATTCAGAACCCACAAATTTGATGTTTCCACTAACCTTTCCATCAAAAGCTGCTTCAGAGAAGACGGAAGAAGATTAGAAAACGACCCGTTTCAACTTCCTGTTTTTGTGTAATCAAATAGTTCACATCTCTAGACTGCACTTTTCTTTTTAATCGACTCGCATTATTCTCTCACTCAGCCCAGCTGTTTTTGACAGACAGAACAGTGCAATTTGGGAAATCAAGGGAAGTTTATAATCAGACTGCAGAGATGGAAAATTACCTCCAGTGCTAAATATGACGGGATTCTCCAAGCTCAAAGTTAAATGAAATTCCACTATCTACAGCAATGCCTAGAACAACTGATCTCAGAGAACTGCAAGAACCCTTGTTTTGATGTCACTAAATGCCACATACTCTTGTATTAAGAAATTGAGCATTTCCTGTAATCCATAATTACAATTACTATTGTTTCTCATATTAAACTTTATAATATTAATTATTCAATATGTTCTAGTCTAAGTTATTAGTTACAAACTGACTAAGGATAAACATGTGATGTAATTTTTTTATTTGTTTCTTTATATTTTATTACCTTGGAATTTATCTATTTTTACTCTATATTAAATTCATTTTGATACATTTTTGATACAATTTAATATATGGATATAATTGATTCTTTTTACTCATTTTTAAAATAACCTTTCTTACTTCATTCAACCTTATCATACCCTGCCCCAATTCCTTTTCCAGATTCATGACTTTTGAGTTTGTTTTGTCACCCATTGAGTTTAACAAAGTCCAATGGATTGTACCTAGACATTTATAGGGTCATCAGGAGGTACAAAACATATTTCTCCCCAAATATCTTTATATAGAAAATGGTTGGGCTGTAATGTAATATCTACTCATCTTCTCTTCCACCCATGCCTGAGAGTTTAGTTGTTTGTTAAGAAAGTCATACATAAATTTGGGGAAATTTTCCGAGTGCTGAAGTACCCATCATTCTAAATACTACTACCCCAGAGACATAATTATACTTCAGAACTCTGTTTTACACACAAGACAACATTATAATTCTACAATACTGTTTCCACAGGGGTTTTCTGAAAGACCCTACCCGTCAGGGTGTGGAAGAAGATACTGAGATCCTTAGACAAACTTCAGGTAGAGTTTATGGAAGACTTCATGGAAGAAGAGGAAGATAGAAAGACCTGGAGGAGACAGGATCTCCTCAAGGAGACCAACAGAGCCAAAAAACCTGGGCCCAGGGGGCACCTTTAAAGACAGATACTTCAACCAATACCATGCATGGAGAAGACCTAGACCCCCTGATCAGTTTCCAAGTGGCTTCCCTAGTAAGGGGGGCAGGAGCTGTCTCCCACATGAACTCAGTGCTATCTCTTTGATCAGCTCTCCATGGAGGGTACAGCCTTGTCAGGTCACAGAGGTAGATGATGCAGCCAGCCCTGATGAAATTTGATAGGCTAGGTTCAGACAGAAGGGGAAGAGGTCCTCCTCTCAATGGACTAGGGAAGGAGCAAGGGAGGAGGAGAGGGAGGGATGGTGAGATTGGGAGGGGCTGAGGGAGGGGGCTACAGATGTGATACAAAGTGAATAAACTGTCATAAATAAAAACAAAGAATTGATTGTGCATGCTGCATTAAATATAAATGATTAAAACCTGATAACATTATCAATATAGAATTATTCTCAATTTTTGACAAACATTAAAAAAAATCATAATCAAGCATTGCTCCATTCAGATCTCCAAATCTGTCAGCAACATTCTCTCATTATCCGTAAATACAGAGCAGAGGAAAGAAGCTGCTCACAGCTACAAGGAAGATTTTTCTTAGACAGACAATGCATGTCTGGGGAGTACTGGAAGTACAGCACACTGGCACATGCCAAATGTGGCTGCAAGTCTCCTTGCCGGTTGGAACTCCCACATTGGTGCTAGGGAATAGCAAGTTAAGCTTTGCTTGAGTATAGGTCATCCACCTAACCCATTGCTCACAAGTCAAGTATACATTTTCCATCCACTTATACACTTATATATATAAATGTATATACACACGTGCAAACATGCTTGTATGTCAGAAGACAACTTCAGGGAGTGAAAGTTGTATTCTCTCCTCTCACTTTATAGAGTCTAGGAATCAAACGTGGCTACCAGGTTCTTTATCCGTTGTTTCATCTTGCTAGCCCCCATAAGAATCTGATTTTCTTGGCTGGAAACCCTGACTCTTCCCATGGCATGATGCTTTTGATATGTCAACCTGTCAATTTCTCCTCCCTCTGCCTCCACAATGTGGCTGGCTCTTCACGTTTTCCAGTCCCAGTTGGGGCATGGCAGCCATGCTGAGGCAGTCCTCTTCCTATGGAAAAGTAAGTGCTATCTGAGACTATATGCTTGCTACTCTTGAAGAAAAAGTAAAATTTCTAACAATTGTTCATGCCCAACTTTCTCCTTTCCCACCTTCCTGACTCTTTCCACACCTATTCCTGAGCAAGTCTTGCCCTCAATCTTCCTTTGCTGAAAAGCTGATTTTCTGCAAAGTCCTTCCAAACAAAGTACTAAAAATGTAATCTAAAATTTTAAAAACTTGCAACTTAACCAGTGGTGAAGCACATTTGGCTGATCTGATTATACATACATTTTCATAACTTTATCCTTTGGTAGAAAAGTATCTATTTCATTGCTATTATTTTACTTGTTCATTAAAGTATAAAGTTTGACAGGACTGAGATTCAGTACTTGTTTCATAATATGTTTTGCCCAAATACATATAATGATATTTGCTTAGTAAATATTTACTCTCTATATGAAAGAACTCATCTGGAACAAGTTATTTTGCCTCATTAGCTTTGATTTTTTTAATTTAAAACAGTGGATTCCCAAGGGCACTAGTTACTGTGAACAACACATGCGATGATCCCTGTCAAGCTGTTAGGGTGGCCTTGGACTCAGAATATCCAATCAACAATTACTCAGTATGTTCAATTCTATTATTTTTTCAAATACTTTGAAGATTCAGATTCCTAAACTCTTAACAAAATGTTGTTAGGAAAAGAGAGAGAGAGAGAGGACAAAACATTTCCATATAAACGAAATTCAGTTTATAGTTATATAGTTGTTAATTTCTGGCAAAAATAAACAAAGGGCATTTATGTGAATGTCAGAAATATTAAATAATAGCAAGTATTTTAATTAACATTTCAGTCACAGGAGGATGACTATTTCAATTTATGTTTTTAAGTTTAAATTAATTCTTTCTTTAATTTATTCACATTACATCTAGATAGTAGCCTCCTTTCTCCTCTCATTCGGTCCCATCTTCCCCCTCCTTCTCCATCCCTCATCCCCTTCCCTTAATCCTCGGAAAAGGAGTTCCCTCTTCCTTTATCAATTGACCCTGACCTATCAAGTCTCATAAGGACTGCCTGGATCCTCTTCCCTGTGGCCTGGAAAGACCACCCTGATAGAAGGATGTGATCAAAGAACAGGCAACAGAGTCCATGTCAGAGACTGTGCCTGCTCCCCTTACTAGGAAATGCACTTGGAGACTGAGCTGCCATAAGCTGCATCTAAGTAGGGGGTCCTAGCTCCTCTCCTTGCATGGTCCTTGGTTGATGCATCCTGCTCCACAGGTCCCCTGGGCCCCAAATTTTTAGCTCCTTAGTCTTCTTGTGGAGCTCCTGTTCTTTCCAGGTGCTTCTGTCCTCCAGCTATTCCGTAATACTCCCTTTGCTCTGCCTAAAGTTTGGCAATGGGTTTCAGCATCTGCTTCTATCTTCTGCTGGGTGGAGTCTTTCAGAGGACATCTATGGTAGGCTCCTGTCTTGTTTCCTCTTTTCTAAATCTTTTAGTATCTATTCTGCCAGTTTATATTTTGAAAGGTTATAAGAACCACTAATGTAATATTTGTCAAAATACACCTTATTTTGTCAAAATAAACTCTCATCATTGCCAATGTATAGGAATTTTAGACCACAACAGTTATTTCTTAAGAAATAAAAGCTACATTATGAAGATTGAAAAAGAAACTAAACTAAATTCATCTATTTGAGGCTCACCTATCCACAGCTAACACACGTGCTTTCACAGTTGGTTTTGAATCTTCTAGTGTAGACAATTTCTATTGTTTTGGATTTATGGTAGATTACTTTTTACCCTCATTACCCTACTTTTTGCAATTTTGTCAGTTTTAACACATTAATAAATTTCAATCGTCATTGTTACTTTTTAAAACAAAGAAACTGCTATTTCTAAATTTTATTGACTATAAGATTTTTTTAATTCCCATTTGTGTTTAGTTAGCTGACCATGTTACTCCGTATTCTTTGAACTTCTTTTCATCTAATATTGGTGACAATCAATTCTGTTGTGTGTTTAATTGGGTATGTGCAGAGGCTTCATTCAGTGTTAGTTAAACAGTTGAGACACAAGCCCGACAACTTGAAAATTTAAGTAAAAAATTGCATTTGAATTTCATTTTATTAGTTCGTTATTTTGATTTTATGTGTGCCTGTGAATGTGCTTCTGTGTATGTGGAAACCAGAGGTTGACACTATGTCTCTCTTACCATTCTCCACTGCATTTTTAAAGGCAAGGTATAGTTTGGCTGTGGTGGCTCACACCTTTATTTCCAGCACTCATGAGACAGAAGCAGGTGGATCTGTATGAGTTCAAGGCCAGTGTGGTCTACAGAGTGAGTTCCCAGACAGCCAAAGCTACACAGAGAAACCCTGTCTCAAAAAGCAGATAGATAAATAGATAATAGTTAGTCAGTTAGTTAGTTAGTTAGACAGACAAACAAGTAGATAGATAGATAGATAGATAGATAGATAGATAGATAGATAGATAGATAGATAGATAGATAGATAGATAAAAAGTAAGATAGACTGGTCATCAAGTCCTGGGACCTGCCTGGGTCTGCATCACTAGATCTTGGATTACAGAAAAACATCACTTTGCTTTGAAATTCTTTTTAATACCTTGGATCCTGGGAGTTTACTCAGGACACCAAATTTTATGTCAAGAGCCATCTCCGTATCTGCCCCTTTCATAATTTATTCATTAGAGATGTGTCATTATACAACCCCAGATTGCCTTGAACTCATCTTCCTCCAGCTTGAGAGGAAGATTACAGGTGTCTGCCACTATACAAAGCACTTTGTCATGTTCCGTGCTCCATGTATATTTTCAGCCTTTGAGTTACGAAATGGGGACTTCTGAAAACTCCTTGAACTTTGTTGATTCTCCTGAAAATGCAGTCGTGGAGCATTTAAGGAATTGAAGTCATTGAATACCTCACAGTACTATTTCATAAACTTGGATGTTTAAAGGGTAGAGCATGTTTGTGTGTGTGTGTGTGTGTGTGTGTGTGTGTGTAGGATTTCACAAAGAACAAAAACAAGAGGAAATTAAAGCACATGAAAAATGATGCAGTGAGGAGATGCTGTAACATAACACATATGAGATGCTGCCTTTTTTTAAATTTTTTTAATTTTTTAATGATTTTATACATTCACTTGTATCCCAGCTGTAGCCCTCTCCCTCTTTCCATCCCAATCCTCCCCTCCCTCCCTCATCTCCTCCCTACCCCCTTCTGAGTCCACTGAGAGGGGTGTCCTCCCCTCCTTCCATCTGGCCCTAGCTTATCAGGTATCTTCACTATGGTTGCAATGTCCTTATCTGTAGTCTAGCAAGGCTGCTCCTCCCTCAGGGGGGAGGGAAGGCTCATGAGTTCATGTCAGAAACAGTTCCTGTCCCCCTTACTAGAGAACCCACTTGGATACTGAGCTACCATGGGCTATGTCTGAGCAGGAGTTGTAGGTTATATCCATGCATGGTCCTTTGTTGGAAAAACAGTCACATAGAAGACCTCTGTGCTCAGATATATTTGAACACTGTGGGGCTCCCTGTCCCCTCTAGGATAAACCAATTCCTCCTTCCTTCATATGATTCCCTACACTGTACTGAAGGCTTGGTTATGGGTCTCAACATCTGTTTGATACACTGTTAGGTTGAGTCTTTCAGGTGCCTTCTGTGGTAGGCTACTGTCCTGTTACTGGTTTTCTCTTATTTCCAATGTCTACCCCTTTGTCTTTCTAGATGGGGATTGATCATCTTGCCCCTGGACCTTTTTCTTGTTTATCTTCTTTAGGTGTACATATTTTAGTATGTATATCCTATCTTATATAACTCTATATAAGTGAGTATATACCATGTTTGTCTTTCTGCTTTTGGGATACCACACTCAGGATGATTTTTTTTAAATTTTATTTTTTTCTTATCAGTTACATTTTATTAACTCTGTATCCCAGCCGTGTCCCGATCCCTCATTCCCGCCCTCCCTCATCTCCACCGTGCCCCTTGCCAAGTCCACTAATAGGGGGGACCTCCTCCCCACTCAGGATGATTTTTTTTTATAGATCCCACCATTTGCCTGCAAAATTCATGATTTCCTTGTTTTTAATTGCTGAGTAGTATTCCATTGTGTAAAAGTACCACAATTTCTGTATCCATTCCTCTGTTGATGGACATCTCGGTTGTTTCAAGGTTCTGGCTATTAAGAATAAAGCTGCTACAAACATGGTTGAACAAACATTCTTGTTGTGTACTTGAACATCTTTTGGATGTATGCCTAGGAGTGGTATAGCTGGGTCTTGAGGTAGCACTATTCCTAATTGTCTGAGAAAGCACCAGATTGATTTCCATAGTGGTTGTACCAGTTGACATTCCCACCAGCAATGGACAAGGGTTCCCCTTTCTCCACAGCCTCTCCAGCATGCGTTGTATTTTGAGTTTTTGATCTTAGCCATTCTGATGGGTGTAAGGTGAAATCTCAGGGTCGTTTTGATTTGAATCTCTTAGATGGCTAGGGATGTTGAGGGATGTTGAGCATCTCCTTATGTGTTTCTCTGCCATTCTATATTGTTGTACAGAGAATTCTCTGTTTGGCTCCATGCTCCATTTTTTAATTGGGTTACTTGAATTATTGCCTTTTAACTTCTTTAGTTCTTTATATATTCCAGATATCAGCCCTCTGTTAAGCCTACACACACATGGAAACTTAACAACTTACTTCTCAATGACGGCTAGGTTAAGTATGAAAGAAAGAAAGAAATTAAAGACTTCCTAGTATTCAATGAAAATGAAGGCATAACATATCCAAATTTATGGGACACAATGAAAGCAGTACTAGAGGAAAACTCATAACACTAAGTGCCTTTACGAAGAAATTTGCAACATCTCATACAAACAACTTAATGGCACAACTGAGAGCCCTGGAAAAAAAAAAGAAACAGAAACAGCCAAGAGGAGCAGACGGTGCAAATAATCAAACTCAGGGCTGAAATCAATCAATTAGAAACAAATAAAACAATTCAAAGAATCAATGAAACCAAGAACTGGTTCTTTGAGAAAATCAACAAGATAGACAAACACTTAGCCAAACTAACGAAAAGGCAGAGAGAAACTATCCAAATCAGCAAAATCAGAAATGAAAAGGGGGACATATATGCCAAAAAGGCCTATATGCCAAAATGTTTGAAAATCTAAAAGAAATGGACAATTTTCTGATAGATTCCTGGTACCAAAATTAAGTCAAGACCAGATAGAAAGATTGAACAGCCCTCTATCCCCCAGGGGAAATTGAAGCAACCATCAACAGCCTCTCTTCCAAAAAAAAGCCCAGGGCCAGATGGTTTTAGTGCAGAATTCTACCAGACCTTCAAAGAAGTTCTAACGCCAGTTCTCTCCAAATTATTCCACAAAATAGAAACAGAAGGAACATTAACAAACTCATTCTATGAAGCCACAGTCACCTTAATACCTAAACCACACAAAGATCTAACAAAAAAAAAAAAAAGAGAGAACTTCAGACCGATCTCTCTTATGAACATTGATGTAAAGATTCTCAATAAAATACTTGGAAACCTTGGTTGCATGTCAGTCTCAGAAAAGACCCTGTGCCCAGATATATTTGGTCCTTGTGGAGCTCCTATCCTTTCCTCATCAGACTAACTCCCTTTCTTTCTTATGATTCCCTGTACTCTGCCAAAGATTTGGTCATGAGTCTTTGCTTTGAAAACACTGCTAGTTAGAGTCTTTCCAATGCGCTCAGTAGACTCCTGTCATATGTTCAATACACATCCCATCTGTCTTTCTAAACGAAGATTGATAATCTTACCCCATGTCCGCTCTCTTGATTATCTTTTTTAGATGTGTAGATTTCATTATGTTTATCATATCTTATAGGTCTATATAAGTGAGTATATACCGTGTTTGTCTTTCTCCTTCTGGGATATTTCACTCAGGATGATGTTTTCTAGATCCCACCATTTGCCTGCAAATTTCATGATTTCCTCCTTTTTGATTGCTGAGTAGTATTCCATTGTGTAAAAATACCACAATTTCTGTACCCATTCCTCCGTTGATGGACATTTGGGTTGTTTCCAGGTTCTGGCTATTACAAATAAAGCTGCTATAAACATGGTTGAGCAAATATCCCTTTTGTGTACGTGAGCAAACTTTGGGTATATACCTAGCAGTGGTATAGCTGGGTCTTGAGGAAGCACTATTCCTAATTGTCTTAGAAAGCGCCAGATAGATTTCCAGAGTGGTTGTATCAGTTTACATTCCCACCGGCAGTGGAGGAGGGTTCCCCTTTCTCCACAACCTCTCCAGCATGTGTTGTCCATTGAGTTTTTCATCTTGGCCATTCTGATGGGTGTAAGGTGATATCTCAGGGTCGTTTTGATTTGTATGAATGTAACCTAGTACCTCTACTCAGATGTAGCCTGTGGTAGCTCAGTAACCAATTGGTTTCCCATAGTGAGGGGAACAAGGACTATTTCTAACAGGAACTCAATGACTGGCTCTTTGGCCTCCCACCCCCCAAGGGAGGAGCAGTCCTGTTAGGCCACAGAGGAGAGCTTTGCAGCCAGTCCTGAAGATACCTGATAAAACAGGATCAGATGAATGGGGAGGAGGTCCCCCCTATTAGTGGACTTGGCAAGGGGCACAGTGGAGATGAGGGAGGGAGGGAGGGACTGGGAGGGAATGAGGGATCGGGACATGGCTGGGATAGAGAGTTAAGAAAATGTAACTGATAAGAAAAAAATAAAATTAAAAAAAAATACTTGGAAACCAAACACATTAAGGATATCATCCACCATGACCAAGTAGGCTTCATCCCAGGCATGCAAGGGTGGTTCAATATACGGAAATCCATCAATGTAATCCACCAAATAAACAAACTAAAGGAGAAAAGCCACATGGTCATCTCCCTAGATGCCGAAAAAGCATTTGACAAAATCCAACAACCATTCATGTTTAAAGTCTTGGAAAGATCAGGGATACAAGGAACATATCTAAACATAGTAAAGGCAATATACAGCAAGCCTATAGCCAACATCAAACTCAACGGAGAGAAACTTAAAACAATCCCACTAAAATCAGGGACAAGGCAAGGCTGCCCATTGTCTTCATATCTCTTCAACATAGTACTTGAAGTCCTAGCTAGAGCAATAAGAATACAAATCGGAAAGGAAGAAGTCAAAGTCTCATTATTCGCAGATGATATGATAGTATACCTGAATGACCCCGAAAACTCAACCAGAGAACTCCTTCAGCTGATAAACACCTTCAGCAAAGTGGCTGGATACAAAATTAACTCAAAAAAAATCAGAAGCCCTCCTGTATACCCAAGACAAAAGGACTGAGAAAGAAATCAGGGAAACAACACCCTTCACAATAGCCATTAATAACATAAATTACCTTTGGGTGACTCTAACCAAGCAGGTGAAAGACCTGTTTGAAAAAAAAATTCAAGTCTCTGAAGAAAGAAATCAAAGACGACATCAGAAGATGGAAAGATCTCCCACGCTCATGGATCTGTAGGATTAACATAGTGAAAATGGCCATCCTGCCAAAAAAAATCTACAGATTTAATGCAATTCCCATCAAAATACCAACACAATTCTTTATAGACCTTGAAAGAAAAATTCTCAACTTTATATGGAGAAACAAAAAGTACAGAATTTCCAAAACACTCCTGTACAATAACAGATCCTCTGGAGGTATCCCCATCCCTGATCTCCAGTGGTACTACAGAGCATTAATAATAAAAACTGCTTGGTACTGGCATAGAAACAGAATGGTGGATCAATGGAACCAAACAGAAGACCCAGAAATAAACCCTCACACCTATGAATATTTTATTTTTGACAAATAAGCCAAGACCATTCAATGGAAAAAAGACAGCATCTTCAACAAATGGTGCTGGACCAACTGGATGTCTACATGCAGAAAAGTGAAAATAGATGCATATTTATCACCCTGCACAAAACTAAAGTCCAAGTGGATCAAAGACCTCAATATAAAACCAGATACTCTAAATCGGTTAGGAGATGCTGCCATTTTAATGTGACATATATTTCACAATAAACTACCTTCCGAAGTAGGAAGAGTCTGCTCAAAACATGAGCAAATGTACAGCATGGCATGGGAATCTGTGCCACAGTTTTCTTTACCTTAACAAGTATTAAGTTCTGTGCAAGACTGCAGGTCCTATCCTTCTATGGGTGATGGTGCAGGATTATCTAAATCAGCTTTACCACTAACATTACAGAGGATTGTCTTATTCAATTACAGTGGTAATGACATCACAAAGCATTGTGATGTTATGAAGCCAGGTCCCTCATACAGACTACAGTAATTCTCCGTGTCATATGACTACTCAGAAACATAATGCCTGTCATTCATTAGATCCCTTGTTAGAGCTAAAATTAATGTTTTGTTCATTATGATTATTCTGGGTCCTTGGTTTTTCTCTCTCTCTCTCCTTTTTCCTGTTCCTCCTCCTTTTCTTTTTCTTCTCTCTTTTCCTCCGTGCATGTGTCTATGACAGACTTTCAATGAAAGGGGTATCTGTTATCAATATTCTATACAGTATCAACAGTTTTTCTTACTGTAAATAATAAATTGAATGTTGAATATTTTATAATGAAATGAACACGATGGTTTCCAATTAGCTAGGACAGGGAATCTTAGCGACATGAAGAACAATTTTTGAAAATTTACTTTCTGAGTAGCTCACATAATTGTAGAAATGCTAAGAAGAAATTATCTGTCACTTTTCTCTTACAGTTGTATTGAATTGCCAACAGTGTCTAATTAAAGAAAGATCATGAAAACAGCAACACCTCGATACATTATTTATGCAAACATTTGTAGAGCAAAAAATTGTAAATTAACATTACATCAACTTTCACAAATATTGTCTAACTCCTGTTTACAAACCAGGATCAGATTCTGTGAGAATACTGTTAGCACACATAATTAAAGATCAGAAGATTCACTTTGGGACAATGAAAGTAAAGAAGCGAAAAGACAAGAATAAGTTATCCTCTGTAATTACATTTCTCCTCAGCTTTCAACTAGAAGTGGTACTTTAGGCCAATGCAGTGAGGTCCTGGGCTTGGGTGATTCAGATGCTCACTGATGAGAAATTAAATATGCCTATGTATTTTGTATTAGCCATATTTTTCTTTAATGTGTACTTTAGATCAATAAGATTAATTGTGTAACTTTTTTTTTTTTTTGAGACAGGGTCTTAAATTTCCCACACTGAGTTTTGGTTTCCTTGACTCTGCCTCCTGAATCCTGGAATATCAAGTTTGTGGCTCCTCCCCTGATTTATATGGTACTCAAGATGGACCCTACAATCCACGAATGCTTGTATGCTATGCAAGCATTCTTTCAGATAGCTATATTGGAAAATATTTTGTAACTTCTCAATTACAGCATTTCTTGTCCAGTGTACATGAAAAAGGTTATTAAGAAATAGGTTATTGAAAGCTTCTTAGAAAGCCAGTCTTGAAATTTGTAGTCATAAAGAAGTATGTATTTTGACAGACAAAATATGTTTTTAGTAGGATCACTGTGGTAAAATGTTTTATAGCATTCTTCATACATGTTAGCATCTTATACAATAACCTGAGTATCTTCTTAAATACAGTACACATTACTGCACATCCAGACCTATGCACACCTTAAAGAAACAAATATTGATATTGTTGCCTGAAATATAAATACACGAAGCAATGAAGATGATTCAGAACTCCAAGAAATACTATAAGATGCACATTTCTATATATTTTTAACACATAATATTTTTTAAAAGACATCTTACATAACACAATTTTTTAAATTAAATTTTTTATTTTTTATATTAATTACAGTTATAGAACAATTTTAGAAATTTCTTTTCCTTGAGGTTTCTCTGTTTAGAGTCTATGATCCACAAGGTGGAGAGGTCCTGCTACCATAGCAAGTCAGCTGAAAAGTCTGGCTCAAGCACCACGCCATTGTTCAAGACTGAAGTGAGCTGTGGCCAGTGTCAGAACTTCAAGAACAACAAATAAACAAAACTCTAAAAAAGATACATCATGCAAGAATGACATGAGTTTTAGGAATGAATGGGTGACTTATTATTTGACTATCAGGTAGGAACTTGTCTAGAAAAAAAATTACAAAAGCTTGTTTTCACTTATGACCAGCAAGTAAGCTCTTAGTATACTAGCAGTGGAAAAAGATATATATATTTTAAAGAATGTCTCAAAGCAACTCTCTTGAAGCCAAAACACTCATTTTCCATGATAATAATCCTAGACTATGAGAAGTAATTAACAAAGATTAATTATGGAATTAAGGTAAAATGGAAGCTTACAGTATTTCCAAAATAAGGTACATGGATATTAACATGACATATATAACATCATGAACATATGAACATACATATATAAATCCAATAGTCAAAACTTAAATTCATGCATACATTTTACCAACTTGACATCTCACACCAAACATAGCGCTGTTATACCTTTCTACATTTATTAAATAAATATGATAAAACCATCTGGGCTTTAAGTCTAGAAATGATAAAAGGACAATGTATACAAGGAAAAAAAGAGCAATTGACCTTAAGCATCTCTGATTTATGGAAACCTTGATTAGAAGACTAAATGATCAAGATGGAGGAGGCTGACCCATCAGACAGAAACTGCCTGTAATGTGTGCAGGGAGCTACAGAGCTGTAATTTCACAAATGTTGGTGAGGACTCCTGGCTGATGTTTCACTTTGGTGATTACTTCCTGCTCCTGAAAGTTGCCCTCACCCATACTCCTGCTAGTAACCTCAGTGGAAACTATTGGTTTGCCAACTTGGTGTTCTGTGCAATCATAAGTTTGTTCCATAGTATGCTCTTTGTCTGTGGGGAGGGACATATGTGTGTGTTTCCTCTCCCTCTGGAAAAGGCCGTCACATACAGATATTTATCAGCAAACTTTCTGGTTCCTTAATGATTGCATCATTATGATTTCTGATCATTTTGCCGATTAAATATCACCCTTATGTCTATATTGTTGTCCAAGTATTTTTCTTCTTATGTTAGCTAGTCATTGATATAAATAAAGCATGTGCTAGAGGACACAAAGATCATTACTAAATATTATCCCCATGTGTATAGTGTCCACAGGGTTTTTTTTTTATCCTTATGTTAGTTAGGCATAGCATAAAGTATATGATAGAAGGCACAGTCAAAGATCATTACTTTAAGTGCTTCTATGCCATTTGATATTTAAAGAAATGCTCAACCTCATTAGCCATTAGGGAAATGCAAATCAAAACAACCCTGAGATTTCATCTTACACCCATCAGAATGGCCAAGATGAAAAACTCAAGGGACAACACATGCTGGAGAGGTTGTGGAGAAAGGGGAACCCTCCTCCACTGCTGGTGGGAATGTAAACTTGTACAACCACTCTGGAAATCAATCTGGCGCTTTCTCAGACAACTAGGAATAGCACTTCCTCAAGATCCAGCCACACCACTCCTAGGCATATACCCAAAAGAGGCTCAAGTACACAAAAAGGACATTTGCTCAACCATGTTTGTAGCAGCTTTATTTGTAATAGCCAGAAGCTGGAAACAGCCCAGATGCCCCTCAACTGAAGAATGGATGCAGAAACTGTGGTACATCTATACAATGGAGTATTACTCAGCAATGAAAAATAAGGAAATCATGAAATTTGCAGGTAAATGGTGGGACCTGGAAAGGATCATCCTGAGTGAGTTGTTCCAGAAGCAAAAAGACACACACAGTATATACTCACTCATATAAACATACAACATAGAATAAACCCACTAAAATCTGTACATCTAAACAAACTAAGCAAAAGAGAGGACCCTAACTAAAAATGCTCAATCCCCATCCTGAAAGGCAAAGAGGATGGACATCAGAAGAAAAAGAAAACAGGAAACAACCTCGGAACCTACCACAGAGGGCCCCTGAAAGCCTCTGCCGTGCAGACTGTCAAAGCAGATGCTGAGCCTGATGGCCAACTGAAGGGCAGAATGAATGGAATTTTATGTAAGAAGTGGGAAATAGTAAGAGCTGGAGAGGACAGGAACTCCACAAAGAGAGCAACAGAACAAGAAAATTTGGACACAGGGAACTTCCCAGAGACTCATACTCCAACCAAGGACTATCTGTGGAGATAACCTAGAACCCTGACAATGCAGCCACTTCTGATGAGAACTGATAGACTAAGATCAGAAAGGAGAGGAGGACCTCCCCTATCAGTGGACTTGGGGAGGGGCATGCATGCAGAAAGGGGGGGAGGATGGGACCGGGACGGGAGGAGGGAGGGGCTTATGGGGGAATACAAAATGAATAAAGTGTAATTAATAAAAGTTAAAAAAAATAAAAAAAGATTCAAGTAAAAAAAAAAGATCATTACTTAAGATCACATAAGGAAGCCTTCTTTAAGGAATAATTTGGACAGTAGGTGTGGTGAAATGCACCCTAGGTGCCTTCAGTAGATGAGCAAGGGCTTATGCTTTGGTCTTGTGGTGACTTCATTAAATTCTTGCTATATTTCTGGAGTCAGATTACTTGGGGACTTTGTCTTACAAACTCAGACAGGCTGATGGTCTCTCCTTATAACATTAAGGAGCCCAGAATCTACCATAAAGGCTAGGTACCGTGACCAGATTTAGGGTCAACAGATTTAATCTGCAATACCACCTCTGGGGTATTGCATTTCCTGAAGGCTGGAGCATCCTGGGTAAGATGTCTGCTGCTATATATGCTATTATAAGAAAATGTGCTCTGATTAGCCCTTCACTCAAACCTAACCACCTTATTTAACTTCATCACCTGAAATGAGTGATTCTGTACAATGGAGTGTCCAGGGGTACACGGGTAAGCTACAATCCAAGAACTAAAAACTCTAAAGAGATGGCATCAAGATCCTTTACCAACTTTTGTAATTTCTTCTTCCCTGGCCCAATTGTCATTTCCTTGTGTTAAATATCCTTCTTTCATTGTAGTTAATTTTATCCTTTTTTCTATGTTAACTAGATTATTCAGTGTATACCCATGTTCAAAACTAAAGGAATTTTATTCAAATGCAACCTTTTCTAATTTGATAGTTTAAAACCCAGAACATGGGAAAAAAACAACAACAATCTCCAATATTGTCTAAGTAAGCATTGTTAAATTTCCTCCTGAGCATTACTACAACTGTAATCAGCATTCATGCAGCATTCCAGTATTCTCAGAGCTTTCCACCAGGTTTTAGTTCCGTGAATGCATGTATGTAGGCTGACTGAGCTCAGCACATACGTTGGTACACATTTCACTCTGAAGCACACATGAGCACTTGAGTAATCGATTGATGTGTGAGCATATTTGCATTAGGCCTGTTGTAAAATGTGTGTCTCTGGGTTGTGGGCCAATTGGAGCCTCCAATAGGCCCTAAATTAATATTTTCTTCTCATTAGGAAAGAGACAAAAATGACACATACTTTTAAAATCACACTTTTAAAATGATATAGATTTTAACACTAAAATACTAAAGAGGCTGTTGTATAAAAGGGAACTGTCTTATGTCTCAAATTGTCATTTCAGCATTGAAGCATTCTGTAGACATGGAGACATAAAACGGACTTTATATACTAAAATGGAACAAGTCAACAAAAATAAAGGTTTTGTTGACTTTATCTATATTTCCTATCTCTCTTTCCTCTGGTAACTTTGAAGTCATTTCCCAAATCTAATCAAATGCTTCCTTATCTCTGTAAACTCCTTCCTTTGTAAAAGCCATACACAGTAGAATTTGTATAATTGCCTGGAACGGTATTATTTTAAGATATTAATGATATGGAATTTAATAAATTGCAGTTTTAATTTACCACTTTTGGTTCTTATTATTTCAATATTTCCTTTAATAGCATTTTAATTTCATTATGTTTGTTATATTTCCAGTAACTTTATTGCTTGCTTTATATCCTATGTTAATTACTTTGTTTCTTTTCTAAACTAATTTTCTCCTTCGCTACTCAAGGGAATTTTCTCTCACACATAGTAGAAAAGAAAACCCAAACAAACAACTCTAAAATATACACAGTAGCTTAAAGAAATAATAATTCAATTTACTAGAAAAATACACAAGGATAATCATTACATATTTACAAAGCAGTAGGCCCAGTAATAAAAACAGCGAAAGCATGGCCATCAACCTCATAGAACTTGCAGTAAAGCCCAATGCAGAAAAGAAGTAAACACTCAATTATATCATAAATTAAAATTAGGAGAGTAAGAAAGTAAAAAAAAAACAAAACAAAACAAAAAAAAAACCTGACTAACTGACTATTCGGAAGATTGAGAGACGGAGGTGTATGGAAAGGGAGAGAAAAAAAATCATGCTTAGGTGACTTGGTTACAGGGCCTTAGTACATAATCTACCAAATGGGAGTCTTTATGATAAAATAGCTAACATCATCTAGGTGGGCCAAATCTTCCTTCTGACTGGCCACTAAGCATTGCAGTTCCTGAGAAAGTAACTCTTTTGTGTTATTTTGTTTTGTTTTAGACAGAGTCTCTATGTAGCACTGGCTGGCCTGAAAGTCAATGTATAGGACATGTGACCTGGAACTCAAGAAATCCACCTGCTTTTGCCTCCTTAACGCTGTGATTAAAGGTGTGCTTCAGAACGATGTTCTGAGATGTGATTAATTGCATTATTATATACTAAATGAGATGAAAAAGAACATAGGAGTTTAAGAAGACAAAATTCACAACATGATGCACAGAAGCACACATTTGAAAAGAATGTTCAAGTCTTTTACAGATTCTACTAAACCTTTTATCAAAGGCATAAAGGCAGACAAAGCTTCATATATAGTTTTTTATCAGTATAAAATTTTCAAATATTAACCAATAAAATCAATGTATATCTAGTGAAAGTTTTCTCTAGTATAAATAAAGAAATTTTTGTAGAAAATACAATGTATGTGACTATTAAAGAATAAGGAAGGGTTTAATACATTTGCATAATCCAGGGTATTGACGAAGAAATAGTAATAGAACAATTGTGGCTTTTATGTACCTTTTTTCCATAATAATTTTCCCATCTTGGATCATGCCCTAATTATACAGATAATTCATTTTTTACAACAATTATTTCTCATTCTATGACTATATTCTTTTACTATTATCTGCCTTTTTGTAAAATCATTTCTTCAGTTGGTGAATGAATTGTATAAATTGGCTCTCTAATTCTTTTTTGCTTTGTTGCTAGGCATCTGAACATCAGACCAGGAAGCAATGTTACATCACAGTGCACATACCTCTTTTGTTAGCTTTTTGGCTAAAATTCCATGTTTGAATAATTAACACTTTTAGCATTTTCCAAGAGAAGCCATGGTTCTATGTGTTTCAGCCATTTGTGTCTTTATGTATTCCCTACAAAAGCCCTACTAATATTCTCATGCTACGTATTGAAAAACCAGGGACTGTTCAAGTTGAATGGCATTCTCTAGGATATTTCATTTAGAAGAAGATGGCCTCATTTTCTAGAAGTCTACCCAAGCAGTATGGCCACTGTCTGAGCTGTAAACAATGTCTTATAATTTACTCTCAACCCCTCATCTCTGGCAAAAGAAACTTGCTCATCTGATGATCTTTCTGGATTTGATGATTTTTGTCTAATATCCTGAAGGGTAACAAGATTCACCAAGATGTGTTAACTCTGTGATGGATCTGAACATTTCAGATACATTGTGCTCTAGGTAGTAGAAGAAGTTGATGTTTTCATATATTACCACTGAATTTTCTTCTGAACAATGACAGGAATAGCCCATAGACTCAGTCTCCTCACATCCCTAGTGCCTAGTAAGGGGAGCAGGGGCTGTCTCTGCCATGAACTCAGTGGCTGGCTCTCTGATTATGTTCCCCCCCCCCCAGGGGTGCTGCCTTGCCAGATCTTCTATTTTAGGAACTAGGGGAGGGGCATGGGGGAGAAAGGGGAGGGAGGGTGGGTTTGGGAGGAGATGAGGGAGGATGCCCCAGCTGCAATACAAAGTGAATAAATTGTAATAAATGATAATAAGAAAAAAAAGGGAATTTCCATAAAGAAGCATCTATATTGGCCAATGTCAGAAATTAGTAGCAGGAATCCTCCCGCTAGAGAAAAATCAGGCAGAGAGAGAGAGAGGGATCTAAAACCAGGCGTAACATTCAGAGATGTGTCTTAACGACCTAACCCCTCAGGTAGGCACTGCTTTTGAGCTTCCACCACCATTCTAGCAGCTCCAAACCTCACAAGTGAGCCTGTGGGGGTTTCTTTCTTGAGATGATAATAATTTGTGACTACTAAGACATTTAAATATAATGCATTTCTATGATAATTGTCCTATTGTTTTATTATAAATTTCTATTATAAATTTGTCAATTTGAGAGCATATTCTGAGGATAAATTGCACAAAATTCAAGTTGCACAAAATGAGCAAGTATGAGAAAATAAGAAACAAAGAAAAACAACCAACCAACCAAACAAACAAACAACAGCAAAAGAGCTAGCCCCTGTACATACATTGGCAAGAGTACCAGGAAATGTGATGTCATGAATTGCTAAATCATAAATAGAAATATCACTAGGAGATCTAAGATTATGAGACCAGCCACGGTCGTAAAGGGAATTGTTCCTCTGATGAACAGAAAAATATTAGGGACTTCTTATTAATAATTTATATCTCTTTTCAGATAATTAAAAGTATGAAGATCATAGAATTTCTTAATGGTGTGATAGGAAAATATTCAAAGGGAAAATCTATACTGGAGTGTGTCGAAAGAGATCAAACGTAGTCAAAGCAGTTAAATCAGAACATTGCGTTCTTTAGAAGTCTCAAAGTTCTGATAGATAAATCAGACAAGAAACAGTTCGTGAGTATGAAGTAGCAGACCAACAGTTGCATAGGTTCTGAAGTCGCTCAAAATTCAGTCATCACAGGGAAATGAGAAAGGTAGATATAAAAAGTGATGGGGCTGGAAAGAAGATTTTCACTTAATATGAAATTTTTATTATTTTCAGTCTAGTTAGGAAGATTTGCTGCAATTTCAGGATTCTGGAGGCAAATAGATGTCAGATTGAAAGTAATGTAACTAATGTGAACGGATGTGAATTTTCAAGCTACACAAACTGAGCAAGAACTTTTATAGTAAAGTCTTTTATCCTAATGGAAGACTCACCATGAAACTTTACCTTCTGGGCCAGTATGCCTCATAAGTTTGGCTTTTTTGCTTGCTTTTACTTTCAGTAATAATAATTTTCAATGTTGCATATCTTTATCTTTCAAACATAATTACATTTTGTAGAATTCCTGAATAAGTAAAAAAATCTTCAGAAAGTTGGAAAATTGCTTTAAGGAGTCTTTAAAAATGAAATGCCTCTTCAGGATGAAATAACTTGGGACTTCTATTATTTTGTAATGGTTTCGTATTTATAAAGGGTAAGGGCCCTGAATAAACATTATTTTTCAAAGAAAACATCAAAGTATATGAAAGAATATAGATATTAACTATACAAAAGCCTGATCTGTCACTATAATGACCAGAGAAATGTACATCAAAACCAAAATAAGATATCAATTCAAATTATTATTATTGTTATTATTATTATTATTGAAATAGCAGTAAATAAATATAGACAAGAACATGTAAAGAAAGACAAACTTACACAGTTTTCTATGTCCATATAGTTGGCATAGCCACTATAGAAAACACATGGATGTTAATAGTACCGTGTAACTCATTTCTTCACAGACATGCTGTTCATCAGAATACTCTCCCCAATATTCAAGACACATAGAACAACCTAATGGTCTCTCAGTGTGTGAAATAATAAAGAAGCTGTGGTATTCAATAAAAAAATAGTCTAAGATAGGCAACAGGAAGAATGAAGATTGAACTTTGTAGCAGCTCTATTCATAATAGCCAGAACTTTGAAACAACCTAGATGTCCCTCAAAAGAGGAATGATATAGAAATTGTGGTAAACTTACAGAATGGAATACTACTCAGCTATTAAAAACAAGGAAATCATGAAATTTGTAGGCAAATGGATGGAACTAGAAAATATCCTGAGTGAGATAACCTAGAAGCTGAAAGACACACATGGTATATCCTCACGCATAAGTGGTTGTTAGACATATAATGTAGGATAAACTTACTAAAATGTATAGTCCTAAAGAAGCTAATCAAGAAGACCATAGGGAAGATGATCAATCTTCAATCAGAAGGGCAAATGTGATAGACATCAGAAGCAAGAAATGTCAGTGAACAGGACAGGGACCTACCACAGAGGGACTCTGAAAGGTTCCACTGATTGAGATATTCAAGCAGAGGCTGAGACTCATAGCCAAACTTTGGGACAGAATGCATAGAATTTTATGAAAGAAGGGGGAGATAGAATGACCTGGAGGAGACAGAAGCTCCAAAATGAGACTAAGAGAATAAAAAAAAGGGTCCTGGGTGCCTTGCAGAGACTGATACCCCAACCAAGGACAGTGCATGGAGAGGACCTAAAACCCCTGCTCAGATGCAGCCCATAGACTCAGTCTCCCAGTGGGTTCCCTAGTAAGGGAGCAGGCACAGTCTCTGACATGGACTCTGTTGGCTGTTCAGTTTTCTCTAGCATGAACTCAGTGGCAGGCTCTCTGATCACCTCCTTCTGCGGGGTGCAGCCTTGCCAGGCCACAGAGGAAGGCAATGCAGCCAGACCAGATGAGACCTGATAGGCTAAAGTAAGATAGAAGGGGAGGAGACCACCCCTATTAGTGGACTAGAGGAGGGGTATAGGGGGAAAAGAGGGAGGAAGGGTGGGGCTGAGAGGAGATGAGGGAGGGGGCCACAGCCAGGATACAAATTGAATACATTGTAATAAATAATAATAATTAATAAAAATGCAAAGAAGAAAAATAAAACCCTTAAGGAGCACTATGGTAATGGAAATAAACCAGACACAGGGATAAATATCCTATGAATTGTGTGACAGGAAATATCCCTCAAACAATGTTGGACAAATAGAGGCATGGTGTTCATGTAGCAGAGACAGAAGTCACAGGGTGTAACACTGAGGTTAAGTACAAAGAGTGAGTGTAGAGGTCTAAAGCATGGAATGACGAATATAATAAAAATAATTTATACTTGAGATATACAGTAAATAGTTTATAATTTCTCTTACTACAAAAGCAAACATGCAGTTGTTAAAAACTAAGGGAGAGATGCCTATATTAACTTTCTTCACTGAAGTGGTCATTTCAGCATGTTTGTCAGGGTACCGGGCTGCATCCTTGAAATGTACATATGTCATGACACAAAGGAAAGGTCTGAGGCGATGACTTAGTGGTGAACTCACTTCATGCTACTATGCAAGATCTGGGCTCGAAAACCAATAGGCACATCCCGCACTTCACCATTGCCTGCCTTAGGGCTTCTCATTTCCTCTCCTGCCACGGAAGTCATTCACGTGCATGTGGTGCACAGGTACGCACACTCAAACAGGCACGCACACACGTAAAATACCAAATAAAAATGCTAAGAATAAGAAATGAAAAACAGAGGCATTTTAGAATTTTAACAACAGATAAAATATCTAGTAAATAGACATAACAATGTCTTTATCATTTAGTTGTCTAATGTCTATAAGTACTGTACCAAGGATCTTATGGCTGACTCTATTAGCATTGCTACTATTTTTTTTTCCTGTTTCCACAGGTTCTGAATTTCTCCGTTGCAGTGAGAAGTCTATAAATGTTATAGGTCATCTAAATGTACTAGAATGGTATAAATTATAAAACATAATGTCACTGCTTTCCTCTTCTTATATCACTGCTCAGCAATACCTACATTCTGTCATGTGCAACACATTCCTTATGTTTCAATCTTTTTTAACTCATGATTCGGAAAAATGTCACCGTGGGACAAAAATGGAAGTCACGTGACTAATGAGGCTAGAGACTATTTACCTTAACCAGGTACAGATGCTATAGCTAATCATCCTCAAAATAACAACATATCAGAACGTAGGGCCTTAAAAACAACACATGGAGATCCTCCTCCCCTTCCATCTGACCCTAGCCTGTCAGGTCTCATCAGGACTGGCTGCATTGTCTTCTTCTGTGGCCTGGACAGGCTGCTATCCCCTCAGGGGGAGGTAATCAAAGAGTCAGCCACTGAGTTCATATCAGAGATAGTCCTTGTTCCCCTTATTAGGGAACCAATTTGGAGACTGAGCTGCCATGGGCTACCTCTGGGCAGGGGTCCAGATTATCTCCATGAATGGTCCTTGGTTGGAGTATCAGTCTAAGCAAAGACCTCTGGCCCAGATATTTTGGCTCTGTTGTTCTCCTTGTGGGGAAGCAGGGAGGGGAGGTTTGGGAGGGAACAAAGGTCAGGCTACAGCTGGGATACAAAGTGAATAAACTGTAATAAATAAAAACGTATATTAAAAAAAACCCAAACCCAAACCAAACCATACCAAACCAAAACAAAACAACAACACAAAAAAAAACACAGGTGTTATTTTCTTAAGGTTTTCAGGTTTAGTGTTCCAAGAAAGCTTTCTACATGGTCCCATTATAGCTATGTACCCAACCATTTCTTCCTGTGTTTTCTCATGTGAGAAAAATTTCTGGAATATTCTGGAATCCTCATTGTATGGAAAATAATTCCATTCACAAGTATATCTGCATGACTGAACTAGAGGCCAGAGTTCCTAGTACTATTACATTTCAGACTTGAGTTTTTGCATCTGAATTTTGGCGTCAGGACCAAAATGCTCATCTCCATTCAGGCCCTGTTTGGGTCACACAATATTGCAGAGATGACATTAAAATTATGGATGATGGTGAGCTCATGAGTATCGTCTTTTGATGGTGTTAGGTACCCACGTCCCAGCAAAGAAACAAACCCATAAGAAGTGAATCAGTCTTCATATTCTTTTCTATTTCCTTCTAATTTATTTATTTGTTGTATGTAAACACACATGTACTGGTCTTCATGCCAGGGGTAGGCAAACCATGTGTAGATTTGAGGGTCAGAGGACAGCGAAGTAATTGTTTCTCTAATCATGTAGATCATCAAGTTTGGCAACAAGTGTTCTTTGGGGTGAACCATCTGTAGCTTAAGGTGACCCTTAGATTTTGCTGCTGTTATTGTTGCTGCTGTTGTTTCTCTTGACCTTCTTAGTCCTCAAAGTCATGGTTCCCAGCAAAGATGAAATCTGAGATCATCTATAGGCAAGGCTAGCATTTGGCTTTATATTTTAAGCAACCCAGATAAATGTTATGATTGAATCTTCTATTTTATTACTAGAAAACCATGTAGTGGTCAAACGAATATAAGAGAATGATGTTATTCTAGCTCTAGAGCTGAAACTTCTCAACAGAGCTTGTAGCGTACTGCTCTTCCCCAGTGATCAGAGCGAGCACAGCTTTCACACCATTCTCCTGCCATGTGCTGTAGCCACGTGTCTTACGATCACATCAACCATCACAGGCTTTCTCCTCCGGTGCACTGACGAGGAACAGCAGTACCGCACAGAAAAAATGTGGACACTTTTTTTCTCTTTCCATTCCAGAAAAAAAGAAGAAAAAGAAAAAATCTAAAAAAATATTTAAAACCACTTGTTTGTTATTTATTGATATAAGATATTTAACACGTTAGAGAAATTTCTGTCATTTCTTTGTAAAATAAACATTTTAAATTAATGACTATGCAGAGACCTGTCATTATTATGTTCTACAATTATGAAACTCACGTGATATCTATCATCAGTGTTATTTCCTTTTTAACTAATATATAAAACATGAAGACTGAGTAAATAAAACTACACCTATATTCTGAAATAATTCGCATTTTTTTCTATTTGTTTGATTATGTTTCTTTTATCACCTAACATTGATTAGGTTCTTCAAGCCTCTTTATGACGTTTTGGTATGGTTTTAATTCTTTGTTATATACATACATGTATATATTGTGGATCAAATCCTCCACTGTTTTCTCCCTTTTCTCTGTCTGATATGAACAGTACTTTTCATGACAACTTAATGTGCTTGATGTGCCTTTTTTTTTATGAGTCCTTTTAAGGCTTCCTGCATCTAAATGGATGTAGAAATTTTTACTGGAACATACATAGACTCTTAGGTTTCTTATCCCTGAATAAAGCTGATTATGCATTCACCAGTACCCATTAATGCCCAATATCTCATTTATGGAGCATGGGATTTGATGAGCCTGTTCTCCATTCACGCTGTTATTTTGACTGCTGTGATCCTGTGTAGATATTTTCATGCAGTCACGGTGGCTGTGAATCATGTGTGCAACAGGTGGTCACGTCTTGTTGTTTCCTTCTTTATTTGTGTGAAAGCTAACAGTTTCTTTCTCTCGCGTTCTGTCTATCCATCCTTATCTTTAGTATACTTACTAGTGGTGTCTTCTATTTTATAAACACATTTTAATTTGCTGTTCTTTTACTTTTCCATGATATTTATTATTGGTTTTAGGATTTTATTTGTTATGTTTAGTTCACTTACACTTTTATTCTTAGAGTTGTGGCAATCAGTTTTATTTCCACTTTGAGTGGATTTGGAGTCACTCAGGACAGTGAGTGACTTATGGATATGTCTATGAGGGCATTTCAGGAGATGAGCAATAGTAGGATAGCTCTTCTTCAACATTTGGGAACACCATCCTGTGAGTTGGCCATCCACCTCTAGTGAAAGTGAAAACCCAGAAAGCATAAAGCCATTTTTCTTTCTCTGCTTCCTAGCTACTTTGATACAAAAAGTCCTACAGCATCATGCTCTGTCTGCTAGAACATACTGACCATCTGAGATCAAGAGGGCCTCTGAAAGCCTCTGCCCTGCAGACAATCAAAGCAGACGCTGAGACTTATGGCCAACTGTTGGGCAGAGTGCATGGAATCTTATGTAAGAAGTGGGAAATAATAAGAGCTGGAGAGGACGGGAACCACACAAGGAGAACAACAGAACCAGAAAACTTGAACACAGGGAGCTTCCCGAGACTCATACTCCAACCAAGGACTATTCATGGAGATAACCTAGAACCCCTGCACAGATGTAGCACGTGATAGTTCAGTGTCCAAGTGGGTTACATAGTAATGGGAAGAGGAACTGCCTCTGACATAATCTGATTGGCCTCTTCTTTGTTCACCTCCCCCTGAGGGGGGAGCAGCCTTACCAGGCCACAGAAGATGACAATGCTGCCACTCCTGAGGTGATCTTATAGAGTAAGTTCAGAAGGAAGGATAAGAGGCCCTTCCCTATCAGTGGACTTGGGGAGAGGCATGCATGAGGAAGGGGGAGGGAGGGTAGGATCGGGAGGGGAGGAGGGATGGGCTTATGGGGGAATACAAAATGAATAAAGTGTAATTAATAGTAAAAAAATAATTTTTTTTTAAAAAAAGAATAAACTAATTTTTCCTCTTTAGGTTACTTTGATATCACAATGAAGTAGTGACTATAAATACAAGAGTACTTTACACTTCCTATCTTTTAGCATCCTTGTGTTCAACTTGCATGCTGTTCCTGACCACTTTACCTCACTTGGTACCTCTCTATTTACTATGTCAGTGGCTCACTTCTTAAGTATGTTTCAACTACTACTTTTTCAGTTTAAATAATGAGTATTTAATTCTTTTCAATATATCCTATTACATTGATTAGATTTGTGAACTTTACCTGCTTCCTCAATACTTTTTGCTGTTATTTTAACACATTTGAATTCTTTTTATGAATTACTAACTCATAGATCTTTGATTTTTTTCCAGAAAAATTTTCTTATATGTTAAATGTTGAGCAATATCTTGAAATTGATGACATTTTCTTGCCTCTTAAAAGAATTTAGAAATTACTTAATGGAGATATTTTGTATAAATATGATCATTGTTAAGTAAGCATTCTTCACTTCCTATTTATGGATAATTGATGAACCAGGTTTGTCTTGACAGAGACAATCATGGGTATGAGTAATCATTTGATGGCAATAGTATAGAACTTGGCTTGTCTTTATCGTTACTAGCATTTGGTTACTTTGTGAAGCTCTTGAAGAACAATTCTTCTACTGTCTGTGGATTAAAGATTGAGTGTGAGTTTTGAGGAGAATCTGACTGTTCTGGAAGTGCTCCGTAAGGAAGATAGGATGGAGGGAGCTGGAGGGGTCAGGGACACCATAAGAAGACCTACAGAGTAAAGTAACCTGGGCCCATGGGTGCTCACAGTGACTGAACCACCAACCAAAGAGCATGTATGGGCTGGACCTAGACTCCTTACACACATGTAGCAGCTGTGCAGCTTGGTCATCATGTGGCCCCTAACAATGGGAGGAGAGGCTGACCCTCATTCTGTTGCCTGCCTTTGCGGTTCCTTTTCCTTAGCTGGGCTGCCTTGTCTGGCCTCATGGGAGAGGATGCTCTTAGTCCTGCTGCGATTTGAGGTGCCTGGGTGGTTGATACCCCTTGGAGGGGCCTCCCCTTCTCTGAAAGGAAGGACAGGAGGGCCATGGGAGAGGTGGGTGTGAGGGTGGGACTGGGAGAATCAGAAGGAGGGGATGAAATCAGACTGTAAAGTGATTAAATAATAAATAAATGAATAAATAAATAGATGAAAAAATTTTAAACTAATTTTTTTGATTCTACATAAGTAATGTAACTTATATGCATTTGCCAATATACAAACAAGAGCATATCCCAGGCTCCACTCTGATTTCTCAGACTCTACTTGGCCTGATATCAGTAACCTACCTGCTCACCACAAATTTTGCTTCAGGGTTTCTGCTCTTTCATGTAGAATTAATAACCTATTATTCTGTGTTTCTTTTCTGTGTTGAGAGTCTTGTGAACATGTCTCCTGTCCATTCATAAACTTTCACCTTAGTTTACTGTAGAGTTCCTTGAACACTTAGAACTCTAGAAAGATATCTATAGAAAACCACTCATCAGTTTGAGACTTCTAAAGCAGTCACCATGAATCACTTTGGGACGTGCTGAACATTGGACCTATTAGTCTCTCATGTTTTTCTCAGTCTGTCTCAGATGGAGTCTCTTATTCTCATCATGGCCTTTCATAAAGCAAGTACTCTTCTCTTGGGAGAGGGGAATCTTCATTGTAGATCATCTCTAAAATAATTTGTTTTTTAAAAAGAACTCTACTTCATACTCTTTGGAATCTCTAATGTTTCAAATATGTCATATTGCAATAGACTTGATTTTTGAAAATATTGATAGAAGTACCATATTTCTGTCATCAAAGCAAACAAATTTATCTGATCACTGTTAATAAATATTTCTGAGACAATTTAGACTAATATAATATTATTAACTACAGAAATGGTGATGTTTTATTGTGAAAGATATAAAGAGATTACGATTTCTCTACAAGTGATCATAACTTAAATAACATCACAGGGAAAGAAGTAAAGATCTCTTATGGTAATTTAAGGAGTTAGTAATGTGAATGCATAAATGTCTTAGATGCTCTGGTCATCTGGACAAAAGATGGTCAAATTTCAACAATAGTGAAACTTGATAGTGTTTTTTGTTTGTTAACAAACTCATGAGACAGTTGGTGTAAAGAAACAAAACAAAATAAAACAAACAAACAAAAACAATGTGAACTTCATCAAGCTCTGTCTGATAACATTCATGGCTATTTTCATAATATCTAATTTGTTTTTAAATAAAAATACAAAATCAGGTTTAAAAATATTGAAAAGCTACAATTATTTGGCAATTACCCTTCTAAAAGACAACTGATAAAAAGAAGTGCAGAGGAATGGTGTCTTTTAGGGGCATGACATGATTTTCACTCTTTCATTCTAATAGCAACTATGGTAACTAGCTTGAGTTTTTGATCAAGACAAAAACTATAGTTTAATCACCTAAAATTAGTTATCTTATATTCGCAATAGAAAATAACTTTCTTTTTATGAAGCACACTCATTCATACAACAAACATTTGAAAACAACGACAAACTGCTTCACTACAACAATCTGTGTGCTACTTCCCCTTTATTTCCTGGCCCAGCTGCCCCGAGGTCTGGAATTGAAGGTGTACATCCATCACTTCCAGCATTGCCATCATGATTTCTGTTTGGTATACTGACTCCACTTACTGAAAGCATTACACTGTTCTTTAAAAACAATGTATATTTTAATACAATTTTAATAATTATACCATGTCGGTAGATACTTGCAAGGTTTTACTCTTTTGTGAACTCAGATTTAAAAAAAAAAATAGTTATTCTGTGTCAAGTCCACAACCTCCGTGGTCACTGAAACAAAGCAGCAAAAAGCTCTTGTGTGAAAAGATCTTCCCCAAGGTCAGCCTGAGTGTCCCCAGAAATAAGGGTGAGTATGAATTCAGACATTTCCTCGTTATTCCCATAACCCTCCCTGTTTAGTTTCACAAGAGAACCTTCTTAAGTATTTTTCATATTAGAATATTGCTTGTTTGTGTAGAACATTGTGTTGTCTAATTTCCTCTAGTGTCCCTTGTTTTCATTTCCTCTGCTTCTCTGGTATTGTATTTGATGATAAAAGCGATTATAAAACTTGTAATCATCATCAGCAAATATTTATTTATGCTAAAATAGCTATTCACCGCCTCTGCATTATATGGACTTCTTTAAAAGCAGGTGTACTTCATAACATTCTTGCCTAGGCGTATTGTTGACTGCAAAGCAATAGATGTGGATTCTTGTCGGATTCCAATTTTAATGGGGAATTATAACTACCAAGGAGTTTTAGGAGAATGCCTTTTCTTTCTAGAAGTGTGTGTTTGTACACATGTTTGTGTGTATGTGTGTCTGAGTGTGTATGTGTGTCTCTCTGAGTATATGATGTGTATTTGTGTGTGTGTGCATGTTTGTGTGTGTGTGATCTGTGTGTGTTTGTGCATGCACATGTTTGTGGATGTCTGTGTATCTGTATAAGTATGTGTGTCTCTGTGTATTGTGTGTCTCTGTGTATGTATGTATGTATGTGTATTTTTGTGTTTTTTTGTATACAAGCATGTATGTGGGTGTGCATATCTGTGTTTGTCTATGTATGTGTGAATGCTTGTGTGTGTATGTGTGTTTGTTTGTGTTTATGTGAGTATATGGGTGTCTAGTATATTTGTGTGTGACAATAGAAATAAGACAATTTCCTCAAAATTCACTTTCTTTTCATTTTTTTTGCTCTACAAGAAAACTATTAGAATGTGGTTGAATTGATTTTTAGCGTAGAGAATTCTAAATTTTTTTTCCTGAGTCTAAAACTGTCTAAATTATTTGAATACAAATAAAGTTCTAGTTTAAGTCAGTCAATATATTTATATTTGCTTTATACATTTCAGGGAAAAAATTGGAGACTTTGCTTTATGAGGCACATTCCAAAACCTTTACATTGGTTACTAAATTTATTACTTTTTACGATTAATGAGTTATTTGCCTATATTTTTGCTGCTGGAATCAGTGGAAAGTTATGAAAAGCGAACATTTTCAATATAGAGTAATGTTTTCTCACCTTGTAATAATAAAAACACATGCACATGAGGCATTTGAAAAGCTGTATACTGTTTCAAATATTGATATTTAAATATTAAACATAGTTAAAATTTGCCTTTAAATAATAAATGAAATTTTTGAAATCTCAGAAAATATCTTCAGAGTAGGAAAATTATCTTATCTTATCTTAGCATGCTAAGATGCTTCTTTCTTGCTACTGGAAGGAGTTTCTCAGGGGGTTTGATTTCCTGTTGCCCACTTTCGATTCTCATGCTTTAAGCTTATAACCATTAGCATTTTCCAAGATGGTATGGTGCAGAGTTACACATCTTTAAATTGACACACTCCACAGTAGTACAGCATTCTGAGAATCAGTGTGCTACCAAATCCATATGCTTTAAATCACTATGTTTAAGTAATAGACATGCTCCTTCCTAACACCCAACGCTTGTCAGAAACTGTGGGTACAGGATAATTTACCTCCAGGAGACTGCTTAAGTAAACAACCTAGGGTGGCTAGAGTAAGAAAACAGATCTTAATATTGTGTAGACCAAGGAGGACAAAGGCCCCCTCCCAGCTCTCTTTCTGAGCCGTACTTTGCCTGTCACTGTGACTGGGGAGCTCTCACTGAAGATGAAAACTCACAGGCTTTGAGTTGAGCATTTCATTTGGATTTCAGTTCTCAGTCAGCTGGTGTAAAGCTGTGGAAGCATTCACAAAGATAAGTTCTGAGGTTCCAAAAAGATATGCAATTTGCTGATTTTTATCACAAGAAACAGGCAGCTTCGCAAAGCAAAAAAGGGGAATTGATCTGAGAAGTAACAGTGTGGACTGAGAACACCACAATTTACCCTATCTTTGAATATTAAAAAGTATTCATTATGAAGGATTTTGTTTTCGGTTATTCGGTGCCCGCAGATGTTTACATTTTGCTGCTTCTTCTTTGTAATTGTTTTAAGGTCAGACACTATTATAGTGGAATGGCTAAAATACCAGCATTTCTACTCATAAATATACTTAACATATTTAGGTGTTTCTAGTAGACAGTTGTATGCCAATTGGGTTCATTCATTTTTAATTTGAAATGCAGAGTATATGTTCAAAAATGTATATGTTAATGTCTCACTGCATATTTAGTATATGCACTATAGAGTAAGCAGACCTCAGACTCAAAGACAAATATGGTTGACATCTGAGTGAGTCAACCATAATTTTAATTTTAAAAACTTTCATCAAATAATATTTTCTAATTACAGAAAATGTATAAATAAAAGTATTTTACACATGGACTTTTACATGAATCCCCAGATGGTTACATGAATCCTCAGAAATTAAACGTCCTGTGTGGTATTTAAACATATTTTTCACAATATTTTAGCTTTTATTTTTAAAATCATAAACATTTTAACCAAAGGAAAATAAACTATATACATTTTAAAAGTGTGAAATTGTAAAATTCTGTGAAAATACTTTTAAGCATAAAATTTATATCAGACAACATAGCCATTGCAGTTTTTTTTTTAATTACTGAAACTGTTCTTACTTGTATCAAAACCTTTTGATGATCTGATAGATGACAAACAGACAGAAAGACAAATTGTTATAGACAGAGAGATTGCAAATAAATGATACCTAGATGATCAAGAAATAGAGGAATGGATAAGCAACAGGTGCGTTGATAAGACTCACTGTTTCATCCTGTATGATATACATCAAAAAGAAAAAAAAAAGAAGAAGAAGAAGTAAAAAATGGAGGCAGGAAGTGGGGAAAAAGAAGTGATGTAGAACTGAGGGAGGCAGTTGGAGGATGAAGATAGAGTTAAATATGAACATACTTCATTGTATATGCTTATATTTCTCAAATAATAAAAGGTGATTCACTATTGCCATAAGAAAAAGTATTTTCCTAAATATATAGTCCTAAACAAGGAGGAGCCTAGGGAAGATGCTCAATCCTCTTTCAGAAGGGCAAACAAGGTAGATATCAGAAGTGGGAGTGGATAGGAAACAGGACAGGAGCCTACCACAGAGGGCCTCTGAAAGACTCTACCCAGCAAGGTATCAAAGCAGATACTGAGACTCATAGCCAAACTTTGGGCAGAGTGCAGGGAATCTTATGGAAGAAGGAGATAGAAAGACCTGGAGGGGACAGTAACTCCACAAAGAAACCGACAGAGCCAAAAAACCTGGGCTCAGGGGACCCTGCAGTGACCGATACTACCAACCAAGGATCATACATGGATAAGACCTAGACCCCTGCTCAGATATAGTGCATGGTCAGCTCAGTATCCAAGGGAGTTCCCTAAAAAGGGGTACAGGGGCTATCTCTGACATGAACTCAGTGGTTGGCTCTTTGATCACCTCTCCACTGGGTGGTGCAGCCTCACCAGGCAATGCAGGCAGCCCTGAGTGGACCTGATAGGCTAGGGTCAGATAGAAGGGGAGGAGGACTTCTCCTATCAGTGGACAAAGGGAGAGACATAGGAGAAGAAGGAGGAAGGTGAGACTGGTTGGAGATGAGGCAGGGACTACAGCAGGAATACAAAGTGAATAAATTGTAATAAACAATAAATTTAAAAAATTGTCTTAATGAAAAGTATATAAGAGCAAGATTTTGAGTATGATAATCCTACCACCTAAACATCCTAATGTTTTGATAAAATGCTCCTCATTTCCAGGGTAAAGTGGACATGAATTTATTGACTGAATTTCTTGTTATAGCAGAATAATTCATTGATCAATATTGTGTGTAGAATTCTTTTCTGAGCCTAACTTTTCCGGGTAACTCTCCTTAAATTTTTGGGAAAGCTTATTCATATACATGTTACAATGAGGCAAGTTACTGATATCTTAACAATCAAGGTGCTGAATCCACTAATAATTGAAGCATGATTTCCAACTCTTTTTCTGGTTCCAAGGAAATACATTATTTCATGTCACTATAAAGATTTAAATGGTAAAGTCCCCTTGGTAAAAGAAAACAAGCAATATTAACTGATAATTAAACATATACAAGGCCTTTATCATTTGTTACTATAATTTTACCAAATATAACAGTGTTATATAATAATAAAATTATTACTATTAATTTTTCATGTAATAAAAAAGTTGTAATGCTAGTTGCCTAAGACAACTGATTGAAACAAAGCCGACTGGGAGAGCCACAAGATGGTGGCGCCAGGAAGCCACTGTGTCTGAGGAGCAGGAAAGCAGTGTTGATACAGTGACCAGTAGACTGAACCCAGGGACCTAAAAAACCAGCATTTGTAATTGCCAGATGAGAGGAAAGCCTACGGTATGGAAATTAATTGGGACCGACCTCAGGTCACCCAGTCAATACCTGGTAAAGGTCCTGGGGACTAGAGGGCCACCTGCCGCCCAAGATCAGTGCACACAGCCTCCTGCGGAGCCCCGACCCAGACCAGGACACACAGCCTCTGGCCCAGAGTGAGGCACTCAGCCTCCAGACCAGAGCAGAGACCTCAACTGCCAGCCCAGAGCGGAGCACTCAGCCTCTGGCCCAGAGACTTGCTGGGCGCTCCTCTCACTTTCCCAGACAGAACTGTGTGCCCCAGGATAACAGACTGAGTTTCCCTGTTGGGAGAAAATCCCACAGCTAGGGAATCGGCAGGTTCTTCAAGAGGACTGTACCTGGAAAACTGTAACAACAGCAACAGCTCACTAAATTCAGAGCGAGGAGAAACCCAGCAGCGGGGCAGCTGTCTTGAGAACTTCTACAGGTAAGAGGAGAGCCCTCCTGACTAACAAAGACCACAGCTACTACTCAGGTCTATACGCCTGACGTGAGCAGTGGCAATATCTGAGAAACACTGGCCATACAGGGACCATACCCAAAAAGCAGAGGAGGCCTCCTTCAGAAAAATCATCTCTGGCCAAGGGGATTCTCCCTACCTCAGGACTCCAGGAAGCACCAGAAACTAACAGCCAAACACCTAAAACAGTCCAATGGGTAGAGGTCAGCATAAAAGCTCAACCAACAAAAGACAGAACAATAATGGCATCTCCAGAACCCAGCTATCCAGGGGCGAGAAGCCCTCATACCCCAGCATAATAGAAAATGAAGAAGATGACCTTACATCTATGCTGATGAAGGGGATAATAGAGGAAACAAATAAAATACATAAAGAAATAGAGGAAGATAAAATCAAAAAGATCATGGCTATCCATAAAGAAATGGAGGAAATTAAAGACAAGCAGATCATGGCCATCCATGAAGAAATACAGGAAAATGCAGCCAAAAAGTTTGTGGACTTCAGAGAAGAAATAATTAAATCACTGAAAGAAATAAAAGAAACAGAGTTGAAGGAACTAAAAGAAAAACAGGAAAATACAATCAGATAGGTGAAAGAAGTAAACAAAACAACTCAAGATCTGAAGATAGAATTGGAAAAATTAAAGAAAACACAAATGGAGGAAATAATGGAGAGAAGAATTTAGGGAAGAAAATAGGAACTACAGAGGTAAGCATAACCAACAGAATACAAGAAATGGAAGAAAGAATCTCAGGTGTAGAAGATACAATGGAAGAAATCGATGTATCTGTCAAAGAAAATGTTAAATCCAAAAAATTTCTGACACAGACCATCCAAGAAATCCAAGACAATATGAAAAGACAAAACCTAAGAATATAGGAATAGAGGAAAAAGAAGATTCCCTCCTCCAAGGCCAAGAAAATATTTTCAACAAAATCATTGAAGAAAAGGAGAAGCCAATAAGAATACAAGAGGCCTACAGAACACCCAATAAATTAGACCAGAAAAGAAAATCTTACCGCCATAAAAAAAAAAAAACCAAACCAAAACAAAACAAAACAAAAAAACAGTAAGTATACAAAACAAAGAAAAAATACTTAAAACTGCAAGGAAAAAGGCCAAGTAACATATAATGGCAAACCCATTAGAATCACACCCGACTTTTCACCAGAGACTATGAAAGCTTGAAGGGCTTGGACGGATATCATGCAGACCCTAACAGAAGACAGATATCAGCCCAGGCTACTATGCCCCGCAAAACTCTCAGTCCTCATAGATGGAGAAAACAAGATAGTCAATGACAAAAACAAATTTCAACAATACCTACACACAAATCCAGCATTACAGAAGACACTAGAAGAGAAAATACAACCCAAGAAAACTAGCTACTTTTAAGAAAACACAGGAAATAATTAACCTCACTACAGTAAAACAAAAAGCAACCAAGCAAACAACCTTATGACTATAGCCAACATCAAAATCAAAGTAACAAACAGCCACTGTTCATTAATCTCTGTCAACATCACGGAACTCAATTCTCCAGTAAAAAGACACAGACTAACAGAATGGATATGTAAACAAAACCCAGCAATCTGTTGCATACAAGAAACATACCTAAGGCACAAAGATAGACATTACCTAAGGGTAAAGGGTTGGAAGACGACTTTCCAAGCAAATGGACCCAAGAAACAAGCAGGAGTAGCCATTCTAATATCTGATAAAATAAACTTTCAACCAAAATTAATAAAAAGAGATGGGGAATGACACTTCATACTCATTAAGGCAAAATTCCACCAGGAAGACATCACAATCCTGAACATCTATGCCCCAAATACAAGGGCACCCACATTTGTAAAAGAAACATTGATAAAACTTAAACCCCATAATGATCCCCACACATTAATAGTGGGAGACTTCAACACCCCACTCTCAACAAAACAGAAATTAAACAAAGAAACAATATCTCTGACAGAGGTCATGAATCAAATGGACCTAACAGACATTTACAGAACCTTACATCCAAACACAAAAGAATGTACATTCTTCTCAGCACCTCATGGAACCTTCTCCAAAATAGATATATAGTTGGTCACAAAGCAAGCCTCCACAGATACAAGAAGATTGAAATAATCCCCTGTATCCTGTCTGATCACCATGGAATAAAGCTGGACCTCAACAACAACAGATATAGCAAAAAGCCTACACACACATGGAAACTGAACAACTTGCTACTAAATGACAGCTGGGTCAGGGAAGAAATAAAGAAAGAAATTAAAGTCTTCCTAAAACTCAATGAAAATGAAGACACAACATACCAAAACTTGTGGGACACAATAAAAGTAGTGCTAAGAGGAAAGTTCATAACACTAAGTGCCTTCAAGAAGAAATTCGAGACAGCTCATTCAAGCAACTTAATGGCTCACTTAAAAACCCTAGAAAAAGAAGAAGCAGACATACCAAAAAGGAGTAGACAGATGGAAATAATCAAACTCAGGGCTGAAATCAATCAATTAGAAACAAATAAAACAATTCAAAGAATCAATGAACCCAAGAGCTGGTTCTTTGAGAAAATCAACAAGATAGACAAACCCTTAGCCAAGCTAACTAAAAGGTAGAGAGACACCATCCAAATCAACAAAATAAGAAATGAAAAGGGGACATAACTACAGGCACCGAGGAAATCCAAACAATCATTAGGACTTACTTCAAAAGACTATATGCCACAAAATTTGAAAATCTAAATGAAATGGACAATTTTCTGGATAGATTTGACTTACCAAAGCTGAATCAGGACCAGGTAAATCAATTAAATAGTCCTATATCCCCCAAGGAAATAGAAGTGGTCATTGAAAGTTTCCCATCCAAAACAAGCCCAGGACCAGATGGTTTCAGGGCAGAATTCTACCAGACCTTCAAAGAAGAGCTACCTCCAGTTCTCTTCAAATGATTCCACAAAATAAAAAGAGATGGGGAAGGACACTTCATACTCATTAAGGCAAAATTCCACCAAGAAGCCATCACAATCCTGAACATCTATGCCCCAACAGAAGGAGCATTACTAAACTCATTCTATGAAGCCATAATCACCTTGGAACCTAAACATCCACTATGAACAAGTAGGCTTCATCTCAGGAATGCAGAGGTGGTTCAATATATGGAAATCCATCAATGTGATCCACTATGTTAACAAACTGAAGGAAAAAAAAAACCACATGATAATCTCTTTAGATGCTGAACAAGCATTTGACAAAATCCAACATCCGTTCATGTTTAAAGTCTTGGAGAGATCAGGGATACAAGGCACATATCTGAACCTAATAAAGGCAATATACAGCAAGCCTATAACCAACATCAAACTGAACTGAGAGAAACTCAAAGCAATCCCACTGAAATCAGGGACAAGACAAGGCTGTCCACTCTCTCCATATCTCTTCAACATAGTTCTGGAAGTCCTTGCTAGAGCACTAAGTCAGTTGAAGGAGATCAAGGGAATACAAATTGGAAAGGAAGAAGTCAGATTATCACTATTTGCAGATGATATAATAGTATATGTGAGTGACCCCAAAAACTCTGCCAGGGAAATCCTACAGCTGATAAACATCTTCAGCAAAGTGGCCGGATACAAAATTAACTCAAAAAAATCAGTAGCCCTCCTATATACAAAAGACAAAAGGGTTGAGAAAGAAATTAGGGAAACAACATCCTTCACAATAGCCACAAATGACATAAAGTACCTTGGTGTAACCCTAACCAAACAAGTCAAAGACTTGTATGCAAAAAATTTCAAGTTTCTGAAGAAAGAAGTAGAAGAAGATATCAGAAGATGCAAATATCTTTCATGCTCATGGCTTGGCAGGATTAACATAGTAAAAATGGCCATCTTACCAAAAACAGATTCAATGCAATCCCCATCAAATTACCAACACAATTCTTTACAGACATGGAAAGAAAAATTCTCAACTTCATATGGAATAAAAAGAAACCCAGAATTGCTAAAACAATCCTCTACAATAAAAGATCTTCTGGAGGTATCTCCATCCCTGATCTTAAGCTGTACTTAAGCAACAGTAATAAAAACTGCATGGTACTGGCATAGAAACAGAATGGTGGATCAATGGAACCGCATAGAAGACCCAGAAATAAACCCACACACTTATAGACACCTGATCTTTGACAAAGATGCCAAAACCATACAATGGAAAAAAGATAGCATCTTCAACAAATGGTGCTAGTCTAACTGGATGTCTACATGTAGAAAAATGAAAATAGATCCATACTTATCACCCTGCACAAAAGTGAAGTCCAAGTGGATCAAAGACCTCAACATAAAACCAGACACATTAAATCGGTTAGAAGAAAAAGTGGGGAATACCCTTGAACTCATTGGCACAGAAGACAACTTTCTGAACAGAACACCAACCAACAGCACAGGCTCTAAGAGCAACAATCAATAAATGGGACCTCATGAAACTGAAAAGCTTCTGTAAAGCAAAGGACACCGTCATCAAAACAGAGCGACTGCCTGAACGACTGCCTATGGATTGGGAAAGAATCTTCACCAACCCTATGTCTGACAGAGGGCTAATATCCAGTATATATAAAGAACTAAAGAAGCTGAAAAGCAGCAAACCTAGTAATCCAATTACAAAGTGGGGAACAGAGCTAAACAGAGAATTCTCTGTAGAGAAATATCGAATGGCAGAGAAACACTTAAAGAAATGCTCAACCTCATTAGCCATCAGGGAAATGCAAATCGAAACGACCGTGAGATTTCACCTTACACCCATCAGAATGGCCAAGATGAAAAACTCAAGGGACAACACATGCTGGAGAGGTTGTGGAGAAAGGGGAACCCTCCTCCACTGCTGGTGGGAATGTAAACTTGTACAATCACTCTGGAAAGCAATGTGGCGTTTTCTCAAAGCAGTAGGAATAACTCTTCCTCAATATCCAGCCATACCACTCCTAGGCATATATCCAAAAGAGGTTCAAGTACACAATAAGGACATTTGCTCAACCATGTTTGTAGCAGCCTTATTTGTAATAGCCAGAAGCTGGAAACAGCCTAGATGCCCCTCAACTGAAGAGTGGATGCAGAAATTATGGTACATCTACACAATGGAATATTACTCTGCAATGAAAAATAAGGAAATCATGAAATTTGCAGGTAAATGGTGGGACCTGGAAAGGATCATCCTGAGTGAGCTGTCCCAGAAACAGAAGGACACACACGGTATATACTCACTCATATAGACATATAATATAGGATAAACCTACTAAAATCTGTACATATAGAGAAAGTGATCTAGAGGGAGGACTTTGACTAGAATGTTCAATCTGTATCCCGAAGGGCAAAGAGGATGGACATCAGAAGAACAAGGCAGGAAACAGCCTAGGGGCCTGCAGGGGAGGGCGTCTGGGGGGCACTGCCATGGGGACTGTCGGGCCTACGCTGAGACTTATGGGCAATGGTTGGGCAGAGTGCATGGAATCTTATGTAAGAAGTGTGAAATACCCTGTGTTCAAATTATCTTTTTCTGTTGCTCTCCTTGTGGAGTTCCTGTCCTCTCTAGCTCTTACTATTTCCCATTTCTTACATAGAATTCCATTCACTCTGCCCATCAGTTGGCCATCAGGCTCAGCATCTGCTCCAACCAAGGACTATTCCTGGAGATGACCTGGAACCCCTGCACAGGTGTAGCCCATGGCAGTTCAGTGTCCAAATGGGTTACATAGTAATGGAAAGAGGGACTGCCTCTGACATAATCTGATTGGCCTGGTTGTTGATCACTTCCCCCTGAGGGGGGAGCAGCCTTACCAGTCCACAGTAGAGGACAATGCAGCCACTTTTGATGAGAACTGATAGACTAAGATCAAAAGAAGAGGAGAACCTCCCCTATCAGTGGACTTGGGGAGTGGCATGCATGCAGAAAGGGGAGGGAGGGTGGGATCGGGAGGGGCTTATGGGGGGATACAAAATGAATAAAATGTAATTAATAAAAAATTTAAAAAAATAAATAAAGCTCCTACAAACATGGTTGAAAAAAATTTGGAACTATATTAATTGTAGGAAAAAAAAAAAGAAGTGGGAAATAGTAGGATCTGGAGAGGATGGGAACCCCACAAGGAGAGCAACAGAACCAGAAAATTTGAACACAGGGAACATCCCAGAGACTCATACCCCAACCAAGTACCAGGCATGGAGATGGCCTAGAGCCCCTGCACAGATGTGGTCCATGGCAGCTTAGTGTCTAAGTGGGTTACATGGTGATGGGAGGAGGGACTGCTTCTGGCATAGTCTGATGGGCCTCCTCTTTGATCACCTCCCCCTGAGGTGAGGGCAACCTTACTGGGCCAGGGAGGATGACAATGCGGCCACTCCTGATGTGATCTGGTGGACTGGGATAGGAGGGAAGTGGAGGAGGGCCTTCCCTATTGGTGGACTTGGGGATGTGCATGCGTGAGAGGGGGAGGGAGGGTAGCACTGGGAGGGGAGGAGGGAGAGGCTTTTGGGGAAGGCAGGGTGGATAAAGTGTAATTAATAAAAATAAAATAAAATAAAGAAAAAAACAAAAAAAATAGAACAAAAGCAGATTGAAACAAAGGTACTGGTTAAAACAAAGCAGATAGAAACAAAATGTAATGGGGTAGTAAACTTTGAATTTGTGGTAAAAATTCTAATAAATAATATAAAATAATTTGTTATTCTTTAAAGTGAAACTATTAACATAGAATAAAATAAGTGCTAATATAGAGTAAAAAGACAATATCTATACATATTGTTTTCTGAATTTAGATATGGATGGAAAAAAATAGAATAAAATCAGTATTCAATAGTTCACATAGAAAAACTCCATTTTCCAATCAGCTATGTGAGATAATTGAATAGATTGTATGCACACTGAAAGATGAACATATGAAAACAGAAAGAAGTGGGCAAAGGTACTTTAAAATAGAAATATTCTACCCTTCTACAAACTAACTCTGTTATATGGTAACAAAAATTATGAAAATGAGGAATCGGTCATATGACTCAGTAGTTGAGAGTACATGCTGCTCTTTGAGAAGGCTTGAGTACCTTTTCCATCCATCAGCCATGTTGAGTGGCTCACAACTGTCTGTAAATTCCACTCCAGAAGATCCTATAGCCCAGATGACACCTGAACTCAGATCCCCAAACTTCCCAGAAGACAACACACATAGACACAATTACCCAAATATAAACTAAATCATTAAATTGATTATATATTTAAAGAGAGAATGCAGTGGAAAAATAGATGCTAAGTGTATTTCAACACAAACTGCAAACTCATACCAAATAATCGTGAAAACAGTTAACTTTGGCCATATAATTTTCTGAAGTAGATAAAAGTATAGCCAATGAAAAACAGCAGAACATGATTTATCATTTGAACAATGATGTAATATGATTACAAAACAAGAGGCCAACAGATAAATAACAAATGTATGAATGAATAATTAACTGTCAAAATTCACCATAAACAAAGTGATGCTAAATATCACTCATAAAGTCAAAATATCAAAGCTATACATATTTAATATCTCTCAGTTTGGATGTAATAAATCAGAAGGAGAGAACTAGGTATCATTATAGCTCTTCTTGGCATCATTATTTAATGTAACTATGCATGTGTTCCTGTTGGCTGAGTTGCATTTGGTGTAACTGTGTTCCTTATAGTTTCTATCTATTGCATGACGAGGTGCTCATAAGCTAATGTATTTTAATAATATTTTTATTTTAATTTTTATTAATTACACTTTATTCACTTTGTATCCCCCCATAAATCCCACCTTCCTCCCCTCCCAATTCCACTTTCCCTCCCCCTTTTCCACACATGCCCCTTCCCAAGTCCACTCCTTCCTTCTGATCCTAGTCTATCAGATCTCATCAGGAGTGGCTGCATTGTCTTCCTCTGTGGCCTGGTAAGGCTGCTCCCCTCTCAGGGGGAGGTGATCAAAAAGCAGGCCAATCAGTTCTTGTCAGAGGCAGTACCTCTTTCCATTATGGAACCCACTTGGACACTGAACTGCCATGGGCTACATCTCTGCAGGGGTTCTAGGTTATCTCCATGTATGATACTTGGTTGGATTGTGAGTCTCTGGAAAGACCCCTGTGCTCAGATTTTTTGGTTCTGGTGCTCTCCTGTGGAGCTCCTGTCCTCTCCAGATCTTACTATTTCCCACTTCTTTCATAAGATTCTATGGTCTCTGCCCAACAGTTAAAATGTTTTAATAAAACATACAAATATGTAAAGAATCCAATTATCTTTAAATAAAGTGCCAACTAAGCAGTCTATTATCTTGCTAAGGGAAACTATACTGCTTTTATATGGTGATCTCTTTAAGTTATATGTTAACTAAATTGAAAAGCAGGACATAATACTGATGGACTTGATATTCTGGGGTGGGGGCGCCTTTTCTCTGAGGAGTAGGGGAGGGGAGATAGGGAAAATTGGGAAGCAATGCTGGACTGGAGGTAGAAATGAGAGGGGGCCTAAAACCCCAATGAATAAATTGAAATTAAAATTAATTTAAAAAGAAAAAAAGCAAGACATTACCAGTTTGGCCTTACATGAAGATGAAAAGCATATATATGTAGGGAAATTTTCTATCCTGTTATAAATGACCTACTTATGGTAAAGATATTCTAAGAATGTGAATTATAGGTCCCAATTTGTACACCATTGTTACATTTCAGTTTGTAATGTATGTAAAAATATTCCAGTCACAATATTAACAAATGCTATTTCAACAAGATTCTATAAGTTCATAAATTATTGAATCTTTACATTGAATCTGAATAAAATATCACTATGGTTTCATTTCAACTTGTGGATATCAGATGAAATAGAAATGAACAGCAAACTGACTTACTGACTGATTGACTGGTGTATGACCAGATTAGGAGTAGATGAGGAGCCCTAGTTTATCACTTGTAAGTTCATCGCCTTCCATATCGTATGCTTCAGGCTGAGGAAGCGAGCTTAATGACAAGTTTCTACCCTTTATTTCAGAAGGTTGTAGTTGTAGGACAGTCCCATGTGGAAGGAACACATAATTTTATAGTAATGAAAGATGAGCTAATGTCTTGGGAATTGTAATCAGTATTTATCTCTTTTTCAGGTAGAGTTCCACAATATTCAAGTTTCCCTCATTTCTGACATACCCTTCCATAAAATGACTTGATTTGCAGACTCTGAGATTGTCTAATCTTATTGCAAAGAAGTCAATTCATGAGGGTACTAAAAGCGGTAATCATTTTAAGAATAACTTATCTTTATTTTCTCTATAAAAGGCAAATATTTTGACAGGTTTATCTATTCCTAAGAGTTCTTTCTAGTAGTCGGTGTATCTTTGAGAAAAACAAACATCTGTGTACCTAAACATAGAATTGTATTTGTGCCTGCAGCAAAAAGGTTGTCGATGCGGCATTGCTCAGCAAAGAAGCAGAGATGACAGTGCAGCAAGCCACAGACAGGTCAACTCTGGAAAGGGGATTTAGTACTAATTCACCTTGTAGAAAAGTGCTTGTTGTGTGGGCACATATATTATGTGCTCTACTTTCCTAGCATTATCTGAAATTCAGGGTTGACAAAGGACATGCTTCATTTTGTTTTTCTTATTAATTATATCTCAGAATAAAATTTGTTCTATCTAAAAGGTATAATAAGCAAACTATTAAGGCATTTTAGCCAAAATAATTCAATTATTGATAAACCTAAGAGCCCTCTCTTTTTTATAGTTTGTTTGTTTGTTTATTTATTTATTTATTCATTACAATTCATTCACTTTGTATCCTGCCTGTAGCCCCCTCCATCTCCTTCCAGTTCTACCCACCCTCCATATTCTCCTCCTTTGCCTCTTCCCTAGTCCACTGACAGGGGAGGACCTCTTCCCCCTCTGTCTGACCCTAGCCTATCAAGTCCCATCAGGGCTGGTTGCATCATTTTCCCCTGTGGCCTCGCAAAGCTGCATCCCATAGGGGGAGGTGAACATAGAGCTGGACACTGAGTTCATGTTGAGACAGCCCTTGACCGCCTTACTAGGGAACCTACTTGGAAATTGAGCAGCAAGTCTAGGTCCTATCCATACATAGTCTTTGTTTGGAGTATTGGTCCCTGCAGGTCCCCCTTGGACCCAGGATTTTCTTTGGCTCTGTTGGTTGGTCTTCTAATAGTTAATGTCCCCTCCAGTTCTTTCTATCTCCCTCTTTTTCTACACTGTTTCCTGCACTCTGCCCAAAGTTTTGCTAAAGATGCTAGACCATACAACAAGAACATTTGCTCAACTATGTTCATAGCAGTATTATTCATAATAGCCAGAATCTGGAAACAGCCTAGAAACCCCTCAGCTGAAGAATGGAGACAGAAATTGTAGTACATTTATACTATGGAATACTTTGTAGCAATTAAAAACAAGGAAATCATGAAATTTTCAGGCAAATGGTGGGAACTAGAAAAGATCATGTTGAGTGAGGTAAGCCAGAAGCATAAAGCCACATGTAGTATACACTCACTTATAAGTGGATATTAGCCATATAATATAGGATAAACATACTAAAATCTGTACACCTAAAGAAGCTAAACATCAAAGAGGACCCCAGGGAAGAGACTGAAACCTCACTCAGAAGGGCAAACAGGATGGACATTGGAAACAGGAGAAAACAAGCAACAGGACAGGCAACTACCACAGAGTGCCTCTGAAAGACTCTACCCAGCTGGATATGGAAGGAGATACTGAGACTCATAGCCAAATTTTGGGCAGAGTGAAGACAACTTACGGAAGAAGGGGGAGATAGAGCCCTCTCTTTTTCTCTTTCTTTCCTTTTTCCACTACCTCTGCCTTTGCCTCTCTGTCTCTGTCTTGTTGTCTCTCTCTTTTTAGTCTCTCTGTCTCTGTCTCTGTCTCTCTCTCTCTCTGTGTGTGTGTGTGTGTGTGTGTGTGTGTGTGTGGTTTCCATCTGTCTATCTGTGTATTTGTGTTTTCCCATGAGAATATACTTGGAGGCCAGAAGTCAACATTGGGAATCTTCTTCAGTCATTTCTTCACCATGTTTTCAAGACAGGAACCTTTCACTGGTATCTAGAGCTAGCTGTTTCAGCTAGACTGTCTTAGCAACTAATCACCAGGATTTATCTATCCCCCTACATCTTATCCTGAGATTACAGATGTGTAAAGCTATGTATGGCTTTCACATATGTGTTGGAGATCCAAAATGATGTTTTCATTCATGTATAGTTTCATAGTTAGCCTCCGACACAAACATACACATACTAGGAAATTAAGTTCCAGTTGAGGAATAGCCTTCTTTAGATTGGCCCAAAGTATCTCTCAGGAGCATTTTTAAATTGTAAATATATGTAGTTCAGCCCACTGTGGGCATACCTTCACTGAACAGAGGGGCCTGGGCTGTATTAAAATGTAGCTGAGCAAGCCAGCCTAAACAAGCCAGGAAGTAGTGTTGAGTTCCTGCCATGGTTTCTTCTAGGATGGACTGTTGTAAGATGAAATACACCAACCCCCAAATTTGTTTTAGAATATCAACAAAAAACAAACTAGGGCATGCAGCAAATGCTTTCCTTTGACCTATTTCCTCAGCCTGAGCCTTAGTGTCTTTAAAGGAAAACTATTTTTCTTCAAAAATATTTTGACTTCCTCTTGACAATAGATATTATCCATCTCAAATATATTCAAATTCAATATAAGCTTACATAAATACAATCCATAATTATTCTTGTATGAAACAAGAATTTACCATCTAAAAGTCAAAATATAAAACACATACTGGCTAAGGCAGGGCCATGATGGAGTATATTCTAGCAGCAGAGACTGAAGTTACCTAGAAGTTTTTAGTCAACTAAAATAGAGTCATTAATCAAATGCTGTATTCCTAATCGTTCATCGTTCTTGTCATTTCTCTGCAGAAGTGATCATGACATCTGGTTTTCTTATGGTTAATGAGTGTGAAATGATATTGAATTTCTTTTTCCCTAGGGCTCTATGTCCTTTCCCTACTCCCACTGTAGAAATAAATGCATAAAATCAGAAGCTATTTGAGATTCATATACTAATGCAAAATAGTCACTGAGCAGCCTTTTACTGTTGCCTTTGATGGAGTGTTTTCTGAGCCTGAAATAATGATGATGAATTTACTCAAGTTGTGACTACCCAAAAGATACTGAAATAAAACCTATGAACAGAAACTATGAACTATGAACTGTGAACTATCCACATTTGTCCATTTTCTGGGCAACAATGATGCTACAGGACATTTTACTACATCTTCACAAAGTATTTTCTTATTTTCCTTGTTGAAAAAAAAGTAACTTTAAAAATTAAACTTTTCATTTTCTACTTGGAATGCATAAAACATTAAATTGACAACCACCACCATTAATAATAATAATAATAATAATAATAATAATAATAATAGTAATAATAATAATAATAAATCTTCTCTATTTTATGTACTCACAGTGGAGGAAACATTATTGGGTCATGACCCCACATATGCTTCAGAGGACATTTCACCATTGCAAGAATTAAGACCACACAATTGATCTTTTCTTCTTTTGGAATTGTTCCTGTTGCTCATGTCCATGGCCCTATAAATTAGCTATAACATTGATCAAGTTTACAACGAGGTGTCAATGTCATAGTCAAACCCTCTTACAGTTATTCCCTTCTCCTTCAGGTTTGCTATTTACACTTGAATCCAATGAACGAATGCTCATTTCATCTTCCCCTACCCATGTCTGGCTTTTGCCAGGCCTCTGACTTGGTTTATTAAGTGAAACATCTGATATCATTTATGTCAACAAATTCCATAGACACTACCACAATCACTTTTAATTTGGAAACAAAGGAAGTCTTGATTTTATAACATCATCAATAATAATACTCCCATTTCATCAGGTTTTTTTTTTTTTATTTTCAACTTGGATATCTGGGTCATTCTTTTCAATGTGCATAATCTTGAAATCTTTTTTTTTTTAATTTAATTTTTCTTTTTAGTTACATTTTGTTAACTCTGTGTCCCAGCTGTATCCCGCTCCCTCATTCTTTTAATAGTTCCCTTTTTCTGAATGCTTAGAAGAGCCAATGATTCCTTGGCATATAAGATCATTTTATATGACTCTTTTCCTATTACCTACTGTAAACTTCCTGCTTGATGAGCCACAGGAGAGCAGTGACCTCTAGGAATCTGATATCTGTTATTATCACCTGAACATCTCAATCCCATTAAACACGAAGTGGGATTACAGGTTAAGTGTATTTATTTTTAATTTTACTTCAATCAAGTGTTTCATTCTTTCTCTTTCAATCGCTTATTTATATCCTCTCTACCCCAAATCCCATCCTATTTATCCAGACATGCAATGTTACATTCAATCCCAAAGTCTACCTCCCATGTACAGCACTCCTGTCCCTTTTGTATGTGTCCCATCAGTGCTTCCACGATGTATCTGAGATTATCTTTTGAGAAGCTACAGCAACCTCTTTGTTGTTTTCACAGGATCACGCTTGTTTCTCCTAGGTTAACTGATTCTTGTATTTATTAAAAGTTCCACATGAACAATGAATCCCCATAATCTGTGTAATATTCTGATTAACTCTTTTTACTTAATTAGGAGTGTCAAAGTGCGTTGGTCCATGAAATCACAAATAGTCAAGACACTTCACATTTAAGAATTTGATACAGCATAATTTGATAATAATTCTATACATAATAAGAATTTGATAATTTCTCCCTCATGTATGCCTCATCCTCCAAATTTCTCAGATATATATTACAACATAAATATAATAAGTGACCTTAAATGATCATCTTAAAATATCAGAATATTACACAGATTATGGCCACACTGAGCCGATCATTTGTTTTCCACATTTACTGTAATACAGATACCAGAAGGCATGTAGTTAGTGTGTGGGTGTGGTTTAGTGGGAGAGAGAGATGCTTCCAAACAAGTAAGGCTATTTTACAGAAGGGAGTAGAAATTTTTGAAAGTGACATCTAATTGAGCGTCAGATAAAGTAATGAATCAGACAAATATTTGACATAATGAGTCAGAGACAGAATACGCCTGCCTAAGTCATGATAACAGCATAGGAAAGACAGGCTACACGTCAGGGAGAGATGGAATTGTGGTGTATGTAGTAGGAGGTGTGCATGTGGTGGTTTTACCAGGACACTTTTACAGAGAGAGAGAGAACGAATCAGAGAATGAGAAGGAGCCAGAAGGTTAGGACACATTGCCAGAGTTACTTTTACACTAAACAGGGCAATTAAGTCAGAAGCCAAGAGAGAAGCCAGATTGATTCAGTCAGCTTGGTGAGAGAGGAGTTTGTGCTAGAACAGCTGAACTGAATAGGCAGTGAGTATTCAGAAAGAGCCAGAAAAGATCAGTTTATTCAACAGTATTTCGCAGAGGCTGAAACACTCTAGGCCTTGTTTATCAGACAGGACTGGAAGCTGATGCCTTCAAGGTTCTGGTTTTTGGAAGATTACATTGTGAGGTTAGAAGCTTCCAGGCCTAATCCTACGAAAACCTAGAACAGAGCAAGAAAGGCTCTGGGCTCAACCCAAGCCTGTATTTGCACTGCTTGGGTGCAGCTCTCATCTCAGACCCTCATCAGAGGAAAGAAGAGGAATATTTACATTTACACTTAGGTCATGTTCTCTTTCCTCCAATTTCTAGGCTTTACCTCTCCAGTAATTACACATTAGCCTCTGAGAGCCACAAAAGTATTCCAGGATATCAACCATGGAAAGCAGTCTTTGAAAGTACCCAGAAACCGGAAATTTCCCTTTCACCATTTTTATTTGTCAAGGCAGTCAGAGTATCCCTGGATTCAAGATGTGAAAACATAAACTTCATTTCTTGGTAGGAAGAACGCTAGTGAATTTGTGGACAGTTTTATTCAGCCACAAACTCCAGTGAATTCCTGTCATGGTTTGCACTTTGCCACAAATGTCAGCTGCTCTTCAACCTTTCTAGAAGTTCGTCTCATGCCTTCACATGCCTGAGTGATGGTATACTTTATATTTTTATTTATTTTAAAACATACTTCTTGTTTTTGCCTTTTCTGTATTGTATATTTGAAAAGTAGTTAGTTGAAAACAGCAAATTGAGAGTGATTCTTTTTCTTCTTTTACCTACCTAGTTCAAAACAAGATTAATAATCTAGCAGGCCATCTATAGATTAAATTTGAATAAGTATATTTTCTAGTAATTAATATAAATCAATATTTTATTAACATGGTTTGCACAATAGAGTGATGAGTACATTTTTAGAAAAACCAATGTAAGTAGAAGAGGAGAATTCAGTTGTCACAATTCTGGTGCGAGTTACTCTGGGGATGGGGATGTTAAGTCACGATAGAGAATAGGATACATTAACGGAAGCCTGATTACACAGAGGAGGTCTGTGCCTTTACACAAGCTGGTCTCATCACAGATGAGACGTTACTTTGTCTCTGAGAGCTATATTTTGAAGGAGACAGAGAATAACATGTGACTATGACAGTGTGCCATCTGAAGCACTTGAGGGAACTGGGAATGCTCAGCTTCTCAAAGCCTGAGGGACAAATGCAATTGATATCTTCAAGTGCTGAGCAGCTGTCACACTTAAGATTATGTCCTCTATTTTCCTCAAGAACTCTGATTAATCACATGTCAAAGATGAATTTCACAATTAAAATGACACTTAAGCAACCCGAAATGATTACTCTAAGGAGGAAAAAGATTTAGAATCTTTCTGCTGGCATTTCTTTAAGTTCATACTGGTACTTCATCTTACATCAGGGTGTATATTTGGAGGTTCCTTGTCACTTTTGGTACAGCAATTATGGCTACTTTTAGTAGGAATAAGTGAGTCAATTAAATTCCCCTCTTTGTGTCATAGTAATCATTTATTCACAATTTTTAGTTATTCTTGAAACACCTAGTAACTGTCAGTGCTCACACACACAGTAATGAGAAATCACAGTGATACATTGCACTGGTTTCTTGTTGGAAAATAATTTAACAAATTTATTAACAATGAGTAATGGAGTATTGTTGCTCCTACAGAGGACTCAGGTTCAATTCCCAGTAACCACATGGTGGCTCACAACCATAAGCAACCCCTATTGCTTGGAATACAACAGGCGCAGACATGGTGAACACACAGGCATCCAGGCAAAGCACTCGTACACATACAATACAATAAACAAATCTCTAAAAGTTATGAAACAGTGACAAGGCATTAAGTAGCTTATCACACTGATATAAAGCACACTCAATTAATTTTTATATTTTTTAGGTGAAAGGTAGGTAGCACATGTGATTGCTAATCTTGTCAACTTGACAGTATCTAGAATCACCTTGAGGTTTGGCCTGTGGCCATGCATGTCTGTAAGGGACTGGATAGATTTGACTAATTGAGGTGGGAGTAATCACCTCAATGGTTGCTGGCACTATGGGCATGTGCTGGTGTCCTGAGCTAGATAATAAAGAGAGTAGAGGCTGAGGACCAATATTTCTTTCTCTCTGCTTCCTGACTGTAGATATAACATAACCATCTGAGTCATGCTCCTGGCTGTATGGCTTCTATGCCATCATAGTCTATCTGCCCTGATACCGTAAGCCATGCTAAGCTTTCCCTTCTGTAAGTTTCTTTTGTAACATTTTGTATGATTGAACAATCAAAACCTCTAACGTCAATTAGGAATATTGCTTCCACAAGACCCAGCTATACCACTCCTAGGCATATACCCAAAATTTGCTCAAGTACACAACAAGGACATTTGTTCAACCATGTTTGTAGCAGCTTTATTTGTAATAGCCAGAAGCTGGAAACAATTCGGATGTCCCTCAGTTGAGGAATGGATACAGAAATTGTGGTATTTTTACACAATGGAATAATACTCAGCAATTAAAAACAAGGAAATCATGAAATTTACAGGCAAATGGTGGTATCTAGAAAAGATCATTCTGAGTGAGGTATCCCAGAAGCAGAAAGACACACATGGTATATATTCACTTATATAGACCTATAAGATATGATAAACATAATGAAATCTATACACCTAAAAAAGATAAACAATAGAGGACCCGGGGGTAAGATGATCAATCCCCACCCCCCAAGGGAGGATCAGTCCTGCCAGGCTACAGAGGAGAACTTTGCAGACAGTCTTACCAGGGTAAGATGAAAGGGGAGGAGGTCCTCCCCAATCAGGGGACTTGGAAAGGGACAGGGAGGAGACCAGGGAGGGAGGGTGAGATTGGGAGGGAAAGAGGGAGGGGGATACAGCTGGGATACAGAGTCAAAACAGATGCTGAGCCTGATGGCCAACTGATGGGCAGAGTGAATGGAATTCTATGTAAGAAGTGGGAAATAGTAAGAGCTGGAGGGGACAGGAACTCCACAAGGAGAGCAACAGAACAAGATAATTTGAACACAGGGAACTTCCCAGAGACTCATACTCCAACCAAGGACTATTCGTGGAGATTACCTGGAACCCCTGCACAGGTGTAGCCCATGGCAGTTCAGTGTCCAAGTGGGTTACATAGTAATGGGAAGAGGGACTGCCTCTGACATAATCTGATTGGCCTGCTCGTTGATCACTTCCCCCTGATGGGGGAGCAGCCTTATCAGGCCATAGTAGAGGACAATGCAGCCACTTTTGATGAGAACTGATAGACTAAGATCAGAAAGAAGAGGAGAACCTTCCCTATCAGTGGACTTGGGGAGTGGCATGCATGCAGAAAGGGGAGGGAGGGTGGGATCAGGAGGGGAGGAGGGAGGGGCTTATGGGGGGATACAAAATGAATAAAGTGTAATTAATAAAAAATTTAAAAAATGTAACTAATAATAAAAAAATTTTAAAAAGAAAAAAAACCCTCTGTTTTCATTAATCAGTTATTTGCAAAATAATAGTTTTTCTCAAACCTTATATTAAAGTTCATGATGCAGGTATTTTAAGTAACTTTTAAATTATGTTCTGTCAGCATTCTAGTGCCTGTGACATTTATTTCCCTATGCTGAGGGAAGCATAAGGTTTTGGTAACTTGGTCACAGGAAAACTAGTCCTATGGAGTAACAGTAGGAATCAGTTGTATAAAAGAAATTAAATTTGCTTAAATGTAAACTTCTGAGAATGTTCAACCTCATTCATAAAAAAAAAATCCCAACACTGTTAAGATTATTTTATGAAGCATTTAAATTGTATCCTTTGAATGCATTTCTGTCCTACATCATTACATTGTAGCAAATCTGATGACAGGAGCTGTCCTATGAAATGTTGAGTACCAAGTCTGTTGACATGAAAGAATAGTTAAGACATCATGTCCCTGCTCTCAGGATAAAGTTGGGAACATATTCACACTTAAACTTCTCTTTATAGAACTGCTGAGTGTTCCTTTTAGAATTTATTTTTGAAGATCATAACATAATTTGCTGGAATGACAGAATACATACTGGTATTGGAAATAATGTATATTTAAAAAGCATGTAATAAATGAGGTGTGGCGGTGCATGACATTAATCCCAACACTTGGGCAGCTGAGTCAGATGGATCCTTATGAGTTGGAGGCAATCCTAGTAAACAGTGAGTTTCAAGACAGCCGAAGAAAAAGAAAAAAAGAAAGCAAGGAAGGAAGGAAGAAAGAAAGAGAGGAATAAAGGAAGAACGAGGCATGTAATAAAAAGTAGACATAATATGAAATGGAACTTAAAATGCTTTAACAATTCATTGCTTTTTATATTTTTTTACTAAAGAGATCATACAAATACAATAATTAAGGCAACATTCTCACCTATGATGCAATTATGCTGTGCATTCTTTTCAATTAACTTATTTTTTATTAATTATACTTTATTCACATTGTATCCCAGCTGTAGCCCCCTCCCTCTTCCCATTCTAATCCCATTTTTCCTCCCTCATTTCCTCCCATGACCCTCTTCAAGTCCACTGATAGTGGTGGTCCTCCTACATTTCCATTTGACCCTAGCCTATCAGGTCTCATCAGGACTGGCTGCATTGTCTTCTTCTGTCGCCAGGTAAGACTGCTCTCCCCTTAGGGGGAGGTGAGCTAAGAGCCAGCCACTGAGTTCATGTCAGAGACAGTCCTTGTTCTCATTACTAGGGTACCCACCTGGACACTGACCTATCATGGGCTACAACTGTTCAGGAGTTCTAGGTTATCTCCGTTTTATGTTCCTTGGTTGGACTATCAGTCTCTAAAAAGACCCAGTGCCCAGATATTCTGGTTCTGTTGCTCTCCTTGTGGAGCTCCTGTCCCCTCCAGGTCTTTTTATCTCACCCTTCTTTCCTAAGATTCCCTGCACTCTGCCCAAACTTTGGCTGTGATTCTTAGCATCTGCTTTGCTATTCTGCAGGGTAGAGTCTTTCAGTCATTCTGTGGTAGGCTCCTGTCTTGTTCCCTGTTTTCTCCCTCTTCTGATGTCCATCCTCTTTGCCTTTCTGAATGGGGATTGAGCATCTTACCCAGGGTCCTCCTTTATTAGCTTCTTTAGGTGTATAGATTTCAGTGTGATTATCCTATATTATATGTCTAATATCCACTTATAAGTAAGTATAAACCTGACATGAACTCAATGACTAGCTCCTTTATCTCCCCCCCCGACCCCGAGGGAGGAACAGCCTTGCTAGTCCATAGAGGAAGACATTACAGCCAGTCCTGAAGATACCTGATAAGCTAGGGTCAGATGTAAGGGGAGGCGGTCCTCCCCTATCCGTGGACTTGGAAAGTGATAGCGAGGAGATGAGGTAGGGAGGGTGGGAATGGGAGGGAATGAGGGAGGAGGCTATGGTTGGGATACAAAGTAAATGATCTGTGATTAATATTAAAAAATAAAAATAAAAAAGGAAAAAAAGTAATTAAGGAAATCACACCCTTCACAATATCCACAAATGATATCCAGCATCTAGGAGTAACTCTAAGAAAGTCAAAGACCTGTATAACAAGAATTTTAAGTCTCTGAAAAATGAAATTGAAGAAGATACCAGAAAATGGAAATATCTCTCACACTCATAAATTGGTAGGATTAACATAGTAAAAATGGCCATTTTACCAAAGGCAATTCAATGCAATCTCCATCAAAATACTAATACAATTTTTCACAGACCTTGAAAGAACAATTATAAACTCCACATGGAAAAACAAAAATACCCAGAACAGCGAAAACAATCATATACAATATTAGAATGTCTGGAGGTACCTCCATACCTGACATCAAGCTATACTACAGAACAATAGTAATAAAAACTTCATGGTCCTGGCATAGAAACAGGCTGGAAACTAACACACCTTTGCATGATGGAGAAAAGACAGCATCTTCAACAAATGGTGCTGGTCTAACAGATGTGTACATGTAGAAAAATGCAAATAGATCTATATTAATCACCCTGCACAAAACTAAAGTCCACATAGGTGAAAGACTTCAATGTAAAACCAAATACACTAAATCTGCTAAAGGAGAAAATGGTTAAGAGCCTCAAACTTACTGGCACAGGAGACAACTTTCTGAAGATAGCACTAACAGCTCAGGCCCTAAGATCTACAATTAATAAATGGGACCTCTTGACACTAAAAATCTCTGTAAAGCAAAGGAGACTATTAATAGAACGAAGTAGCAGTCTACAGATTGGCAAAAGATCTTCACCAATCCTACATCTGACAAAGAGCTAATATCCAAAATATATAAAGAACTCAAGAAATCAAACACCACCAAAACAAATGATCCAATTTAAAAATGGGAGACAGCAGTGTTTCAAAGCAGACACTAAGACTCATAACCAAACCCTCGGCAGAGTGCAGGGAATCATATGAAAGAAGGGAAGTTAGTATGATATGGAAAGGATAGGAGCTCCACAAGGACCAAATATATCTGGGCACAGGGTCTTTTCTGAGACTGACACTCAACCAAGGACCATCTATGGATATAACCTAGAACTTCTGCTCGGATGTGGCCTGTGGTAGCTCAGTAACCAAGTAGTTTTCCAAAGTAAGGGGAACACGGACTATTTCTAATAGGATCTCAAGGGCAGGCTGTTTGACCCCCACCCCAGGGGAGGAGCAGTCTGTTAGGCCACAGAGGAGGACTTTGCAGCCAGCCCTGAAGATACCTGATAAAACAGGGTCAGATGAAAGGGGAGGAGGTCCTCCCCTATCAGGGGACTTGGAAAGGGGCAGGGAGGAGACCAGGGAGGGAGTGTGGGGTTGGGGAGGGAATGAGGGAGCGGGATACAGCTGGGACACAGAGTTAACAAAATGTAACTAAAAAGAAAAATAAAATAAAAATAAAAAAATTAAAAAAAAATAAAAAAAAAATAAAAATGGGAGACAGAGCTAAACAGAGAATTCTCAACACAGGATTCTCAAATGGTGGAGAAGCATTAAGGAAATGCACTTGGCTTCTTAACTCATCATATTTTGTCACTGCCTAACGTTCCTTCTACCACATATGGTCTGTTTCTAATATTCTATTCTTTTAACAAGGGAACATCCAGTTCATCCTGCTTAGAGGTGATAAATACTTTTATGTTGCACAAAAGGCTAGTTTTCCTGCCACAAACCCAAACAACATCCTCGACATCATGTGCTCAATAGTTATCAGAGTGTTGACATTAATAATTATTTTTTTAACAGGGATTAATTATTTGATCATTTTCCCTTGTAAACATTTCACTATTGATAGATAGTTCTTTATGAGATATGAATATGGAATTTTCTTGGTTTGTAAAGAGCTTCAAATATAAGAAAACTTTAAAGAGTAGTAGCCTCCTGCATGATAAAATTTCAGTCAACTTGATATTCACATCAGTAGCTTTTGCTGAGGTTTAGTGTTAAATGTTGTTTCTGTCTTATTAATCATATTTGTAAGGGATCAGAATCAAGGCGAAGCCTTTTTCACAAGTGAGTACTTGGCAGGTTCTTCAGAATCGTTCAGAATTATTTCATTGTTATTAATACAAGTGCTCCCATCACTGTTTGATGACCATGTTACAATTCACCCATTTGGGTCAGGACCTATTTCTAGGAGAACGATTGAAGAACACCAGAGTCACTGGAGGGTTAAAGAGTGTGGATGACAGTAGTTAGCTAACAGGAAGCACCTGTCAGATGTCCAGCTGGCTCATACATAACTGAACATAAGGCTGATTGGCTCTCTGCCCAGGGATTCTAAAGTATCCTGAAGGGTGCCATATTGACAATTATGGATATGCAAAATTGTTCACACATTTAAGGTGAAGAGCTGACTTATTTTGAGCACATATCTTTATGTGATTTATTTGATGCCAGATGGGGTCATGTTGAAGCCGAGTCCCTGTGGGCAACATTGCTGTAGCTACCAACTGGTTCTAAATCATAGTTGCTGTTCAAATACCTTGAAAATTAGCCTTCTAGGTTTTAACCAGTGTTTAAACTGCTATTCTGAAAGATTAGGAAAAAGATAAATTATTATCACTATAATAAATTATAAATATTAAATCAGTACTGGGAGAGAGATGATGGATAATAAAACAACTATGTATATTTGATAGTGACACACTGTAAAATAATATAATAGTAATTAAGACTGTCTTCTGCTAAGTTCTGCAAGGATATTCCCAACAAAACATTTAATTCTTTTCTGAATTTCATTTTGAAGATAAAATATGCAGTCTTTTATTCTCATTCAGAATCAGGTTTTTAGTATGTATATCTGTGATAAAGACATTTGTCTTATTAACTAAAATAGGTAAAATTATTTCTCTTTATTTACATATTTTTAATTTTTAAATTTGTTTTCATTTAATTAATTACAGTTTAGTCGCTTGGTAGCCCAGCTGTAGCCCCCTCCATCCTCTCCTCCCAACTCCACTTTCTCTCCCTCATCTCCTCCCATACCCCTCCCCAATCCACTGATAGGGGAGGTCCTCCTTCCCTGTCCTCTGACCCTAGCCTATCAGGTTTCATCAGGATTGGCTGCATTGTCTTGCTCTGTGGTCTGGTAAAACTGCTTCCCCCTCAGGAGTAGGTGGTCAGATAATCAGCCACTGAGTTCATGTCAGAGACAGTCATTGTTCCCAATACTAGGGAACCCACTTGGAGACTGAGCTGCCATGGGCTTTATCTGTGCAGGGATTCTAGATTATCTCCATGCATGGTCCTTGGTTGGAGTATCAGTCTCAGAAAAGACCCCTGTGGCCAGATTATTTAGTTCTGTTGCTCTCCTTGTGGAACCTCTGCCCCTCCAGTTATTTCTATCCAGTTATTTCTATCTCCTCTTCTTTCATAAGGTTCCCTACACTCTGCCCTGAGTTTGTCTATGAGTCGTAACACCTGCTTCTTTATTTATATTTCAAGAAATACCTTATATTTTCCCTCCCACATACTTTTCTTACTTATATCATTTTCTAAGATTATAATTTTAAAGTGTGTGAACTATTTTAAAATGAGTCTCAAATCTTAGCATGTACAGTTTCTTTGTAATTAAGGAAAAGACATGCTTATTCTGGATCAAGACAAAAACATGTATTTAAGGTATTGTCCAGGTAAAATATTTGTTTTGCTGTATTGCTGAAACTGTGCACATAGTTTTCTTGTTTAAATGCTTAGAAATAAAAAAAAACAACAGCAAACTATATAACATACAGAGAACCCATGCTGTAGGCACTCTCAAATAATTTGTAATGATGTAAGAGATTTATTTATTCTGTAGATTAATAAATATAGAAATATTATTTATTCCTATTTTGCCTTTGGAAACACATTTATCCAAATTCATTTTGTTCTGTGTTGTACAAATGACTTAAATTTAGGTGGTTTAATGTGAACATCATTATTTCTATATTAAATTGTATATTAATTTGTTGGTTACTATATAAATTCAATGTTTTTATCTCTTCTAGCTATCTGTTTTTTTATGAGTCACTCCACCATTATTTTGTTTTCACTTTAGTTCTGGAACATATTTACATACTCTCATATCATTTTACACATTTGCGCTGTTTAATTGCTGTGCCTTCCCTCAAGCATAGTTTTTCTTACTCTTGATTCAGAATTTATTGAAGATATACTGTGTAAAATCATCTGTTAATGAGTTCACCCAAGCATGTTCACTTTGAACTCCCAACCTCACCAGACTCACAAACTCACAGTAACTCAATACTGATCTTAAGCTTCTATAAATATTATGATAGCTGGAGGGAATCAGGATTCCTCAGTGTACAATAGACTTCCTGGCATATAGTAGCCATGAGTGAGGTACACATCCAATCATTCATCATCCTGTAAGTAAACAAAACACCATGTTTTTGAGGACACAGTCATGTTTTATTTATTTATTTTATTTTGTCTGTTTGCTTGCTTTGTTTTAAAATTTTCTTTATACTTAGGAACATTGAACTTTTTTTTTCTATTTATTGACCCCCTTTCTTCTTTAAAAAGGCTGTTTTGAGTCTTCTAAAAATAAAATATGTGGAATTATTTTTACCTTTGTATTCTTGTTCTACTTTATCATTACTGTTGAATGTGTATGGTTTAGTACTTCGATGCTATTCTCTTAGTTTTATCCATAATACAAATAAATCATGCTCCAAATATCCTACTGAGGGAATATTAACTATCAGTGAGGACAGCATATATCTGCTTTACTGCACCTTGCAGCCAAATAACACCTATTACTTCACTTATGCCCACACGTACAGAACTTCCATTGCTATAGATTTATTTTTTGTGCCTGAGGTTTGATCCGTATTATTCCCTGATGTACTATGTAAGAACAATCTGTTCCATTTGCCAGTCTATACTGTGTCTTTCTTTAATACAAAACACACAGACGTAAGCATGGACATGAGTACTTGTGAGTGAACACACACAGCTAGATAGAGATAGATAGATAGATAGATAGATAGATAGATAGATAGATAGATAGA